>NW_026690926.1:600000-936930 GCF_020826845.1 Diceros bicornis minor | reverse complement strand
GGTTTCCCCCATGGACACATGTTCTTCAGCTGGGTCTGATTTTCTCCAGACAAGCTGTCTTGGGAAGGATTTGGCCAGCCCTAAGAACCTGAAGGGAAAGGGCGGAGGGGGGTTCTCTCTCTGCCCCCGACAGCCCCGAGCTGGGTCGGTCCCTCAGACCTGGCCAGGGGCAGCCCATCCCCCGGCGCCCTTCCCCGGGGCATCCAAGGGCAGGCTCGGCGCCAGCCCCACCCCGCTCGCCACTGCCCGACCATCGTCCTCCCTCGGGGGGCCTGGGCAGGACAGGGACCCGGCTGTGGGAGGCCTCCAGATCTCAGGCCTGGCACACCGTTTACCAGACTGCTTCCTCCTCTGACGGGGGCCCAGCACACGCCCCAGGAGACTTGGCAGCCGCCCCCAGGGCTCTAGCCTCTGGAACTCGTCCCCTTGGAAGGGGCCTGGCCCAGGTGCCAGGTTCGGCTGGTCGGCCAGCCTCCTTTGGAGAAAGCAGGCAAGCCGAGCCAGGCTTGCAGTGGCCCTGGCGTGACACCTGCCACCTCAGGCAGAGGGCCTCCCGCGTGCCCTCCATGGCGGGTTTCTCCCCGGAGCCGTGGCCTGGGCACTAGGAAGGCCGGGCCTCCCCGACTCCCGGGAGGAGGGGCTAGCCCAGTTGCGCCCTGGCCCCCAAACCCTCTGGTGCCATCTGCCTGTCTCGGCACTTCTGACTCCACAGAGCCTTTCCTACATCTGGGCTGCCTGCCGTGGCAAAGTGCAGGCGTGGGGTGAGGCCATGGCTTTGTCTTTCCAGGAAAAAATGAGCCCCTGGCCGAAGCAGCAGGCCCAGGCAGAGCCTTGAGCTTGAAGCCCAGTAGGTCTGTGGCCCTCAGGGCCAGAGCCATGCTTTCAAGGCAGGGAAGCGGCCTCCAAGCTGAGTGGGAGTGGGGGAGGGGAGGGAGACAGCTGAAGCCGAGTCCAGAAGGGCGGCGATGGAAGAGCTGCAGCTGGGTCAGAGCCTGGAGGGAGGGCGGGGCCTTCACTGAGGACCCCCCCCCGGAGGCCAGCCCTAGGCCCCGGCGGTCGCGCATGCGCCCTTGGCCTGTGCGGTGTGGGGGGGGTTGAACCCAAGCCCGCAGGGCTCCCGGAGCGGCCAGAGAAAGAAGGGCCCATGGAGAGGTAGGCGAGGTGGGCAGGGGGCGCCACCTTGCTCTCCTCAGCTCCCTGAGGGAGAGAGACAGAGACAGAGACAGAGAGAGAGAGATCCCTGACCTCTGAGTCTCTGCCTCCACCGCTGGCTGGTGCCAACTCACGCGCCATCCCACTTCCAGCCATCACCCCCATGCCTGCCCCGGGGCCAGCCCCACCACAGAGAGGCCGGTTGGTTCCTGCTCACCTCTGTGCCGTCCCTTCCCGACCTGACCCCAGTGCAGGGGATAAGCTTCAGACAAGTCTTTCCATGTCCCTCTGCATGACAATAGACTTCCTCCCCTCTCCCATTCCACAGGCCCACCCGGGACATCCACCTTTGTCATTAGCTCAGGAGAGGATGCAAGATGAGAATCTCTGCTATTGTGTGGGGAGACTCAGTTTCCCGGGTTTCCCCCATGGACACATGTTCTTCAGCTGGGTCTGATTTTCTCCAGACAAGCTGTCTTGGGAAGGATTTGGCCAGCCCTAAGAACCTGAAGGGAAAGGGCGGAGGGGGGTTCTCTCTCTGCCCCCGACAGCCCCGAGCTGGGTCGGTCCCTCAGACCTGGCCAGGGCCAGCCCATCCCGCGGCGCCCTTCCCCGGGGCATCCAAGGGCAGGCTCGGCGCCAGCTCCACCACGCTCGCCACTGCCCGACCATCGTCCTCCCTCGGGGGGCCTGGGCAGGACAGGGACCCGGCTGTGGGAGGCCTCCAGATCTCAGGCCTGGCACACCGTTTACCAGGCTGCTTCCTCCTCTGACGGGGGCCCAGCACACGCCCCAGGAGACTTGGCAGCCGCCCCCAGGGCTCTAGCCTCTGGAACTCGTCCCCTTGGAAGGGGCCTGGCCCAGGTGCCAGGTTCGGCTGGTCGGCCAGCCTCCTTTGGAGAAAGCAGGCAAGCCGAGCCAGGCTTGCAGTGGCCCTGGCGTGACACCTGCCACCTCAGGCAGAGGGCCTCCCGCGTGCCCTCCATGGCGGGTTTCTCCCCGGAGCCGTGGCCTGGGCACTAGAAAGGCCGGGCCTCCCCGACTCCCGGGAGGAGGGGTAGCCCAGTTGCGCCCTGGCCCCCAAACCCTCTGGTGCCATCTGCCTGTCTCGGCACTTCTGACTCCACAGAGCCTTTCCTACATCTGGGCTGCCTGCCGTGGCAAAGTGCAGGCGTGGGGTGAGGCCATGGCTTTGTCTTTCCAGGAAAAAATGAGCCCCTGGCCGAAGCAGCAGGCCCAGGCAGAGCCTTGAGCTTGAAGCCCAGTAGGTCTGTGGCCCTCAGGGCCAGAGCCATGCTTTCAAGGCAGGGAAGCGGCCTCCAAGCTGAGTGGGAGTGGGGGAGGGGAGGGAGACAGCTGAAGCCGAGTCCAGAAGGGCGGCGATGGAAGAGCTGCAGCTGGGTCAGAGCCTGGAGGGAGGGCGGGGCCTTCACTGAGGACCCCCCCCCCCGGAGGCCAGCCCTAGGCCCCGGCGGTCGCGCATGCGCCCTTGGCCTGTGCGGTGTGTGGGGGGTTGAACCCAAGCCCGCAGGGCTCCCGGAGCGGCCAGAGAAAGAAGGGCCCATGGAGAGGTAGGCGAGGTGGGCAGGGGGCGCCACCTTGCTCTCCTCAGCTCCCTGAGGGAGAGAGACAGAGACAGAGACAGAGAGAGAGAGATCCCTGACCTCTGAGTCTCTGCCTCCACCGCTGGCTGGTGCCAACTCACGCACCATCCCACTTCCAGCCATCACCCCCACGCCTGCCCCGGGGCCAGCCCCACCACAGAGAGGCCGGTTGGTTCCTGCTCACCTCTGTGCCGTCCCTTCCCGACCTGACCCCAGTGCAGGGGATAAGCTTCAGACAAGTCTTTCCATGTCCCTCTGCATGACAATAGACTTCCTCCCCTCTCCCATTCCACAGGCCCACCCGGGACATCCACCATTGTCATTAGCTCAGAAGAGGATGCAAGATGAGATTCTCTGCTATTGTGTGGGGAGACTCAGTTTCCCGGGTTACCCCCATGGACACATGTTCTTCAGCTGGGTCTGAATTTCTCCAGACAAGCTGTCTTGGGAAGGATTTGGCCAGCCCTAAGAACCTGAAGGGAAAGGGCGGAGGGGGGTTCTCTCTCTGCCCCCGACAGCCCCGAGCTGGGTCGGTCCCTCAGACCTGGCCAGGGGCAGCCCATCCCCCGGCGCCCTTCCCCGGGGCATCCAAGGGCAGGCTCGGCGCCAGCTCCAACCCGCTCGCCACTGCCCGACCATCGTCCTCCCTCGGGGGGCCTGGGCAGGACAGGGACCCGGCTGTGGGAGGCCTCCAGATCTCAGGCCTGGCACACCGTTTACCAGGCTGCTTCCTCCTCTGACGGGGGCCCAGCACACGCCCCAGGAGACTTGGCAGCCGCCCCCAGGGCTCTAGCCTCTGGAACTCGTCCCCTTGGAAGGGGCCTGGCCCAGGTGCCAGGTTCGGCTGGTCGGCCAGCCTCCTTTGGAGAAAGCAGGCAAGCCGAGCCAGGCTTGCAGTGGCCCTGGCGTGACACCTGCCACCTCAGGCAGAGGGCCTCCCGCGTGCCCTCCATGGCGGGTTTCTCCCCGGAGCCGTGGCCTGGGCACTAGGAAGGCCGGGCCTCCCCGACTCCCGGGAGGAGGGGTAGCCCAGTTGCGCCCTGGCCCCCAAACCCTCTGGTGCCATCTGCCTGTCTCGGCACTTCTGACTCCACAGAGCCTTTCCTACATCTGGGCTGCCTGCCGTGGCAAAGTGCAGGCGTGGGGTGAGGCCATGGCTTTGTCTTTCCAGGAAAAAATGAGCCCCTGGCCGAAGCAGCAGGCCCAGGCAGAGCCTTGAGCTTGAAGCCCAGTAGGTCTGTGGCCCTCAGGGCCAGAGCCATGCTTTCAAGGCAGGGAAGCGGCCTCCAAGCTGAGTGGGAGTGGGGGAGGGGAGGGAGACAGCTGAAGCCGAGTCCAGAAGGGCGGCGATGGAAGAGCTGCAGCTGGGTCAGAGCCTGGAGGGAGGGCGGGGCCTTCACTGAGGACCCCCCCCCGGAGGCCAGCCCTAGGCCCCGGCGGTCGCGCATGCGCCCTTGGCCTGTGAGGTGTGTGGGGGGTTGAACCCAAGCCCGCAGGGCTCCCGGAGCGGCCAGAGAAAGAAGGGCCCATGGAGAGGTAGGCGAGGTGGGCAGGGGGCGCCACCTTGCTCTCCTCAGCTCCCTGAGGGAGAGAGACAGAGACAGAGACAGAGAGAGAGAGATCCCTGACCTCTGAGTCTCTGCCTCCACCGCTGGCTGGTGCCAACTCACGCGCCATCCCACTTCCAGCCATCACCCCCACGCCTGCCCCGGGGCCAGCCCCACCACAGAGAGGCCGGTTGGTTCCTGCTCACCTCTGTGCCGTCCCTTCCCGACCTGACCCCAGTGCAGGGGATAAGCTTCAGACAAGTCTTTCCATGTCCCTCTGCATGACAATAGACTTCCTCCCCTCTCCCATTCCACAGGCCCACCCGGGACATCCACCTTTGTCATTAGCTCAGGAGAGGATGCAAGATGAGAATCTCTGCTATTGTGTGGGGAGACTCAGTTTCCCGGGTTTCCCCCATGGACACATGTTCTTCAGCTGGGTCTGATTTTCTCCAGACAAGCTGTCTTGGGAAGGATTTGGCCAGCCCTAAGAACCTGAAGGGAAAGGGCGGAGGGGGGTTCTCTCTCTGCCCCCGACAGCCCCGAGCTGGGTCGGTCCCTCAGACCTGGCCAGGGCCAGCCCATCCCCCGGCGCCCTTCCCCGGGGCATCCAAGGGCAGGCTCGGCGCCAGCTCCACCACGCTCGCCACTGCCCGACCATCGTCCTCCCTCGGGGGGCCTGGGCAGGACAGGGACCCGGCTGTGGGAGGCCTCCAGATCTCAGGCCTGGCACACCGTTTACCAGGCTGCTTCCTCCTCTGACGGGGGCCCAGCACACGCCCCAGGAGACTTGGCAGCCGCCCCCAGGGCTCTAGCCTCTGGAACTCGTCCCCTTGGAAGGGGCCTGGCCCAGGTGCCAGGTTCGGCTGGTCGGCTAGCCTCCTTTGGAGAAAGCAGGCAAGCCGAGCCAGGCTTGCAGTGGCCCTGGCGTGACACCTGCCACCTCAGGCAGAGGGCCTCCCGCGTGCCCTCCATGGCGGGTTTCTCCCCGGAGCCGTGGCCTGGGCACTAGAAAGGCCGGGCCTCCCCGACTCCCGGGAGGAGGGGTAGCCCAGTTGCGCCCTGGCCCCCAAACCCTCTGGTGCCATCTGCCTGTCTCGGCACTTCTGACTCCACAGAGCCTTTCCTACATCTGGGCTGCCTGCCGTGGCAAAGTGCAGGCGTGGGGTGAGGCCATGGCTTTGTCTTTCCAGGAAAAAATGAGCCCCTGGCCGAAGCAGCAGGCCCAGGCAGAGCCTTGAGCTTGAAGCCCAGTAGGTCTGTGGCCCTCAGGGCCAGAGCCATGCTTTCAAGGCAGGGAAGCGGCCTCCAAGCTGAGTGGGAGTGGGGGAGGGGAGGGAGACAGCTGAAGCCGAGTCCAGAAGGGCGGCGATGGAAGAGCTGCAGCTGGGTCAGAGCCTGGAGGGAGGGCGGGGCCTTCACTGAGGACCCCCCCCCCAGGCCAGCCCTAGGCCCCGGCGGTCGCGCATGCGCCCTTGGCCTGTGCGGTGTGTGGGGGGTTGAACCCAAGCCCGCAGGGCTCCCGGAGCGGCCAGAGAAAGAAGGGCCCATGGAGAGGTAGGCGAGGTGGGCAGGGGGCGCCACCTTGCTCTCCTCAGCTCCCTGAGGGAGAGAGACAGAGACACAGAGAGAGAGATCCCTGACCTCTGTGTCTCCTCCTCCACCGCTGGCTGGTGCCAACTCACGCGCCATCCCACTTCCAGCCATCACCCCCACGCCTGCCCCGGGGCCAGCCCCACCACAGAGAGGCCGGTTGGTTCCTGCTCACCTCTGTGCCGTCCCTTCCCGACCTGACCCCAGTGCAGGGGATAAGCTTCAGACAAGTCTTTCCATTTCCCTCTGCATGACAATAGACTTCCTCCCCTCTCCCATTCCACAGGCCCACCCGGGACATCCACCTTTGTCATTAGCTCAGGAGAGGATGCAAGATGAGAATCTCTGCTATTGTGTGGGGAGACTCAGTTTCCCGGGTTTCCCCCATGGACACATGTTCTTCAGCTGGGTCTGATTTTCTCCAGACAAGCTGTCTTGGGAAGGATTTGGCCAGCCCTAAGAACCTGAAGGGAAAGGGCGGAGGGGGGTTCTCTCTCTGCCCCCGACAGCCCCGAGCTGGGTCGGTCCCTCAGACCTGGCCAGGGGCAGCCCATCCCCCGGCGCCCTTCCCCGGGGCATCCAAGGGCAGGCTCGGCGCCAGCCCCACCCCGCTCGCCACTGCCCGACCATCGTCCTCCCTCGGGGGGCCTGGGCAGGACAGGGACCCGGCTGTGGGAGGCCTCCAGATCTCAGGCCTGGCACACCGTTTACCAGGCTGCTTCCTCCTCTGACGGGGGCCCAGCACACGCCCCAGGAGACTTGGCAGCCGCCCCCAGGGCTCTAGCCTCTGGAACTCGTCCCCTTGGAAGGGGCCTGGCCCAGGTGCCAGGTTCGGCTGGTCGGCCAGCCTCCTTTGGAGAAAGCAGGCAAGCCGAGCCAGGCTTGCAGTGGCCCTGGCGTGACACCTGCCACCTCAGGCAGAGGGCCTCCCGCGTGCCCTCCATGGCGGGTTTCTCCCCGGAGCCGTGGCCTGGGCACTAGGAAGGCCGGGCCTCCCCGACTCCCGGGAGGAGGGGCTAGCCCAGTTGCGCCCTGGCCCCCAAACCCTCTGGTGCCATCTGCCTGTCTCGGCACTTCTGACTCCACAGAGCCTTTCCTACATCTGGGCTGCCTGCCGTGGCAAAGTGCAGGCGTGGGGTGAGGCCATGGCTTTGTCTTTCCAGGAAAAAATGAGCCCCTGGCCGAAGCAGCAGGCCCAGGCAGAGCCTTGAGCTTGAAGCCCAGTAGGTCTGTGGCCCTCAGGGCCAGAGCCATGCTTTCAAGGCAGGGAAGCGGCCTCCAAGCTGAGTGGGAGTGGGGGAGGGGAGGGAGACAGCTGAAGCCGAGTCCAGAAGGGCGGCGATGGAAGAGCTGCAGCTGGGTCAGAGCCTGGAGGGAGGGCGGGGCCTTCACTGAGGACCCCCCACCACCCCCCCGAGGCCAGCCCTAGGCCCCGGCGGTCGCGCATGCGCCCTTGGCCTGTGCGGTGTGTGGGGGGTTGAACCCAAGCCCGCAGGGCTCCCGGAGCGGCCAGAGAAAGAAGGGCCCATGGAGAGGTAGGCGAGGTGGGCAGGGGGCGCCACCTTGCTCTCCTCAGCTCCCTGAGGGAGAGAGACAGAGACAGAGACAGAGAGAGAGAGATCCCTGACCTCTGAGTCTCTGCCTCCACCGCTGGCTGGTGCCAACTCACGCGCCATCCCACTTCCAGCCATCACCCCCACGCCTGCCCCGGGGCCAACCCCACCACAGAGAGGCCGGTTGGTTCCTGCTCACCTCTGTGCCGTCCCTTCCCGACCTGACCCCAGTGCAGGGGATAAGCTTCAGACAAGTCTTTCCATTTCCCTCTGCATGACAATAGACTTCCTCCCCTCTCCCATTCCACAGGCCCACCCGGGACATCCACCTTTGTCATTAGCTCAGGAGAGGATGCAAGATGAGAATCTCTGCTATTGTGTGGGGAGACTCAGTTTCCCGGGTTTCCCCCATGGACACATGTTCTTCAGCTGGGTCTGATTTTCTCCAGACAAGCTGTCTTGGGAAGGATTTGGCCAGCCCTAAGAACCTGAAGGGAAAGGGCGGAGGGGGGTTCTCTCTCTGCCCCCGACAGCCCCGAGCTGGGTCGGTCCCTCAGACCTGGCCAGGGGCAGCCCATCCCCCGGCGCCCTTCCCCGGGGCATCCAAGGGCAGGCTCGGCGCCAGCCCCACACAGCTCGCCACTGCCCGACCATCGTCCTCCCTCGGGGGGCCTGGGCAGGACAGGGACCCGGCTGTGGGAGGCCTCCAGATCTCAGGCCTGGCACACCGTTTACCAGGCTGCTTCCTCCTCTGACGGGGGCCCAGCACACGCCCCAGGAGACTTGGCAGCCGCCCCCAGGGCTCTAGCCTCTGGAACTCGTCCCCTTGGAAGGGGCCTGGCCCAGGTGCCAGGTTCGGCTGGTCGGCCAGCCTCCTTTGGAGAAAGCAGGCAAGCCGAGCCAGGCTTGCAGTGGCCCTGGCGTAACACCTGCCACCTCAGGCAGAGGGCCTCCCGCGTGCCCTCCATGGCGGGTTTCTCCCCGGAGCCGTGGCCTGGGCACTAGGAAGGCCGGGCCTCCCCGACTCCCGGGAGGAGGGGCTAGCCCAGTTGCGCCCTGGCCCCCAAACCCTCTGGTGCCATCTGCCTGTCTCGGCACTTCTGACTCCACAGAGCCTTTCCTACATCTGGGCTGCCTGCCGTGGCAAAGTGCAGGCGTGGGGTGAGGCCATGGCTTTGTCTTTCCAGGAAAAAATGAGCCCCTGGCCGAAGCAGCAGGCCCAGGCAGAGCCTTGAGCTTGAAGCCCAGTAGGTCTGTGGCCCTCAGGGCCAGAGCCATGCTTTCAAGGCAGGGAAGCGGCCTCCAAGCTGAGTGGGAGTGGGGGAGGGGAGGGAGACAGCTGAAGCCGAGTCCAGAAGGGCGGCGATGGAAGAGCTGCAGCTGGGTCAGAGCCTGGAGGGAGGGCGGGGCCTTCACTGAGGACCCCCCCCCCGGAGGCCAGCCCTAGGCCCCGGCGGTCGCGCATGCGCCCTTGGCCTGTGCGGTGTGTGGGGGGTTGAACCCAAGCCCGCAGGGCTCCCGGAGCGGCCAGAGAAAGAAGGGCCCATGGAGAGGTAGGCGAGGTGGGCAGGGGGCGCCACCTTGCTCTCCTCAGCTCCCTGAGGGAGAGAGACAGAGACAGAGACAGAGAGAGAGAGATCCCTGACCTCTGAGTCTCTGCCTCCACCGCTGGCTGGTGCCAACTCACGCGCCATCCCACTTCCAGCCATCACCCCCACGCCTGCCCCGGGGCCAACCCCACCACAGAGAGGCCGGTTGGTTCCTGCTCACCTCTGTGCCTGCTGTCCCTTCCCGACCTGACCCCAGTGCAGGGGATAAGCTTCAGACAAGTCTTTCCATGTCCCTCTGCATGACAATAGACTTCCTCCCCTCTCCCATTCCACAGGCCCACCCGGGACATCCACCTTTGTCATTAGCTCAGGAGAGGATGCAAGATGAGAATCTCTGCTATTGTGTGGGGAGACTCAGTTTCCCGGGTTTCCCCCATGGACACATGTTCTTCAGCTGGGTCTGATTTTCTCCAGACAAGCTGTCTTGGGAAGGATTTGGCCAGCCCTAAGAACCTGAAGGGAAAGGGCGGAGGGGGGTTCTCTCTCTGCCCCCGACAGCCCCGAGCTGGGTCGGTCCCTCAGACCTGGCCAGGGGCAGCCCATCCCCCGGCGCCCTTCCCCGGGGCATCCAAGGGCAGGCTCGGCGCCAGCCCCACCCCGCTCGCCACTGCCCGACCATCGTCCTCCCTCGGGGGGCCTGGGCAGGACAGGGACCCGGCTGTGGGAGGCCTCCAGATCTCAGGCCTGGCACACCGTTTACCAGGCTGCTTCCTCCTCTGACGGGGGCCCAGCACACGCCCCAGGAGACTTGGCAGCCGCCCCCAGGGCTCTAGCCTCTGGAACTCGTCCCCTTGGAAGGGGCCTGGCCCAGGTGCCAGGTTCGGCTGGTCGGCCAGCCTCCTTTGGAGAAAGCAGGCAAGCCGAGCCAGGCTTGCAGTGGCCCTGGCGTGACACCTGCCACCTCAGGCAGAGGGCCTCCCGCGTGCCCTCCATGGCGGGTTTCTCCCCGGAGCCGTGGCCTGGGCACTAGGAAGGCCGGGCCTCCCCGACTCCCGGGAGGAGGGGCTAGCCCAGTTGCGCCCTGGCCCCCAAACCCTCTGGTGCCATCTGCCTGTCTCGGCACTTCTGACTCCACAGAGCCTTTCCTACATCTGGGCTGCCTGCCGTGGCAAAGTGCAGGCGTGGGGTGAGGCCATGGCTTTGTCTTTCCAGGAAAAAATGAGCCCCTGGCCGAAGCAGCAGGCCCAGGCAGAGCCTTGAGCTTGAAGCCCAGTAGGTCTGTGGCCCTCAGGGCCAGAGCCATGCTTTCAAGGCAGGGAAGCGGCCTCCAAGCTGAGTGGGAGTGGGGGAGGGGAGGGAGACAGCTGAAGCCGAGTCCAGAAGGGCGGCGATGGAAGAGCTGCAGCTGGGTCAGAGCCTGGAGGGAGGGCGGGGCCTTCACTGAGGACCCCCCCCCCGGAGGCCAGCCCTAGGCCCCGGCGGTCGCGCATGCGCCCTTGGCCTGTGCGGTGTGTGGGGGGTTGAACCCAAGCCCGCAGGGCTCCCGGAGCGGCCAGAGAAAGAAGGGCCCATGGAGAGGTAGGCGAGGTGGGCAGGGGGCGCCACCTTGCTCTCCTCAGCTCCCTGAGGGAGAGAGACAGAGACAGAGACAGAGAGAGAGAGATCCCTGACCTCTGAGTCTCTGCCTCCACCGCTGGCTGGTGCCAACTCACGCGCCATCCCACTTCCAGCCATCACCCCCACGCCTGCCCCGGGGCCAACCCCACCACAGAGAGGCCGGTTGGTTCCTGCTCACCTCTGTGCCTGCTGTCCCTTCCCGACCTGACCCCAGTGCAGGGGATAAGCTTCAGACAAGTCTTTCCATGTCCCTCTGCATGACAATAGACTTCCTCCCCTCTCCCATTCCACAGGCCCACCCGGGACATCCACCTTTGTCATTAGCTCAGGAGAGGATGCAAGATGAGAATCTCTGCTATTGTGTGGGGAGACTCAGTTTCCCGGGTTTCCCCCATGGACACATGTTCTTCAGCTGGGTCTGATTTTCTCCAGACAAGCTGTCTTGGGAAGGATTTGGCCAGCCCTAAGAACCTGAAGGGAAAGGGCGGAGGGGGGTTCTCTCTCTGCCCCCGACAGCCCCGAGCTGGGTCGGTCCCTCAGACCTGGCCAGGGGCAGCCCATCCCCCGGCGCCCTTCCCCGGGGCATCCAAGGGCAGGCTCGGCGCCAGCCCCACCCCGCTCGCCACTGCCCGACCATCGTCCTCCCTCGGGGGGCCTGGGCAGGACAGGGACCCGGCTGTGGGAGGCCTCCAGATCTCAGGCCTGGCACACCGTTTACCAGGCTGCTTCCTCCTCTGACGGGGGCCCAGCACACGCCCCAGGAGACTTGGCAGCCGCCCCCAGGGCTCTAGCCTCTGGAACTCGTCCCCTTGGAAGGGGCCTGGCCCAGGTGCCAGGTTCGGCTGGTCGGCCAGCCTCCTTTGGAGAAAGCAGGCAAGCCGAGCCAGGCTTGCAGTGGCCCTGGCGTGACACCTGCCACCTCAGGCAGAGGGCCTCCCGCGTGCCCTCCATGGCGGGTTTCTCCCCGGAGCCGTGGCCTGGGCACTAGGAAGGCCGGGCCTCCCCGACTCCCGGGAGGAGGGGCTAGCCCAGTTGCGCCCTGGCCCCCAAACCCTCTGGTGCCATCTGCCTGTCTCGGCACTTCTGACTCCACAGAGCCTTTCCTACATCTGGGCTGCCTGCCGTGGCAAAGTGCAGGCGTGGGGTGAGGCCATGGCTTTGTCTTTCCAGGAAAAAATGAGCCCCTGGCCGAAGCAGCAGGCCCAGGCAGAGCCTTGAGCTTGAAGCCCAGTAGGTCTGTGGCCCTCAGGGCCAGAGCCATGCTTTCAAGGCAGGGAAGCGGCCTCCAAGCTGAGTGGGAGTGGGGGAGGGGAGGGAGACAGCTGAAGCCGAGTCCAGAAGGGCGGCGATGGAAGAGCTGCAGCTGGGTCAGAGCCTGGAGGGAGGGCGGGGCCTTCACTGAGGACCCCCCACCACCCCCCCGAGGCCAGCCCTAGGCCCCGGCGGTCGCGCATGCGCCCTTGGCCTGTGCGGTGTGTGGGGGGTTGAACCCAAGCCCGCAGGGCTCCCGGAGCGGCCAGAGAAAGAAGGGCCCATGGAGAGGTAGGCGAGGTGGGCAGGGGGCGCCACCTTGCTCTCCTCAGCTCCCTGAGGGAGAGAGACAGAGACAGAGACAGAGAGAGAGAGATCCCTGACCTCTGAGTCTCTGCCTCCACCGCTGGCTGGTGCCAACTCACGCGCCATCCCACTTCCAGCCATCACCCCCACGCCTGCCCCGGGGCCAACCCCACCACAGAGAGGCCGGTTGGTTCCTGCTCACCTCTGTGCCGTCCCTTCCCGACCTGACCCCAGTGCAGGGGATAAGCTTCAGACAAGTCTTTCCCTGTCCCTCTGCATGACAATAGACTTCCTCCCCTCTCCCATTCCACAGGCCCACCCGGGACATCCACCTTTGTCATTAGCTCAGGAGAGGATGCAAGATGAGAATCTCTGCTATTGTGTGGGGAGACTCAGTTTCCCGGGTTTCCCCCATGGACACATGTTCTTCAGCTGGGTCTGATTTTCTCCAGACAAGCTGTCTTGGGAAGGATTTGGCCAGCCCTAAGAACCTGAAGGGAAAGGGCGGAGGGGGGTTCTCTCTCTGCCCCCGACAGCCCCGAGCTGTGTCGGTCCCTCAGACCTGGCCAGGGGCAGCCCATCCCCCGGCGCCCTTCCCCGGGGCATCCAAGGGCAGGCTCGGCGCCAGCCCCACCCAGCTCGCCACTGCCCGACCATCGTCCTCCCTCGGGGGGCCTGGGCAGGACAGGGACCCGGCTGTGGGAGGCCTCCAGATCTCAGGCCTGGCACACCGTTTACCAGGCTGCTTCCTCCTCTGACGGGGGCCCAGCACACGCCCCAGGAGACTTGGCAGCCGCCCCCAGGGCTCTAGCCTCTGGAACTCGTCCCCTTGGAAGGGGCCTGGCCCAGGTGCCAGGTTCGGCTGGTCGGCCAGCCTCCTTTGGAGAAAGCAGGCAAGCCAGCAAGGCTTGCAGTGGCCCTGGCGTAACACCTGCCACCTCAGGCAGAGGGCCTCCCGCGTGCCCTCCATGGCGGGTTTCTCCCCGGAGCCGTGGCCTGGGCACTAGGAAGGCCGGGCCTCCCCGACTCCCGGGAGGAGGGGCTAGCCCAGTTGCGCCCTGGCCCCCAAACCCTCTGGTGCCATCTGCCTGTCTCGGCACTTCTGACTCCACAGAGCCTTTCCTACATCTGGGCTGCCTGCCGTGGCAAAGTGCAGGCGTGGGGTGAGGCCATGGCTTTGTCTTTCCAGGAAAAAATGAGCCCCTGGCCGAAGCAGCAGGCCCAGGCAGAGCCTTGAGCTTGAAGCCCAGTAGGTCTGTGGCCCTCAGGGCCAGAGCCATGCTTTCAAGGCAGGGAAGCGGCCTCCAAGCTGAGTGGGAGTGGGGGAGGGGAGGGAGACAGCTGAAGCCGAGTCCAGAAGGGCGGCGATGGAAGAGCTGCAGCTGGGTCAGAGCCTGGAGGGAGGGCGGGGCCTTCACTGAGGACCCCCCCCCCCGGAGGCCAGCCCTAGGCCCCGGCGGTCGTGCATGCGCCCTTGGCCTGTGCGGTGTGTGGGGGGTTGAACCCAAGCCCGCAGGGCTCCCGGAGCGGCCAGAGAAAGAAGGGCGCATGGAGAGGTAGGCGAGGTGGGCAGGGGGCGCCACCTTGCTCTCCTCAGCTCCCTGAGGGAGAGAGACAGAGACAGAGACAGAGAGAGAGAGATCCCTGACCTCTGAGTCTCTGCCTCCACCGCTGGCTGGTGCCAACTCACGCGCCATCCCACTTCCAGCCATCACCCCCACGCCTGCCCCACCACAGAGAGGCCGGTTGGTTCCTGCTCACCTCTGTGCCGTCCCTTCCCGACCTGACCCCAGTGCAGGGGATAAGCTTCAGACAAGTCTTTCCATGTCCCTCTGCATGACAATAGACTTCCTCCCCTCTCCCATTCCACAGGCCCACCCGGGACATCCACCTTTGTCATTAGCTCAGGAGAGGATGCAAGATGAGAATCTCTGCTATTGTGTGGGGAGACTCAGTTTCCCGGGTTTCCCCCATGGACACATGTTCTTCAGCTGGGTCTGATTTTCTCCAGACAAGCTGTCTTGGGAAGGATTTGGCCAGCCCTAAGAACCTGAAGGGAAAGGGCGGAGGGGGGTTCTCTCTCTGCCCCCGACAGCCCCGAGCTGGGTCGGTCCCTCAGACCTGGCCAGGGGCAGCCCATCCCCCGGCGCCCTTCCCCGGGGCATCCAAGGGCAGGCTCGGCGCCAGCCCCACCCCGCTCGCCACTGCCCGACCATCGTCCTCCCTCGGGGGGCCTGGGCAGGACAGGGACCCGGCTGTGGGAGGCCTCCAGATCTCAGGCCTGGCACACCGTTTACCAGGCTGCTTCCTCCTCTGACGGGGGCCCAGCACACGCCCCAGGAGACTTGGCAGCCGCCCCCAGGGCTCTAGCCTCTGGAACTCGTCCCCTTGGAAGGGGCCTGGCCCAGGTGCCAGGTTCGGCTGGTCGGCCAGCCTCCTTTGGAGAAAGCAGGCAAGCCGAGCCAGGCTTGCAGTGGCCCTGGCGTAACACCTGCCACCTCAGGCAGAGGGCCTCCCGCGTGCCCTCCATGGCGGGTTTCTCCCCGGAGCCGTGGCCTGGGCACTAGGAAGGCCGGGCCTCCCCGACTCCCGGGAGGAGGGGCTAGCCCAGTTGCGCCCTGGCCCCCAAACCCTCTGGTGCCATCTGCCTGTCTCGGCACTTCTGACTCCACAGAGCCTTTCCTACATCTGGGCTGCCTGCCGTGGCAAAGTGCAGGCGTGGGGTGAGGCCATGGCTTTGTCTTTCCAGGAAAAAATGAGCCCCTGGCCGAAGCAGCAGGCCCAGGCAGAGCCTTGAGCTTGAAGCCCAGTAGGTCTGTGGCCCTCAGGGCCAGAGCCATGCTTTCAAGGCAGGGAAGCGGCCTCCAAGCTGAGTGGGAGTGGGGGAGGGGAGGGAGACAGCTGAAGCCGAGTCCAGAAGGGCGGCGATGGAAGAGCTGCAGCTGGGTCAGAGCCTGGAGGGAGGGCGGGGCCTTCACTGAGGACCCCCCCCCGGAGGCCAGCCCTAGGCCCCGGCGGTCGCGCATGCGCCCTTGGCCTGTGCGGTGTGTGGGGGGTTGAACCCAAGCCCGCAGGGCTCCCGGAGCGGCCAGAGAAAGAAGGGCCCATGGAGAGGTAGGCGAGGTGGGCAGGGGGCGCCACCTTGCTCTCCTCAGCTCCCTGAGGGAGAGAGACAGAGACAGAGACAGAGAGAGAGAGATCCCTGACCTCTGAGTCTCTGCCTCCACCGCTGGCTGGTGCCAACTCACGCGCCATCCCACTTCCAGCCATCACCCCCACGCCTGCCCCGGGGCCAGCCCCACCACAGAGAGGCCTGTTGGTTCCTGCTCACCTCTGTGCCGTCCCTTCCCGACCTGACCCCAGTGCAGGGGATAAGCTTCAGACAAGTCTTTCCATGTCCCTCTGCATGACAATAGACTTCCTCCCCTCTCCCATTCCACAGGCCCACCCGGGACATCCACCTTTGTCATTAGCTCAGGAGAGGATGCAAGATGAGAATCTCTGCTATTGTGTGGGGAGACTCAGTTTCCCGGGTTTCCCCCATGGACACATGTTCTTCAGCTGGGTCTGATTTTCTCCAGACAAGCTGTCTTGGGAAGGATTTGGCCAGCCCTAAGAACCTGAAGGGAAAGGGCGGAGGGGGGTTCTCTCTCTGCCCCCGACAGCCCCGAGCTGGGTCGGTCCCTCAGACCTGGCCAGGGCCAGCCCATCCCCCGGCGCCCTTCCCCGGGGCATCCAAGGGCAGGCTCGGCGCCAGCTCCACCACGCTCGCCACTGCCCGACCATCGTCCTCCCTCGGGGGGCCTGGGCAGGACAGGGACCCGGCTGTGGGAGGCCTCCAGATCTCAGGCCTGGCACACCGTTTACCAGGCTGCTTCCTCCTCTGACGGGGGCCCAGCACACGCCCCAGGAGACTTGGCAGCCGCCCCCAGGGCTCTAGCCTCTGGAACTCGTCCCCTTGGAAGGGGCCTGGCCCAGGTGCCAGGTTCGGCTGGTCGGCCAGCCTCCTTTGGAGAAAGCAGGCAAGCCGAGCCAGGCTTGCAGTGGCCCTGGCGTGACACCTGCCACCTCAGGCAGAGGGCCTCCCGCGTGCCCTCCATGGCGGGTTTCTCCCCGGAGCCGTGGCCTGGGCACTAGAAAGGCCGGGCCTCCCCGACTCCCGGGAGGAGGGGTAGCCCAGTTGCGCCCTGGCCCCCAAACCCTCTGGTGCCATCTGCCTGTCTCGGCACTTCTGACTCCACAGAGCCTTTCCTACATCTGGGCTGCCTGCCGTGGCAAAGTGCAGGCGTGGGGTGAGGCCATGGCTTTGTCTTTCCAGGAAAAAATGAGCCCCTGGCCGAAGCAGCAGGCCCAGGCAGAGCCTTGAGCTTGAAGCCCAGTAGGTCTGTGGCCCTCAGGGCCAGAGCCATGCTTTCAAGGCAGGGAAGCGGCCTCCAAGCTGAGTGGGAGTGGGGGAGGGGAGGGAGACAGCTGAAGCCGAGTCCAGAAGGGCGGCGATGGAAGAGCTGCAGCTGGGTCAGAGCCTGGAGGGAGGGCGGGGCCTTCACTGAGGACCCCCCCCCCAGGCCAGCCCTAGGCCCCGGCGGTCGCGCATGCGCCCTTGGCCTGTGCGGTGTGTGGGGGGTTGAACCCAAGCCCGCAGGGCTCCCGGAGCGGCCAGAGAAAGAAGGGCCCATGGAGAGGTAGGCGAGGTGGGCAGGGGGCGCCACCTTGCTCTCCTCAGCTCCCTGAGGGAGAGAGACAGAGACACAGAGAGAGAGATCCCTGACCTCTGAGTCTCCTCCTCCACCGCTGGCTGGTGCCAACTCACGCGCCATCCCACTTCCAGCCATCACCCCCACGCCTGCCCCGGGGCCAGCCCCACCACAGAGAGGCCGGTTGGTTCCTGCTCACCTCTGTGCCGTCCCTTCCCGACCTGACCCCAGTGCAGGGGATAAGCTTCAGACAAGTCTTTCCATTTCCCTCTGCATGACAATAGACTTCCTCCCCTCTCCCATTCCACAGGCCCACCCGGGACATCCACCTTTGTCATTAGCTCAGGAGAGGATGCAAGATGAGAATCTCTGCTATTGTGTGGGGAGACTCAGTTTCCCGGGTTTCCCCCATGGACACATGTTCTTCAGCTGGGTCTGATTTTCTCCAGACAAGCTGTCTTGGGAAGGATTTGGCCAGCCCTAAGAACCTGAAGGGAAAGGGCGGAGGGGGGTTCTCTCTCTGCCCCCGACAGCCCCGAGCTGGGTCGGTCCCTCAGACCTGGCCAGGGGCAGCCCATCCCCCGGCGCCCTTCCCCGGGGCATCCAAGGGCAGGCTCGGCGCCAGCCCCACCCCGCTCGCCACTGCCCGACCATCGTCCTCCCTCGGGGGGCCTGGGCAGGACAGGGACCCGGCTGTGGGAGGCCTCCAGATCTCAGGCCTGGCACACCGTTTACCAGGCTGCTTCCTCCTCTGACGGGGGCCCAGCACACGCCCCAGGAGACTTGGCAGCCGCCCCCAGGGCTCTAGCCTCTGGAACTCGTCCCCTTGGAAGGGGCCTGGCCCAGGTGCCAGGTTCGGCTGGTCGGCCAGCCTCCTTTGGAGAAAGCAGGCAAGCCGAGCCAGGCTTGCAGTGGCCCTGGCGTGACACCTGCCACCTCAGGCAGAGGGCCTCCCGCGTGCCCTCCATGGCGGGTTTCTCCCCGGAGCCGTGGCCTGGGCACTAGGAAGGCCGGGCCTCCCCGACTCCCGGGAGGAGGGGCTAGCCCAGTTGCGCCCTGGCCCCCAAACCCTCTGGTGCCATCTGCCTGTCTCGGCACTTCTGACTCCACAGAGCCTTTCCTACATCTGGGCTGCCTGCCGTGGCAAAGTGCAGGCGTGGGGTGAGGCCATGGCTTTGTCTTTCCAGGAAAAAATGAGCCCCTGGCCGAAGCAGCAGGCCCAGGCAGAGCCTTGAGCTTGAAGCCCAGTAGGTCTGTGGCCCTCAGGGCCAGAGCCATGCTTTCAAGGCAGGGAAGCGGCCTCCAAGCTGAGTGGGAGTGGGGGAGGGGAGGGAGACAGCTGAAGCCGAGTCCAGAAGGGCGGCGATGGAAGAGCTGCAGCTGGGTCAGAGCCTGGAGGGAGGGCGGGGCCTTCACTGAGGACCCCCCCCCGGAGGCCAGCCCTAGGCCCCGGCGGTCGCGCATGCGCCCTTGGCCTGTGCGGTGTGTGGGGGGTTGAACCCAAGCCCGCAGGGCTCCCGGAGCGGCCAGAGAAAGAAGGGCCCATGGAGAGGTAGGCGAGGTGGGCAGGGGGCGCCACCTTGCTCTCCTCAGCTCCCTGAGGGAGAGAGACAGAGACAGAGACAGAGAGAGAGAGATCCCTGACCTCTGAGTCTCTGCCTCCACCGCTGGCTGGTGCCAACTCACGCACCATCCCACTTCCAGCCATCACCCCCACGCCTGCCCCGGGGCCAGCACCACCACAGAGAGGCCGGTTGGTTCCTGCTCACCTCTGTGCCGTCCCTTCCCGACCTGACCCCAGTGCAGGGGATAAGCTTCAGACAAGTCTTTCCATGTCCCTCTGCATGACAATAGACTTCCTCCCCTCTCCCATTCCACAGGCCCACCCGGGACATCCACCATTGTCATTAGCTCAGAAGAGGATGCAAGATGAGATTCTCTGCTATTGTGTGGGGAGACTCAGTTTCCCGGGTTACCCCCATGGACACATGTTCTTCAGCTGGGTCTGAATTTCTCCAGACAAGCTGTCTTGGGAAGGATTTGGCCAGCCCTAAGAACCTGAAGGGAAAGGGCGGAGGGGGGTTCTCTCTCTGCCCCCGACAGCCCCGAGCTGGGTCGGTCCCTCAGACCTGGCCAGGGGCAGCCCATCCCCCGGCGCCCTTCCCCGGGGCATCCAAGGGCAGGCTCGGCGCCAGCTCCAACCCGCTCGCCACTGCCCGACCATCGTCCTCCCTCGGGGGGCCTGGGCAGGACAGGGACCCGGCTGTGGGAGGCCTCCAGATCTCAGGCCTGGCACACCGTTTACCAGCTTCTTCCTCCTCTGACGGGGGCCCAGCACACGCCCCAGGAGACTTGGCAGCCGCCCCCAGGGCTCTAGCATCTGGAACTCGTCCCCTTGGAAGGGGCCTGGCCCAGGTGCCAGGTTCGGCTGGTCGGCCAGCCTCCTTTGGAGAAAGCAGGCAAGCCGAGCCAGGCTTGCAGTGGCCCTGGCGTGACACCTGCCACCTCAGGCAGAGGGCCTCCCGCGTGCCCTCCATGGCGGGTTTCTCCCCGGAGCCGTGGCCTGGGCACTAGGAAGGCCGGGCCTCCCCGACTCCCGGGAGGAGGGGTAGCCCAGTTGCGCCCTGGCCCCCCAAACCCTCTGGTGCCATCTGCCTGTCTCGGCACTTCTGACTCCACAGAGCCTTTCCTACATCTGGGCTGCCTGCCGTGGCAAAGTGCAGGCGTGGGGTGAGGCCATGGCTTTGTCTTTCCAGGAAAAAATGAGCCCCTGGCCGAAGCAGCAGGCCCAGGCAGAGCCTTGAGCTTGAAGCCCAGTAGGTCTGTGGCCCTCAGGGCCAGAGCCATGCTTTCAAGGCAGGGAAGCGGCCTCCAAGCTGAGTGGGAGTGGGGGAGGGGAGGGAGACAGCTGAAGCCGAGTCCAGAAGGGCGGCGATGGAAGAGCTGCAGCTGGGTCAGAGCCTGGAGGGAGGGCGGGGCCTTCACTGAGGACCCCCCCCCCCAGGCCAGCCCTAGGCCCCAGCGGTCGCGCATGCGCCCTTGGCCTGTGCGGTGTGGGGGGGGTTGAACCCAAGCCCGCAGGGCTCCCGGAGCGGCCAGAGAAAGAAGGGCCCATGGAGAGGTAGGCGAGGTGGGCAGGGGGCGCCACCTTGCTCTCCTCAGCTCCCTGAGGGAGAGAGACAGAGACAGAGAGAGAGAGATCCCTGACCTCTGAGTCTCTACCTCCACCGCTGGCTGGTGCCAACTCACGCGCCATCCCACTTCCAGCCATCACCCCCCACGCCTGCCCCGGGGCCAGCCCCACCACAGAGAGGCCTGTTGGTTCCTGCTCACCTCTGTGCCCTCCCTTCCCGACCTGACCCCAGTGCAGGGGATAAGCTTCAGACAAGTCTTTCCATGTCCCTCTGCATGACAATAGACTTCCTCCCCTCTCCCATTCCACAGGCCCACCCGGGACATCCACCTTTGTCATTAGCTCAGGAGAGGATGCAAGATGAGAATCTCTGCTATTGTGTGGGGAGACTCAGTTTCCCGGGTTTCCCCCATGGACACATGTTCTTCAGCTGGGTCTGATTTTCTCCAGACAAGCTGTCTTGGGAAGGATTTGGCCAGCCCTAAGAACCTGAAGGGAAAGGGCGGAGGGGGGTTCTCTCTCTGCCCCCGACAGCCCCGAGCTGGGTCGGTCCCTCAGACCTGGCCAGGGGCAGCCCATCCCCCGGCGCCCTTCCCCGGGGCATCCAAGGGCAGGCTCGGCGCCAGCTCCAACCCGCTCGCCACTGCCCGACCATCGTCCTCCCTCGGGGGGCCTGGGCAGGACAGGGACCCGGCTGTGGGAGGCCTCCAGATCTCAGGCCTGGCACACCGTTTACCAGGCTTCTTCCTCCTCTGACGGGGGCCCAGCACACGCCCCAGGAGACTTGGCAGCCGCCCCCAGGGCTCTAGCCTCTGGAACTCGTCCCCTTGGAAGGGGCCTGGCCCAGGTGCCAGGTTCGGCTGGTCGGCCAGCCTCCTTTGGAGAAAGCAGGCAAGCCGAGCCAGGCTTGCAGTGGCCCTGGCGTGACACCTGCCACCTCAGGCAGAGGGCCTCCCGCGTGCCCTCCATGGCGGGTTTCTCCCCGGAGCCGTGGCCTGGGCACTAGGAAGGCCGGGCCTCCCCGACTCCCGGGAGGAGGGGTAGCCCAGTTGCGCCCTGGCCCCCAAACCCTCTGGTGCCATCTGCCTGTCTCGGCACTTCTGACTCCACAGAGCCTTTCCTACATCTGGGCTGCCTGCCGTGGCAAAGTGCAGGCGTGGGGTGAGGCCATGGCTTTGTCTTTCCAGGAAAAAATGAGCCCCTGGCCGAAGCAGCAGGCCCAGGCAGAGCCTTGAGCTTGAAGCCCAGTAGGTCTGTGGCCCTCAGGGCCAGAGCCATGCTTTCAATGCAGGGAAGCGGCCTCCAAGCTGAGTGGGAGTGGGGGAGGGGAGGGAGACAGCTGAAGCCGAGTCCAGAAGGGCGGCGATGGAAGAGCTGCAGCTGGGTCAGAGCCTGGAGGGAGGGCGGGGCCTTCACTGAGGACCCCCCCCCCAGGCCAGCCCTAGGCCCCCGCGGTCGCGCATGCGCCCTTGGCCTGTGCGGTGTGGGGGGGTTGAACCCAAGCCCGCAGGGCTCCCGGAGCGGCCAGAGAAAGAAGGGCCCATGGAGAGGTAGGCGAGGTGGGCAGGGGGCGCCACCTTGCTCTCCTCAGCTCCCTGAGGGAGAGAGAGAGAGACAGAGAGAGAGAGATCCCTGACCTCTGAGTCTCTGCCTCCACCGCTGGCTGGTGCCAACTCACGCGCCATCCCACTTCCAGCCATCACCCCCACGCCTGCCCCGGGGCCAGCCCCACCACAGAGAGGCCGGTTGGTTCCTGCTCACCTCTGTGCCGTCCCTTCCCGACCTGACCCCAGTGCAGGGGATAAGCTTCAGACAAGTCTTTCCATGTCCCTCTGCATGACAATAGACTTCCTCCCCTCTCCCATTCCACAGGCCCACCCGGGACATCCACCTTTGTCATTAGCTCAGGAGAGGATGCAAGATGAGAATCTCTGCTATTGTGTGGGGAGACTCAGTTTCCCGGGTTTCCCCCATGGACACATGTTCTTCAGCTGGGTCTGATTTTCTCCAGACAAGCTGTCTTGGGAAGGATTTGGCCAGCCCTAAGAAGCTGAAGGGAAAGGGCGGAGGGGGGTTCTCTCTCTGCCCCCGACAGCCCCGAGCTGGGTCGGTCCCTCAGACCTGGCCAGGGGCAGCCCATCCCCCGGCGCCCTTCCCCGGGGCATCCAAGGGCAGGCTCGGCGCCAGCCCCACCCCGCTCGCCACTGCCCGACCATCGTCCTCCCTCGGGGGGCCTGGGCAGGACAGGGACCCGGCTGTGGGAGGCCTCCAGATCTCAGGCCTGGCACACCGTTTACCAGGCTGCTTCCTCCTCTGACGGGGGCCCAGCACACGCCCCAGGAGACTTGGCAGCCGCCCCCAGGGCTCTAGCCTCTGGAACTCGTCCCCTTGGAAGGGGCCTGGCCCAGGTGCCAGGTTCGGCTGGTCGGCCAGCCTCCTTTGGAGAAAGCAGGCAAGCCGAGCCAGGCTTGCAGTGGCCCTGGCGTGACACCTGCCACCTCAGGCAGAGGGCCTCCCGCGTGCCCTCCATGGCGGGTTTCTCCCCGGAGCCGTGGCCTGGGCACTAGGAAGGCCGGGCCTCCCCGACTCCCGGGAGGAGGGGCTAGCCCAGTTGCGCCCTGGCCCCCAAACCCTCTGGTGCCATCTGCCTGTCTCGGCACTTCTGACTCCACAGAGCCTTTCCTACATCTGGGCTGCCTGCCGTGGCAAAGTGCAGGCGTGGGGTGAGGCCATGGCTTTGTCTTTCCAGGAAAAAATGAGCCCCTGGCCGAAGCAGCAGGCCCAGGCAGAGCCTTGAGCTTGAAGCCCAGTAGGTCTGTGGCCCTCAGGGCCAGAGCCATGCTTTCAAGGCAGGGAAGCGGCCTCCAAGCTGAGTGGGAGTGGGGGAGGGGAGGGAGACAGCTGAAGCCGAGTCCAGAAGGGCGGCGATGGAAGAGCTGCAGCTGGGTCAGAGCCTGGAGGGAGGGCGGGGCCTTCACTGAGGACCCCCCACCACCCCCCCGAGGCCAGCCCTAGGCCCCGGCGGTCGCGCATGCGCCCTTGGCCTGTGCGGTGTGTGGGGGGTTGAACCCAAGCCCGCAGGGCTCCCGGAGCGGCCAGAGAAAGAAGGGCCCCATGGAGAGGTAGGCGAGGTGGGCAGGGGGCGCCACCTTGCTCTCCTCAGCTCCCTGAGGGAGAGAGACAGAGACAGAGACAGAGAGAGAGAGATCCCTGACCTCTGAGTCTCTGCCTCCACCGCTGGCTGGTGCCAACTCACGCGCCATCCCACTTCCAGCCATCACCCCCCACGCCTGCCCCGGGGCCAACCCCACCACAGAGAGGCCGGTTGGTTCCTGCTCACCTCTGTGCCGTCCCTTCCCGACCTGACCCCAGTGCAGGGGATAAGCTTCAGACAAGTCTTTCCCTGTCCCTCTGCATGACAATAGACTTCCTCCCCTCTCCCATTCCACAGGCCCACCCGGGACATCCACCTTTGTCATTAGCTCAGGAGAGGATGCAAGATGAGAATCTCTGCTATTGTGTGGGGAGACTCAGTTTCCCGGGTTTCCCCCATGGACACATGTTCTTCAGCTGGGTCTGATTTTCTCCAGACAAGCTGTCTTGGGAAGGATTTGGCCAGCCCTAAGAACCTGAAGGGAAAGGGCGGAGGGGGGTTCTCTCTCTGCCCCCGACAGCCCCGAGCTGGGTCGGTCCCTCAGACCTGGCCAGGGGCAGCCCATCCCCCGGCGCCCTTCCCCGGGGCATCCAAGGGCAGGCTCGGCGCCAGCCCCACCCAGCTCGCCACTGCCCGACCATCGTCCTCCCTCGGGGGGCCTGGGCAGGACAGGGACCCGGCTGTGGGAGGCCTCCAGATCTCAGGCCTGGCACACCGTTTACCAGGCTGCTTCCTCCTCTGACGGGGGCCCAGCACACGCCCCAGGAGACTTGGCAGCCGCCCCCAGGGCTCTAGCCTCTGGAACTCGTCCCCTTGGAAGGGGCCTGGCCCAGGTGCCAGGTTCGGCTGGTCGGCCAGCCTCCTTTGGAGAAAGCAGGCAAGCCGAGCCAGGCTTGCAGTGGCCCTGGCGTAACACCTGCCACCTCAGGCAGAGGGCCTCCCGCGTGCCCTCCATGGCGGGTTTCTCCCCGGAGCCGTGGCCTGGGCACTAGGAAGGCCGGGCCTCCCCGACTCCCGGGAGGAGGGGCTAGCCCAGTTGCGCCCTGGCCCCCAAAACCCTCTGGTGCCATCTGCCTGTCTCGGCACTTCTGACTCCACAGAGCCTTTCCTACATCTGGGCTGCCTGCCGTGGCAAAGTGCAGGCGTGGGGTGAGGCCATGGCTTTGTCTTTCCAGGAAAAAATGAGCCCCTGGCCGAAGCAGCAGGCCCAGGCAGAGCCTTGAGCTTGAAGCCCAGTAGGTCTGTGGCCCTCAGGGCCAGAGCCATGCTTTCAAGGCAGGGAAGCGGCCTCCAAGCTGAGTGGGAGTGGGGGAGGGGAGGGAGACAGCTGAAGCCGAGTCCAGAAGGGCGGCGATGGAAGAGCTGCAGCTGGGTCAGAGCCTGGAGGGAGGGCGGGGCCTTCACTGAGGTCCCCCCCCCCGGAGGCCAGCCCTAGGCCCCGGCGGTCGCGCATGCGCCCTTGGCCTGTGCGGTGTGTGGGGGGTTGAACCCAAGCCCGCAGGGCTCCCGGAGCGGCCAGAGAAAGAAGGGCCCATGGAGAGGTAGGCGAGGTGGGCAGGGGGCGCCACCTTGCTCTCCTCAGCTCCCTGAGGGAGAGAGACAGAGACAGAGACAGAGAGAGAGAGATCCCTGACCTCTGAGTCTCTGCCTCCACCGCTGGCTGGTGCCAACTCACGCGCCATCCCACTTCCAGCCATCACCCCCACGCCTGCCCCGGGGCCAACCCCACCACAGAGAGGCCCGTTGGTTCCTGCTCACCTCTGTGCCTGCTGTCCCTTCCCGACCTGACCCCAGTGCAGGGGATAAGCTTCAGACAAGTCTTTCCATGTCCCTCTGCATGACAATAGACTTCCTCCCCTCTCCCATTCCACAGGCCCACCCGGGACATCCACCTTTGTCATTAGCTCAGGAGAGGATGCAAGATGAGAATCTCTGCTATTGTGTGGGGAGACTCAGTTTCCCGGGTTTCCCCCATGGACACATGTTCTTCAGCTGGGTCTGATTTTCTCCAGACAAGCTGTCTTGGGAAGGATTTGGCCAGCCCTAAGAACCTGAAGGGAAAGGGCGGAGGGGGGTTCTCTCTCTGCCCCCGACAGCCCCGAGCTGGGTCGGTCCCTCAGACCTGGCCAGGGGCAGCCCATCCCCCGGCGCCCTTCCCCGGGGCATCCAAGGGCAGGCTCGGCGCCAGCCCCACCCCGCTCGCCACTGCCCGACCATCGTCCTCCCTCGGGGGGCCTGGGCAGGACAGGGACCCGGCTGTGGGAGGCCTCCAGATCTCAGGCCTGGCACACCGTTTACCAGGCTGCTTCCTCCTCTGACGGGGGCCCAGCACACGCCCCAGGAGACTTGGCAGCCGCCCCCAGGGCTCTAGCCTCTGGAACTCGTCCCCTTGGAAGGGGCCTGGCCCAGGTGCCAGGTTCGGCTGGTCGGCCAGCCTCCTTTGGAGAAAGCAGGCAAGCCGAGCCAGGCTTGCAGTGGTCCTGGCGTAACACCTGCCACCTCAGGCAGAGGGCCTCCCGCGTGCCCTCCATGGCGGGTTTCTCCCCGGAGCCGTGGCCTGGGCACTAGGAAGGCCGGGCCTCCCCGACTCCCGGGAGGAGGGGCTAGCCCAGTTGCGCCCTGGCCCCCAAACCCTCTGGTGCCATCTGCCTGTCTCGGCACTTCTGACTCCACAGAGCCTTTCCTACATCTGGGCTGCCTGCCGTGGCAAAGTGCAGGCGTGGGGTGAGGCCATGGCTTTGTCTTTCCAGGAAAAAATGAGCCCCTGGCCGAAGCAGCAGGCCCAGGCAGAGCCTTGAGCTTGAAGCCCAGTAGGTCTGTGGCCCTCAGGGCCAGAGCCATGCTTTCAAGGCAGGGAAGCGGCCTCCAAGCTGAGTGGGAGTGGGGGAGGGGAGGGAGACAGCTGAAGCCGAGTCCAGAAGGGCGGCGATGGAAGAGCTGCAGCTGGGTCAGAGCCTGGAGGGAGGGCGGGGCCTTCACTGAGGTCCCCCCCCCCCGGAGGCCAGCCCTAGGCCCCGGCGGTCGTGCATGCGCCCTTGGCCTGTGCGGTGTGTGGGGGGTTGAACCCAAGCCCGCAGGGCTCCCGGAGCGGCCAGAGAAAGAAGGGCCCATGGAGAGGTAGGCGAGGTGGGCAGGGGGCGCCACCTTGCTCTCCTCAGCTCCCTGAGGGAGAGAGACAGAGACAGAGACAGAGAGAGAGAGATCCCTGACCTCTGAGTCTCTGCCTCCACCGCTGGCTGGTGCCAACTCACGCGCCATCCCACTTCCAGCCATCACCCCCACGCCTGCCCCGGGGCCAACCCCACCACAGAGAGGCCCGTTGGTTCCTGCTCACCTCTGTGCCTGCTGTCCCTTCCCGACCTGACCCCAGTGCAGGGGATAAGCTTCAGACAAGTCTTTCCATGTCCCTCTGCATGACAATAGACTTCCTCCCCTCTCCCATTCCACAGGCCCACCCGGGACATCCACCTTTGTCATTAGCTCAGGAGAGGATGCAAGATGAGAATCTCTGCTATTGTGTGGGGAGACTCAGTTTCCCGGGTTTCCCCCATGGACACATGTTCTTCAGCTGGGTCTGATTTTCTCCAGACAAGCTGTCTTGGGAAGGATTTGGCCAGCCCTAAGAACCTGAAGGGAAAGGGCGGAGGGGGGTTCTCTCTCTGCCCCCGACAGCCCCGAGCTGGGTCGGTCCCTCAGACCTGGCCAGGGGCAGCCCATCCCCCGGCGCCCTTCCCCGGGGCATCCAAGGGCAGGCTCGGCGCCAGCCCCACCCCGCTCGCCACTGCCCGACCATCGTCCTCCCTCGGGGGGCCTGGGCAGGACAGGGACCCGGCTGTGGGAGGCCTCCAGATCTCAGGCCTGGCACACCGTTTACCAGGCTGCTTCCTCCTCTGACGGGGGCCCAGCACACGCCCCAGGAGACTTGGCAGCCGCCCCCAGGGCTCTATCCTCTGGAACTCGTCCCCTTGGAAGGGGCCTGGCCCAGGTGCCAGGTTCGGCTGGTCGGCCAGCCTCCTTTGGAGAAAGCAGGCAAGCCGAGCCAGGCTTGCAGTGGCCCTGGCGTGACACCTGCCACCTCAGGCAGAGGGCCTCCCGCGTGCCCTCCATGGCGGGTTTCTCCCCGGAGCCGTGGCCTGGGCACTAGGAAGGCCGGGCCTCCCCGACTCCCGGGAGGAGGGGCTAGCCCAGTTGCGCCCTGGCCCCCAAACCCTCTGGTGCCATCTGCCTGTCTCGGCACTTCTGACTCCACAGAGCCTTTCCTACATCTGGGCTGCCTGCCGTGGCAAAGTGCAGGCGTGGGGTGAGGCCATGGCTTTGTCTTTCCAGGAAAAAATGAGCCCCTGGCCGAAGCAGCAGGCCCAGGCAGAGCCTTGAGCTTGAAGCCCAGTAGGTCTGTGGCCCTCAGGGCCAGAGCCATGCTTTCAAGGCAGGGAAGCGGCCTCCAAGCTGAGTGGGAGTGGGGGAGGGGAGGGAGACAGCTGAAGCCGAGTCCAGAAGGGCGGCGATGGAAGAGCTGCAGCTGGGTCAGAGCCTGGAGGGAGGGCGGGGCCTTCACTGAGGACCCCCCCCCCCCGGAGGCCAGCCCTAGGCCCCGGCGGTCGTGCATGCGCCCTTGGCCTGTGCGGTGTGTGGGGGGTTGAACCCAAGCCCGCAGGGCTCCCGGAGCGGCCAGAGAAAGAAGGGCCCATGGAGAGGTAGGCGAGGTGGGCAGGGGGCGCCACCTTGCTCTCCTCAGCTCCCTGAGGGAGAGAGACAGAGACAGAGACAGAGAGAGAGAGATCCCTGACCTCTGAGTCTCTGCCTCCACCGCTGGCTGGTGCCAACTCACGCGCCATCCCACTTCCAGCCATCACCCCCACGCCTGCCCCACCACAGAGAGGCCGGTTGGTTCCTGCTCACCTCTGTGCCGTCCCTTCCCGACCTGACCCCAGTGCAGGGGATAAGCTTCAGACAAGTCTTTCCCTGTCCCTCTGCATGACAATAGACTTCCTCCCCTCTCCCATTCCACAGGCCCACCCGGGACATCCACCTTTGTCATTAGCTCAGGAGAGGATGCAAGATGAGAATCTCTGCTATTGTGTGGGGAGACTCAGTTTCCCGGGTTTCCCCCATGGACACATGTTCTTCAGCTGGGTCTGATTTTCTCCAGACAAGCTGTCTTGGGAAGGATTTGGCCAGCCCTAAGAACCTGAAGGGAAAGGGCGGAGGGGGGTTCTCTCTCTGCCCCCGACAGCCCCGAGCTGGGTCGGTCCCTCAGACCTGGCCAGGGGCAGCCCGTCCCCCGGCGCCCTTCCCCGGGGCATCCAAGGGCAGGCTCGGCGCCAGCCCCACCCAGCTCGCCACTGCCCGACCATCGTCCTCCCTCGGGGGGCCTGGGCAGGACAGGGACCCGGCTGTGGGAGGCCTCCAGATCTCAGGCCTGGCACACCGTTTACCAGGCTGCTTCCTCCTCTGACGGGGGCCCAGCACACGCCCCAGGAGACTTGGCAGCCGCCCCCAGGGCTCTAGCCTCTGGAACTCGTCCCCTTGGAAGGGGCCTGGCCCAGGTGCCAGGTTCGGCTGGTCGGCCAGCCTCCTTTGGAGAAAGCAGGCAAGCCAGCCAAGCTTGCAGTGGCCCTGGCGTAACACCTGCCACCTCAGGCAGAGGGCCTCCCGCGTGCCCTCCATGGCGGGTTTCTCCCCGGAGCCGTGGCCTGGGCACTAGGAATGCCGGGCCTCCCCGACTCCCGGGAGGAGGGGCTAGCCCAGTTGCGCCCTGGCCCCCAAACCCTCTGGTGCCATCTGCCTGTCTCGGCACTTCTGACTCCACAGAGCCTTTCCTACATCTGGGCTGCCTGCCGTGGCAAAGTGCAGGCGTGGGGTGAGGCCATGGCTTTGTCTTTCCAGGAAAAAATGAGCCCCTGGCCGAAGCAGCAGGCCCAGGCAGAGCCTTGAGCTTGAAGCCCAGTAGGTCTGTGGCCCTCAGGGCCAGAGCCATGCTTTCAAGGCAGGGAAGCGGCCTCCAAGCTGAGTGGGAGTGGGGGAGGGGAGGGAGACAGCTGAAGCCGAGTCCAGAAGGGCGGCGATGGAAGAGCTGCAGCTGGGTCAGAGCCTGGAGGGAGGGCGGGGCCTTCACTGAGGACCCCCCCCCCCCGGAGGCCAGCCCTAGGCCCCGGCGGTCGTGCATGCGCCCTTGGCCTGTGCGGTGTGTGGGGGGTTGAACCCAAGCCCGCAGGGCTCCCGGAGCGGCCAGAGAAAGAAGGGCCCATGGAGAGGTAGGCGAGGTGGGCAGGGGGCGCCACCTTGCTCTCCTCAGCTCCCTGAGGGAGAGAGACAGAGACAGAGACAGAGAGAGAGAGATCCCTGACCTCTGAGTCTCTGCCTCCACCGCTGGCTGGTGCCAACTCACGCGCCATCCCACTTCCAGCCATCACCCCCACGCCTGCCCCGGGGCCAACCCCACCACAGAGAGGCCCGTTGGTTCCTGCTCACCTCTGTGCCTGCTGTCCCTTCCCGACCTGACCCCAGTGCAGGGGATAAGCTTCAGACAAGTCTTTCCATGTCCCTCTGCATGACAATAGACTTCCTCCCCTCTCCCATTCCACAGGCCCACCCGGGACATCCACCTTTGTCATTAGCTCAGGAGAGGATGCAAGATGAGAATCTCTGCTATTGTGTGGGGAGACTCAGTTTCCCGGGTTTCCCCCATGGACACATGTTCTTCAGCTGGGTCTGATTTTCTCCAGACAAGCTGTCTTGGGAAGGATTTGGCCAGCCCTAAGAACCTGAAGGGAAAGGGCGGAGGGGGGTTCTCTCTCTGCCCCCGACAGCCCCGAGCTGGGTCGGTCCCTCAGACCTGGCCAGGGGCAGCCCATCCCCCGGCGCCCTTCCCCGGGGCATCCAAGGGCAGGCTCGGCGCCAGCCCCACCCCGCTCGCCACTGCCCGACCATCGTCCTCCCTCGGGGGGCCTGGGCAGGACAGGGACCCGGCTGTGGGAGGCCTCCAGATCTCAGGCCTGGCACACCGTTTACCAGGCTGCTTCCTCCTCTGACGGGGGCCCAGCACACGCCCCAGGAGACTTGGCAGCCGCCCCCAGGGCTCTAGCCTCTGGAACTCGTCCCCTTGGAAGGGGCCTGGCCCAGGTGCCAGGTTCGGCTGGTCGGCCAGCCTCCTTTGGAGAAAGCAGGCAAGCCGAGCCAGGCTTGCAGTGGCCCTGGCGTGACACCTGCCACCTCAGGCAGAGGGCCTCCCGCGTGCCCTCCATGGCGGGTTTCTCCCCGGAGCCGTGGCCTGGGCACTAGGAAGGCCGGGCCTCCCCGACTCCCGGGAGGAGGGGCTAGCCCAGTTGCGCCCTGGCCCCCAAACCCTCTGGTGCCATCTGCCTGTCTCGGCACTTCTGACTCCACAGAGCCTTTCCTACATCTGGGCTGCCTGCCGTGGCAAAGTGCAGGCGTGGGGTGAGGCCATGGCTTTGTCTTTCCAGGAAAAAATGAGCCCCTGGCCGAAGCAGCAGGCCCAGGCAGAGCCTTGAGCTTGAAGCCCAGTAGGTCTGTGGCCCTCAGGGCCAGAGCCATGCTTTCAAGGCAGGGAAGCGGCCTCCAAGCTGAGTGGGAGTGGGGGAGGGGAGGGAGACAGCTGAAGCCGAGTCCAGAAGGGCGGCGATGGAAGAGCTGCAGCTGGGTCAGAGCCTGGAGGGAGGGCGGGGCCTTCACTGAGGACCCCCCCCCCGGAGGCCAGCCCTAGGCCCCGGCGGTCGCGCATGCGCCCTTGGCCTGTGCGGTGTGTCGGGGGTTGAACCCAAGCCCGCAGGGCTCCCGGAGCGGCCAGAGAAAGAAGGGCCCATGGAGAGGTAGGCGAGGTGGGCAGGGGGCGCCACCTTGCTCTCCTCAGCTCCCTGAGGGAGAGAGACAGAGACAGAGACAGAGAGAGAGAGATCCCTGACCTCTGAGTCTCTGCCTCCACCGCTGGCTGGTGCCAACTCACGCGCCATCCCACTTCCAGCCATCACCCCCACGCCTGCCCCACCACAGAGAGGCCGGTTGGTTCCTGCTCACCTCTGTGCCGTCCCTTCCCGACCTGACCCCAGTGCAGGGGATAAGCTTCAGACAAGTCTTTCCCTGTCCCTCTGCATGACAATAGACTTCCTCCCCTCTCCCATTCCACAGGCCCACCCGGGACATCCACCTTTGTCATTAGCTCAGGAGAGGATGCAAGATGAGAATCTCTGCTATTGTGTGGGGAGACTCAGTTTCCCGGGTTTCCCCCATGGACACATGTTCTTCAGCTGGGTCTGATTTTCTCCAGACAAGCTGTCTTGGGAAGGATTTGGCCAGCCCTAAGAACCTGAAGGGAAAGGGCGGAGGGGGGTTCTCTCTCTGCCCCCGACAGCCCCGAGCTGGGTCGGTCCCTCAGACCTGGCCAGGGGCAGCCCATCCCCCGGCGCCCTTCCCCGGGGCATCCAAGGGCAGGCTCGGCGCCAGCCCCACCCAGCTCGCCACTGCCCGACCATCGTCCTCCCTCGGGGGGCCTGGGCAGGACAGGGACCCGGCTGTGGGAGGCCTCCAGATCTCAGGCCTGGCACACCGTTTACCAGGCTGCTTCCTCCTCTGACGGGGGCCCAGCACACGCCCCAGGAGACTTGGCAGCCGCCCCCAGGGCTCTAGCCTCTGGAACTCGTCCCCTTGGAAGGGGCCTGGCCCAGGTGCCAGGTTCGGCTGGTCGGCCAGCCTCCTTTGGAGAAAGCAGGCAAGCCAGCCAAGCTTGCAGTGGCCTGGCGTAACACCTGCCACCTCAGGCAGAGGGCCTCCCGCGTGCCCTCCATGGCGGGTTTCTCCCCGGAGCCGTGGCCTGGGCACTAGGAAGGCCGGGCCTCCCCGACTCCCGGGAGGAGGGGCTAGCCCAGTTGCGCCCTGGCCCCCAAACCCTCTGGTGCCATCTGCCTGTCTCGGCACTTCTGACTCCACAGAGCCTTTCCTACATCTGGGCTGCCTGCCGTGGCAAAGTGCAGGCGTGGGGTGAGGCCATGGCTTTGTCTTTCCAGGAAAAAATGAGCCCCTGGCCGAAGCAGCAGGCCCAGGCAGAGCCTTGAGCTTGAAGCCCAGTAGGTCTGTGGCCCTCAGGGCCAGAGCCATGCTTTCAAGGCAGGGAAGCGGCCTCCAAGCTGAGTGGGAGTGGGGGAGGGGAGGGAGACAGCTGAAGCCGAGTCCAGAAGGGCGGCGATGGAAGAGCTGCAGCTGGGTCAGAGCCTGGAGGGAGGGCGGGGCCTTCACTGAGGACCCCCCCCCCCGGAGGCCAGCCCTAGGCCCCGGCGGTCGTGCATGCGCCCTTGGCCTGTGCGGTGTGTGGGGGGTTGAACCCAAGCCCGCAGGGCTCCCGGAGCGGCCAGAGAAAGAAGGGCCCATGGAGAGGTAGGCGAGGTGGGCAGGGGGCGCCACCTTGCTCTCCTCAGCTCCCTGAGGGAGAGAGACAGAGACAGAGACAGAGAGAGAGAGATCCCTGACCTCTGAGTCTCTGCCTCCACCGCTGGCTGGTGCCAACTCACGCGCCATCCCACTTCCAGCCATCACCCCCACGCCTGCCCCGGGGCCAACCCCACCACAGAGAGGCCCGTTGGTTCCTGCTCACCTCTGTGCCTGCTGTCCCTTCCCGACCTGACCCCAGTGCAGGGGATAAGCTTCAGACAAGTCTTTCCATGTCCCTCTGCATGACAATAGACTTCCTCCCCTCTCCCATTCCACAGGCCCACCCGGGACATCCACCTTTGTCATTAGCTCAGGAGAGGATGCAAGATGAGAATCTCTGCTATTGTGTGGGGAGACTCAGTTTCCCGGGTTTCCCCCATGGACACATGTTCTTCAGCTGGGTCTGATTTTCTCCAGACAAGCTGTCTTGGGAAGGATTTGGCCAGCCCTAAGAACCTGAAGGGAAAGGGCGGAGGGGGGTTCTCTCTCTGCCCCCGACAGCCCCGAGCTGGGTCGGTCCCTCAGACCTGGCCAGGGGCAGCCCATCCCCCGGCGCCCTTCCCCGGGGCATCCAAGGGCAGGCTCGGCGCCAGCCCCACCCCGCTCGCCACTGCCCGACCATCGTCCTCCCTCGGGGGGCCTGGGCAGGACAGGGACCCGGCTGTGGGAGGCCTCCAGATCTCAGGCCTGGCACACCGTTTACCAGGCTGCTTCCTCCTCTGACGGGGGCCCAGCACACGCCCCAGGAGACTTGGCAGCCGCCCCCAGGGCTCTAGCCTCTGGAACTCGTCCCCTTGGAAGGGGCCTGGCCCAGGTGCCAGGTTCGGCTGGTCGGCCAGCCTCCTTTGGAGAAAGCAGGCAAGCCGAGCCAGGCTTGCAGTGGCCCTGGCGTGACACCTGCCACCTCAGGCAGAGGGCCTCCCGCGTGCCCTCCATGGCGGGTTTCTCCCCGGAGCCGTGGCCTGGGCACTAGGAAGGCCGGGCCTCCCCGACTCCCGGGAGGAGGGGCTAGCCCAGTTGCGCCCTGGCCCCCAAACCCTCTGGTGCCATCTGCCTGTCTCGGCACTTCTGACTCCACAGAGCCTTTCCTACATCTGGGCTGCCTGCCGTGGCAAAGTGCAGGCGTGGGGTGAGGCCATGGCTTTGTCTTTCCAGGAAAAAATGAGCCCCTGGCCGAAGCAGCAGGCCCAGGCAGAGCCTTGAGCTTGAAGCCCAGTAGGTCTGTGGCCCTCAGGGCCAGAGCCATGCTTTCAAGGCAGGGAAGCGGCCTCCAAGCTGAGTGGGAGTGGGGGAGGGGAGGGAGACAGCTGAAGCCGAGTCCAGAAGGGCGGCGATGGAAGAGCTGCAGCTGGGTCAGAGCCTGGAGGGAGGGCGGGGCCTTCACTGAGGACCCCCCCCCCCGGAGGCCAGCCCTAGGCCCCGGCGGTCGCGCATGCGCCCTTGGCCTGTGCGGTGTGTCGGGGGTTGAACCCAAGCCCGCAGGGCTCCCGGAGCGGCCAGAGAAAGAAGGGCCCATGGAGAGGTAGGCGAGGTGGGCAGGGGGCGCCACCTTGCTCTCCTCAGCTCCCTGAGGGAGAGAGACAGAGACAGAGACAGAGAGAGAGAGATCCCTGACCTCTGAGTCTCTGCCTCCACCGCTGGCTGGTGCCAACTCACGCGCCATCCCACTTCCAGCCATCACCCCCACGCCTGCCCCGGGGCCAACCCCACCACAGAGAGGCCGGTTGGTTCCTGCTCACCTCTGTGCCGTCCCTTCCCGACCTGACCCCAGTGCAGGGGATAAGCTTCAGACAAGTCTTTCCATGTCCCTCTGCATGACAATAGACTTCCTCCCCTCTCCCATTCCACAGGCCCACCCGGGACATCCACCTTTGTCATTAGCTCAGGAGAGGATGCAAGATGAGAATCTCTGCTATTGTGTGGGGAGACTCAGTTTCCCGGGTTTCCCCCATGGACACATGTTCTTCAGCTGGGTCTGATTTTCTCCAGACAAGCTGTCTTGGGAAGGATTTGGCCAGCCCTAAGAACCTGAAGGGAAAGGGCATAGGGGGGTTCTCTCTCTGCCCCCGACAGCCCCGAGCTGGGTCGGTCCCTCAGACCTGGCCAGGGGCAGCCCATCCCCCGGCGCCCTTCCCCGGGGCATCCAAGGGCAGGCTCGGCGCCAGCCCCACCCCGCTCGCCACTGCCCGACCATCGTCCTCCCTCGGGGGGCCTGGGCAGGACAGGGACCCGGCTGTGGGAGGCCTCCAGATCTCAGGCCTGGCACACCGTTTACCAGGCTGCTTCCTCCTCTGACGGGGGCCCAGCACACGCCCCAGGAGACTTGGCAGCCGCCCCCAGGGCTCTAGCCTCTGGAACTCGTCCCCTTGGAAGGGGCCTGGCCCAGGTGCCAGGTTCGGCTGGTCGGCCAGCCTCCTTTGGAGAAAGCAGGCAAGCCGAGCCAGGCTTGCAGTGGCCCTGGCGTGACACCTGCCACCTCAGGCAGAGGGCCTCCCGCGTGCCCTCCATGGCGGGTTTCTCCCCGGAGCCGTGGCCTGGGCACTAGGAAGGCCGGGCCTCCCCGACTCCCGGGAGGAGGGGCTAGCCCAGTTGCGCCCTGGCCCCCAAACCCTCTGGTGCCATCTGCCTGTCTCGGCACTTCTGACTCCACAGAGCCTTTCCTACATCTGGGCTGCCTGCCGTGGCAAAGTGCAGGCGTGGGGTGAGGCCATGGCTTTGTCTTTCCAGGAAAAAATGAGCCCCTGGCCGAAGCAGCAGGCCCAGGCAGAGCCTTGAGCTTGAAGCCCAGTAGGTCTGTGGCCCTCAGGGCCAGAGCCATGCTTTCAAGGCAGGGAAGCGGCCTCCAAGCTGAGTGGGAGTGGGGGAGGGGAGGGAGACAGCTGAAGCCGAGTCCAGAAGGGCGGCGATGGAAGAGCTGCAGCTGGGTCAGAGCCTGGAGGGAGGGCGGGGCCTTCACTGAGGACCCCCCCCCCGGAGGCCAGCCCTAGGCCCCGGCGGTCGCGCATGCGCCCTTGGCCTGTGCGGTGTGTCGGGGGTTGAACCCAAGCCCGCAGGGCTCCCGGAGCGGCCAGAGAAAGAAGGGCCCATGGAGAGGTAGGCGAGGTGGGCAGGGGGCGCCACCTTGCTCTCCTCAGCTCCCTGAGGGAGAGAGACAGAGACAGAGACAGAGAGAGAGAGATCCCTGACCTCTGAGTCTCTGCCTCCACCGCTGGCTGGTGCCAACTCACGCGCCATCCCACTTCCAGCCATCACCCCCACGCCTGCCCCGGGGCCAACCCCACCACAGAGAGGCCGGTTGGTTCCTGCTCACCTCTGTGCCGTCCCTTCCCGACCTGACCCCAGTGCAGGGGATAAGCTTCAGACAAGTCTTTCCATGTCCCTCTGCATGACAATAGACTTCCTCCCCTCTCCCATTCCACAGGCCCACCCGGGACATCCACCTTTGTCATTAGCTCAGGAGAGGATGCAAGATGAGAATCTCTGCTATTGTGTGGGGAGACTCAGTTTCCCGGGTTTCCCCCATGGACACATGTTCTTCAGCTGGGTCTGATTTTCTCCAGACAAGCTGTCTTGGGAAGGATTTGGCCAGCCCTAAGAACCTGAAGGGAAAGGGCGGAGGGGGGTTCTCTCTCTGCCCCCGACAGCCCCGAGCTGGGTCGGTCCCTCAGACCTGGCCAGGGGCAGCCCATCCCCCGGCGCCCTTCCCCGGGGCATCCAAGGGCAGGCTCGGCGCCAGCCCCACCCCGCTCGCCACTGCCCGACCATCGTCCTCCCTCGGGGGGCCTGGGCAGGACAGGGACCCGGCTGTGGGAGGCCTCCAGATCTCAGGCCTGGCACACCGTTTACCAGGCTGCTTCCTCCTCTGACGGGGGCCCAGCACACGCCCCAGGAGACTTGGCAGCCGCCCCCAGGGCTCTAGCCTCTGGAACTCGTCCCCTTGGAAGGGGCCTGGCCCAGGTGCCAGGTTCGGCTGGTCGGCCAGCCTCCTTTGGAGAAAGCAGGCAAGCCGAGCCAGGCTTGCAGTGGCCCTGGCGTAACACCTGCCACCTCAGGCAGAGGGCCTCCCGCGTGCCCTCCATGGCGGGTTTCTCCCCGGAGCCGTGGCCTGGGCACTAGGAAGGCCGGGCCTCCCCGACTCCCGGGAGGAGGGGCTAGCCCAGTTGCGCCCTGGCCCCCAAACCCTCTGGTGCCATCTGCCTGTCTCGGCACTTCTGACTCCACAGAGCCTTTCCTACATCTGGGCTGCCTGCCGTGGCAAAGTGCAGGCGTGGGGTGAGGCCATGGCTTTGTCTTTCCAGGAAAAAATGAGCCCCTGGCCGAAGCAGCAGGCCCAGGCAGAGCCTTGAGCTTGAAGCCCAGTAGGTCTGTGGCCCTCAGGGCCAGAGCCATGCTTTCAAGGCAGGGAAGCGGCCTCCAAGCTGAGTGGGAGTGGGGGAGGGGAGGGAGACAGCTGAAGCCGAGTCCAGAAGGGCGGCGATGGAAGAGCTGCAGCTGGGTCAGAGCCTGGAGGGAGGGCGGGGCCTTCACTGAGGACCCCCCCCCCGGAGGCCAGCCCTAGGCCCCGGCGGTCGCGCATGCGCCCTTGGCCTGTGCGGTGTGTGGGGGGTTGAACCCAAGCCCGCAGGGCTCCCGGAGCGGCCAGAGAAAGAAGGGCCCATGGAGAGGTAGGCGAGGTGGGCAGGGGGCGCCACCTTGCTCTCCTCAGCTCCCTGAGGGAGAGAGACAGAGACAGAGACAGAGAGAGAGAGATCCCTGACCTCTGAGTCTCTGCCTCCACCGCTGGCTGGTGCCAACTCACGCGCCATCCCACTTCCAGCCATCACCCCCACGCCTGCCCCGGGGCCAACCCCACCACAGAGAGGCCGGTTGGTTCCTGCTCACCTCTGTGCCGTCCCTTCCCGACCTGACCCCAGTGCAGGGGATAAGCTTCAGACAAGTCTTTCCATGTCCCTCTGCATGACAATAGACTTCCTCCCCTCTCCCATTCCACAGGCCCACCCGGGACATCCACCTTTGTCATTAGCTCAGGAGAGGATGCAAGATGAGAATCTCTGCTATTGTGTGGGGAGACTCAGTTTCCCGGGTTTCCCCCATGGACACATGTTCTTCAGCTGGGTCTGATTTTCTCCAGACAAGCTGTCTTGGGAAGGATTTGGCCAGCCCTAAGAACCTGAAGGGAAAGGGCGGAGGGGGGTTCTCTCTCTGCCCCCGACAGCCCAGAGCTGGGTCGGTCCCTCAGACCTGGCCAGGGGCAGCCCATCCCCCGGCGCCCTTCCCCGGGGCATCCAAGGGCAGGCTCGGCGCCAGCCCCACCCCGCTCGCCACTGCCCGACCATCGTCCTCCCTCGGGGGGCCTGGGCAGCACAGGGACCCGGCTGTGGGAGGCCTCCAGATCTCAGGCCTGGCACACCGTTTACCAGGCTGCTTCCTCCTCTGACGGGGGCCCAGCACACGCCCCAGGAGACTTGGCAGCCGCCCCCAGGGCTCTAGCCTCTGGAACTCGTCCCCTTGGAAGGGGCCTGGCCCAGGTGCCAGGTTCGGCTGGTCGGCCAGCCTCCTTTGGAGAAAGCAGGCAAGCCGAGCCAGGCTTGCAGTGGCCCTGGCGTAACACCTGCCACCTCAGGCAGAGGGCCTCCCGCGTGCCCTCCATGGCGGGTTTCTCCCCGGAGCCGTGGCCTGGGCACTAGGAAGGCCGGGCCTCCCCGACTCCCGGGAGGAGGGGCTAGCCCAGTTGCGCCCTGGCCCCCAAACCCTCTGGTGCCATCTGCCTGTCTCGGCACTTCTGACTCCACAGAGCCTTTCCTACATCTGGACTGCCTGCCGTGGCAAAGTGCAGGCGTGGGGTGAGGCCATGGCTTTGTCTTTCCAGGAAAAAATGAGCCCCTGGCCGAAGCAGCAGGCCCAGGCAGAGCCTTGAGCTTGAAGCCCAGTAGGTCTGTGGCCCTCAGGGCCAGAGCCATGCTTTCAAGGCAGGGAAGCGGCCTCCAAGCTGAGTGGGAGTGGGGGAGGGGAGGGAGACAGCTGAAGCCAAGTCCAGAAGGGCGGCGATGGAAGAGCTGCAGCTGGGTCAGAGCCTGGAGGGAGGGCGGGGCCTTCACTGAGGACCCCCCCCCTGGAGGCCAGCCCTAGGCCCCGGCGGTCGTGCATGCGCCCTTGGCCTGTGCGGTGTGTGGGGGGTTGAACCCAAGCCCGCAGGGCTCCCGGAGCGGCCAGAGAAAGAAGGGCCCATGGAGAGGTAGGCGAGGTGGGCAGGGGGCGCCACCTTGCTCTCCTCAGCTCCCTGAGGGAGAGAGACAGAGACAGAGACAGAGAGAGAGAGATCCCTGACCTCTGAGTCTCTGCCTCCACCGCTGGCTGGTGCCAACTCACGCGCCATCCCACTTCCAGCCATCACCCCCACGCCTGCCCCGGGGCCAACCCCACCACAGAGAGGCCGGTTGGTTCCTGCTCACCTCTGTGCCGTCCCTTCCCGACCTGACCCCAGTGCAGGGGATAAGCTTCAGACAAGTCTTTCCATGTCCCTCTGCATGACAATAGACTTCCTCCCCTCTCCCATTCCACAGGCCCACCCGGGACATCCACCTTTGTCATTAGCTCAGGAGAGGATGCAAGATGAGAATCTCTGCTATTGTGTGGGGAGACTCAGTTTCCCGGGTTTCCCCCATGGACACATGTTCTTCAGCTGGGTCTGATTTTCTCCAGACAAGCTGTCTTGGGAAGGATTTGGCCAGCCCTAAGAACCTGAAGGGAAAGGGCGGAGGGGGGTTCTCTCTCTGCCCCCGACAGCCCCGAGCTGGGTCGGTCCCTCAGACCTGGCCTGGGGCAGCCCATCCCCAGGCGCCCTTCCCCGGGGCATCCAAGGGCAGGCTCGGCGCCAGCCCCACCCAGCTCGCCACTGCCCGACCATCGTCCTCCCTCGGGGGGCCTGGGCAGGACAGGGACCCGGCTGTGGGAGGCCTCCAGATCTCAGGCCTGGCACACCGTTTACCAGGCTGCTTCCTCCTCTGACGGGGGCCCAGCACACGCCCCAGGAGACTTGGCAGCCGCCCCCAGGGCTCTAGCCTCTGGAACTCGTCCCCTTGGAAGGGGCCTGGCCCAGGTGCCAGGTTCGGCTGGTCGGCCAGCCTCCTTTGGAGAAAGCAGGCAAGCCGAGCCAGGCTTGCAGTGGCCCTGGCGTAACACCTGCCACCTCAGGCAGAGGGCCTCCCGCGTGCCCTCCATGGCGGGTTTCTCCCCGGAGCCGTGGCCTGGGCACTAGGAAGGCCGGGCCTCCCCGACTCCCGGGAGGAGGGGCTAGCCCAGTTGCGCCCTGGCCCCCAAACCCTCTGGTGCCATCTGCCTGTCTCGGCACTTCTGACTCCACAGAGCCTTTCCTACATCTGGACTGCCTGCCGTGGCAAAGTGCAGGCGTGGGGTGAGGCCATGGCTTTGTCTTTCCAGGAAAAAATGAGCCCCTGGCCGAAGCAGCAGGCCCAGGCAGAGCCTTGAGCTTGAAGCCCAGTAGGTCTGTGGCCCTCAGGGCCAGAGCCATGCTTTCAAGGCAGGGAAGCGGCCTCCAAGCTGAGTGGGAGTGGGGGAGGGGAGGGAGACAGCTGAAGCCGAGTCCAGAAGGGCGGCGATGGAAGAGCTGCAGCTGGGTCAGAGCCTGGAGGGAGGGCGGGGCCTTCACAGAGGACCCCCCCCCCCGGAGGCCAGCCCTAGGCCCCGGCGGTCGTGCATGCGCCCTTGGCCTGTGCGGTGTGTGGGGGGTTGAACCCAAGCCCGCAGGGCTCCCGGAGCGGCCAGAGAAAGAAGGGCCCATGGAGAGGTAGGCGAGGTGGGCAGGGGGCGCCACCTTGCTCTCCTCAGCTCCCTGAGGGAGAGAGACAGAGACAGAGACAGAGAGAGAGAGATCCCTGACCTCTGAGTCTCTGCCTCCACCGCTGGCTGGTGCCAACTCACGCGCCATCCCACTTCCAGCCATCACCCCCACGCCTGCCCCACCACAGAGAGGCCGGTTGGTTCCTGCTCACCTCTGTGCCTGCTGTCCCTTCCCGACCTGACCCCAGTGCAGGGGATAAGCTTCAGACAAGTCTTTCCATGTCCCTCTGCATGACAATAGACTTCCTCCCCTCTCCCATTCCACAGGCCCACCCGGGACATCCACCTTTGTCATTAGCTCAGGAGAGGATGCAAGATGAGAATCTCTGCTATTGTGTGGGGAGACTCAGTTTCCCGGGTTTCCCCCATGGACACATGTTCTTCAGCTGGGTCTGATTTTCTCCAGACAAGCTGTCTTGGGAAGGATTTGGCCAGCCCTAAGAACCTGAAGGGAAAGGGCGGAGGGGGGTTCTCTCTCTGCCCCCGACAGCCCCGAGCTGGGTCGGTCCCTCAGACCTGGCCAGGGGCAGCCCATCCCCCGGCGCCCTTCCCCGGGGCATCCAAGGGCAGGCTCGGCGCCAGCCCCACCCCGCTCGCCACTGCCCGACCATCGTCCTCCCTCGGGGGGCCTGGGCAGGACAGGGACCCGGCTGTGGGAGGCCTCCAGATCTCAGGCCTGGCACACCGTTTACCAGGCTGCTTCCTCCTCTGACGGGGGCCCAGCACACGCCCCAGGAGACTTGGCAGCCGCCCCCAGGGCTCTAGCCTCTGGAACTCGTCCCCTTGGAAGGGGCCTGGCCCAGGTGCCAGGTTCGGCTGGTCGGCCAGCCTCCTTTGGAGAAAGCAGGCAAGCCGAGCCAGGCTTGCAGTGGCCCTGGCGTGACACCTGCCACCTCAGGCAGAGGGCCTCCCGCGTGCCCTCCATGGCGGGTTTCTCCCCGGAGCCGTGGCCTGGGCACTAGGAAGGCCGGGCCTCCCCGACTCCCGGGAGGAGGGGCTAGCCCAGTTGCGCCCTGGCCCCCAAACCCTCTGGTGCCATCTGCCTGTCTCGGCACTTCTGACTCCACAGAGCCTTTCCTACATCTGGACTGCCTGCCGTGGCAAAGTGCAGGCGTGGGGTGAGGCCATGGCTTTGTCTTTCCAGGAAAAAATGAGCCCCTGGCCGAAGCAGCAGGCCCAGGCAGAGCCTTGAGCTTGAAGCCCAGTAGGTCTGTGGCCCTCAGGGCCAGAGCCATGCTTTCAAGGCAGGGAAGCGGCCTCCAAGCTGAGTGGGAGTGGGGGAGGGGAGGGAGACAGCTGAAGCCGAGTCCAGAAGGGCGGCGATGGAAGAGCTGCAGCTGGGTCAGAGCCTGGAGGGAGGGCGGGGCCTTCACAGAGGACCCCCCCCCCCGGAGGCCAGCCCTAGGCCCCGGCGGTCGTGCATGCGCCCTTGGCCTGTGCGGTGTGTGGGGGGTTGAACCCAAGCCCGCAGGGCTCCCGGAGCGGCCAGAGAAAGAAGGGCCCATGGAGAGGTAGGCGAGGTGGGCAGGGGGCGCCACCTTGCTCTCCTCAGCTCCCTGAGGGAGAGAGACAGAGACAGAGACAGAGAGAGAGAGATCCCTGACCTCTGAGTCTCTGCCTCCACCGCTGGCTGGTGCCAACTCACGCGCCATCCCACTTCCAGCCATCACCCCCACGCCTGCCCCGGGGCCAACCCCACCACAGAGAGGCCGGTTGGTTCCTGCTCACCTCTGTGCCGTCCCTTCCCGACCTGACCCCAGTGCAGGGGATAAGCTTCAGACAAGTCTTTCCATGTCCCTCTGCATGACAATAGACTTCCTCCCCTCTCCCATTCCACAGGCCCACCCGGGACATCCACCTTTGTCATTAGCTCAGGAGAGGATGCAAGATGAGAATCTCTGCTATTGTGTGGGGAGACTCAGTTTCCCGGGTTTCCCCCATGGACACATGTTCTTCAGCTGGGTCTGATTTTCTCCAGACAAGCTGTCTTGGGAAGGATTTGGCCAGCCCTAAGAACCTGAAGGGAAAGGGCGGAGGGGGGTTCTCTCTCTGCCCCCGACAGCCCCGAGCTGGGTCGGTCCCTCAGACCTGGCCAGGGGCAGCCCATCCCCAGGCGCCCTTCCCCGGGGCATCCAAGGGCAGGCTCGGCGCCAGCCCCACCCAGCTCGCCACTGCCCGACCATCGTCCTCCCTCGGGGGGCCTGGGCAGGACAGGGACCCGGCTGTGGGAGGCCTCCAGATCTCAGGCCTGGCACACCGTTTACCAGGCTGCTTCCTCCTCTGACGGGGGCCCAGCACTCGCCCCAGGAGACTTTGCAGCCGCCCCCAGGGCTCTAGCCTCTGGAACTCGTCCCCTTGGAAGGGGCCTGGCCCAGGTGCCAGGTTCGGCTGGTCGGCCAGCCTCCTTTGGAGAAAGCAGGCAAGCCGAGCCAGGCTTGCAGTGGCCCTGGCGTAACACCTGCCACCTCAGGCAGAGGGCCTCCCGCGTGCCCTCCATGGCGGGTTTCTCCCCGGAGCCGTGGCCTGGGCACTAGGAAGGCCGGGCCTCCCCGACTCCCGGGAGGAGGGGCTAGCCCAGTTGCGCCCTGGCCCCCAAACCCTCTGGTGCCATCTGCCTGTCTCGGCACTTCTGACTCCACAGAGCCTTTCCTACATCTGGACTGCCTGCCGTGGCAAAGTGCAGGCGTGGGGTGAGGCCATGGCTTTGTCTTTCCAGGAAAAAATGAGCCCCTGGCCGAAGCAGCAGGCCCAGGCAGAGCCTTGAGCTTGAAGCCCAGTAGGTCTGTGGCCCTCAGGGCCAGAGCCATGCTTTCAAGGCAGGGAAGCGGCCTCCAAGCTGAGTGGGAGTGGGGGAGGGGAGGGAGACAGCTGAAGCCGAGTCCAGAAGGGCGGCGATGGAAGAGCTGCAGCTGGGTCAGAGCCTGGAGGGAGGGCGGGGCCTTCACAGAGGACCCCCCCCCCCGGAGGCCAGCCCTAGGCCCCGGCGGTCGTGCATGCGCCCTTGGCCTGTGCGGTGTGTGGGGGGTTGAACCCAAGCCCGCAGGGCTCCCGGAGCGGCCAGAGAAAGAAGGGCCCATGGAGAGGTAGGCGAGGTGGGCAGGGGGCGCCACCTTGCTCTCCTCAGCTCCCTGAGGGAGAGAGACAGAGACAGAGACAGAGAGAGAGAGATCCCTGACCTCTGAGTCTCTGCCTCCACCGCTGGCTGGTGCCAACTCACGCGCCATCCCACTTCCAGCCATCACCCCCACGCCTGCCCCACCACAGAGAGGCCGGTTGGTTCCTGCTCACCTCTGTGCCTGCTGTCCCTTCCCGACCTGACCCCAGTGCAGGGGATAAGCTTCAGACAAGTCTTTCCATGTCCCTCTGCATGACAATAGACTTCCTCCCCTCTCCCATTCCACAGGCCCACCCGGGACATCCACCTTTGTCATTAGCTCAGGAGAGGATGCAAGATGAGAATCTCTGCTATTGTGTGGGGAGACTCAGTTTCCCGGGTTTCCCCCATGGACACATGTTCTTCAGCTGGGTCTGATTTTCTCCAGACAAGCTGTCTTGGGAAGGATTTGGCCAGCCCTAAGAACCTGAAGGGAAAGGGCGGAGGGGGGTTCTCTCTCTGCCCCCGACAGCCCCGAGCTGGGTCGGTCCCTCAGACCTGGCCAGGGGCAGCCCATCCCCCGGCGCCCTTCCCCGGGGCATCCAAGGGCAGGCTCGGCGCCAGCCCCACCCCGCTCGCCACTGCCCGACCATCGTCCTCCCTCGGGGGGCCTGGGCAGGACAGGGACCCGGCTGTGGGAGGCCTCCAGATCTCAGGCCTGGCACACCGTTTACCAGGCTGCTTCCTCCTCTGACGGGGGCCCAGCACACGCCCCAGGAGACTTGGCAGCCGCCCCCAGGGCTCTAGCCTCTGGAACTCGTCCCCTTGGAAGGGGCCTGGCCCAGGTGCCAGGTTCGGCTGGTCGGCCAGCCTCCTTTGGAGAAAGCAGGCAAGCCGAGCCAGGCTTGCAGTGGCCCTGGCGTGACACCTGCCACCTCAGGCAGAGGGCCTCCCGCGTGCCCTCCATGGCGGGTTTCTCCCCGGAGCCGTGGCCTGGGCACTAGGAAGGCCGGGCCTCCCCGACTCCCGGGAGGAGGGGCTAGCCCAGTTGCGCCCTGGCCCCCAAACCCTCTGGTGCCATCTGCCTGTCTCGGCACTTCTGACTCCACAGAGCCTTTCCTACATCTGGGCTGCCTGCCGTGGCAAAGTGCAGGCGTGGGGTGAGGCCATGGCTTTGTCTTTCCAGGAAAAAATGAGCCCCTGGCCGAAGCAGCAGGCCCAGGCAGAGCCTTGAGCTTGAAGCCCAGTAGGTCTGTGGCCCTCAGGGCCAGAGCCATGCTTTCAAGGCAGGGAAGCGGCCTCCAAGCTGAGTGGGAGTGGGGGAGGGGAGGGAGACAGCTGAAGCCGAGTCCAGAAGGGCGGCGATGGAAGAGCTGCAGCTGGGTCAGAGCCTGGAGGGAGGGCGGGGCCTTCACTGAGGACCCCCCCCCCCCCCGAGGCCAGCCCTAGGCCCCGGCGGTCGCGCATGCGCCCTTGGCCTGTGCGGTGTGTGGGGGGTTGAACCCAAGCCCGCAGGGCTCCTGGAGCGGCCAGAGAAAGAAGGGCCCATGGAGAGGTAGGCGAGGTGGGCAGGGGGCGCCACCTTGCTCTCCTCAGCTCCCTGAGGGAGAGAGACAGAGACAGAGACAGAGAGAGAGAGATCCCTGACCTCTGAGTCTCTGCCTCCACCGCTGGCTGGTGCCAACTCACGCGCCATCCCACTTCCAGCCATCACCCCCACGCCTGCCCCGGGGCCAACCCCACCACAGAGAGGCCGGTTGGTTCCTGCTCACCTCTGTGCCGTCCCTTCCCGACCTGACCCCAGTGCAGGGGATAAGCTTCAGACAAGTCTTTCCCTGTCCCTCTGCATGACAATAGACTTCCTCCCCTCTCCCATTCCACAGGCCCACCCGGGACATCCACCTTTGTCATTAGCTCAGGAGAGGATGCAAGATGAGAATCTCTGCTATTGTGTGGGGAGACTCAGTTTCCCGGGTTTCCCCCATGGACACATGTTCTTCAGCTGGGTCTGATTTTCTCCAGACAAGCTGTCTTGGGAAGGATTTGGCCAGCCCTAAGAACCTGAAGGGAAAGGGCGGAGGGGGGTTCTCTCTCTGCCCCCGACAGCCCCGAGCTGGGTCGGTCCCTCAGACCTGGCCAGGGGCAGCCCATCCCCCGGCGCCCTTCCCCGGGGCATCCAAGGGCAGGCTCGGCGCCAGCCCCACCCAGCTCGCCACTGCCCGACCATCGTCCTCCCTCGGGGGGCCTGGGCAGGACAGGGACCCGGCTGTGGGAGGCCTCCAGATCTCAGGCCTGGCACACCGTTTACCAGGCTGCTTCCTCCTCTGACGGGGGCCCAGCACACGCCCCAGGAGACTTGGCAGCCGCCCCCAGGGCTCTAGCCTCTGGAACTCGTCCCCTTGGAAGGGGCCTGGCCCAGGTGCCAGGTTCGGCTGGTCGGCCAGCCTCCTTTGGAGAAAGCAGGCAAGCCGAGCCAGGCTTGCAGTGGCCCTGGCGTAACACCTGCCACCTCAGGCAGAGGGCCTCCCGCGTGCCCTCCATGGCGGGTTTCTCCCCGGAGCCGTGGCCTGGGCACTAGGAAGGCCGGGCCTCCCCGACTCCCGGGAGGAGGGGCTAGCCCAGTTGCGCCCTGGCCCCCAAACCCTCTGGTGCCATCTGCCTGTCTCGGCACTTCTGACTCCACAGAGCCTTTCCTACGTCTGGGCTGCCTGCCGTGGCAAAGTGCAGGCGTGGGGTGAGGCCATGGCTTTGTCTTTCCAGGAAAAAATGAGCCCCTGGCCGAAGCAGCAGGCCCAGGCAGAGCCTTGAGCTTGAAGCCCAGTAGGTCTGTGGCCCTCAGGGCCAGAGCCATGCTTTCAAGGCAGGGAAGCGGCCTCCAAGCTGAGTGGGAGTGGGGGAGGGGAGGGAGACAGCTGAAGCCGAGTCCAGAAGGGCGGCGATGGAAGAGCTGCAGCTGGGTCAGAGCCTGGAGGGAGGGCGGGGCCTTCACTGAGGACCCCCCCCCCCGGAGGCCAGCCCTAGGCCCCGGCGGTCGCGCATGCGCCCTTGGCCTCTGCGGTGTGTGGGGGGTTGAACCCAAGCCCGCAGGGCTCCCGGAGCGGCCAGAGAAAGAAGGGCCCATGGAGAGGTAGGCGAGGTGGGCAGGGGGCGCCACCTTGCTCTCCTCAGCTCCCTGAGGGAGAGAGACAGAGACAGAGACAGAGAGAGAGAGATCCCTGACCTCTGAGTCTCTGCCTCCACCGCTGGCTGGTGCCAACTCACGCGCCATCCCACTTCCAGCCATCACCCCCACGCCTGCCCCACCACAGAGAGGCCGGTTGGTTCCTGCTCACCTCTGTGCCTGCTGTCCCTTCCCGACCTGACCCCAGTGCAGGGGATAAGCTTCAGACAAGTCTTTCCATGTCCCTCTGCATGACAATAGACTTCTTCCCCTCTCCCATTCCACAGGCCCACCCGGGACATCCACCTTTGTCATTAGCTCAGGAGAGGATGCAAGATGAGAATCTCTGCTATTGTGTGGGGAGACTCAGTTTCCCGGGTTTCCCCCATGGACACATGTTCTTCAGCTGGGTCTGATTTTCTCCAGACAAGCTGTCTTGGGAAGGATTTGGCCAGCCCTAAGAACCTGAAGGGAAAGGGCGGAGGGGGGTTCTCTCTCTGCCCCCGACAGCCCCGAGCTGGGTCGGTCCCTCAGACCTGGCCAGGGGCAGCCCATCCCCCGGCGCCCTTCCCCGGGGCATCCAAGGGCAGGCTCGGCGCCAGCCCCACCCCGCTCGCCACTGCCCGACCATCGTCCTCCCTCGGGGGGCCTGGGCAGGACAGGGACCCGGCTGTGGGAGGCCTCCAGATCTCAGGCCTGGCACACCGTTTACCAGGCTGCTTCCTCCTCTGACGGGGGCCCAGCACACGCCCCAGGAGACTTGGCAGCCGCCCCCAGGGCTCTAGCCTCTGGAACTCGTCCCCTTGGAAGGGGCCTGGCCCAGGTGCCAGGTTCGGCTGGTCGGCCAGCCTCCTTTGGAGAAAGCAGGCAAGCCGAGCCAGGCTTGCAGTGGCCCTGGCGTGACACCTGCCACCTCAGGCAGAGGGCCTCCCGCGTGCCCTCCATGGCGGGTTTCTCCCCGGAGCCGTGGCCTGGGCACTAGGAAGGCCGGGCCTCCCCGACTCCCGGGAGGAGGGGCTAGCCCAGTTGCGCCCTGGCCCCCAAACCCTCTGGTGCCATCTGCCTGTCTCGGCACTTCTGACTCCACAGAGCCTTTCCTACATCTGGGCTGCCTGCCGTGGCAAAGTGCAGGCGTGGGGTGAGGCCATGGCTTTGTCTTTCCAGGAAAAAATGAGCCCCTGGCCGAAGCAGCAGGCCCAGGCAGAGCCTTGAGCTTGAAGCCCAGTAGGTCTGTGGCCCTCAGGGCCAGAGCCATGCTTTCAAGGCAGGGAAGCGGCCTCCAAGCTGAGTGGGAGTGGGGGAGGGGAGGGAGACAGCTGAAGCCGAGTCCAGAAGGGCGGCGATGGAAGAGCTGCAGCTGGGTCAGAGCCTGGAGGGAGGGCGGGGCCTTCACTGAGGACCCCCCACCCCCCCCCCCCCCCGAGGCCAGCCCTAGGCCCCGGCGGTCGCGCATGCGCCCTTGGCCTGTGCGGTGTGTGGGCGGTTGAACCCAAGCCCGCAGGGCTCCCGGAGCGGCCAGAGAAAGAAGGGCCCATGGAGAGGTAGGCGAGGTGGGCAGGGGGCGCCACCTTGCTCTCCTCAGCTCCCTGAGGGAGAGAGACAGAGACAGAGACAGAGAGAGAGAGATCCCTGACCTCTGAGTCTCTGCCTCCACCGCTGGCTGGTGCCAACTCACGCGCCATCCCACTTCCAGCCATCACCCCCACGCCTGCCCCGGGGCCAACCCCACCACAGAGAGGCCGGTTGGTTCCTGCTCACCTCTGTGCCGTCCCTTCCCGACCTGACCCCAGTGCAGGGGATAAGCTTCAGACAAGTCTTTCCCTGTCCCTCTGCATGACAATAGACTTCCTCCCCTCTCCCATTCCACAGGCCCACCCGGGACATCCACCTTTGTCATTAGCTCAGGAGAGGATGCAAGATGAGAATCTCTGCTATTGTGTGGGGAGACTCAGTTTCCCGGGTTTCCCCCATGGACACATGTTCTTCAGCTGGGTCTGATTTTCTCCAGACAAGCTGTCTTGGGAAGGATTTGGCCAGCCCTAAGAACCTGAAGGGAAAGGGCGGAGGGGGGTTCTCTCTCTGCCCCCGACAGCCCCGAGCTGGGTCGGTCCCTCAGACCTGGCCAGGGGCAGCCCATCCCCCGGCGCCCTTCCCCGGGGCATCCAAGGGCAGGCTCGGCGCCAGCCCCACCCAGCTCGCCACTGCCCGACCATCGTCCTCCCTCGGGGGGCCTGGGCAGGACAGGGACCCGGCTGTGGGAGGCCTCCAGATCTCAGGCCTGGCACACCGTTTACCAGGCTGCTTCCTCCTCTGACGGGGGCCCAGCACACGCCCCAGGAGACTTGGCAGCCGCCCCCAGGGCTCTAGCCTCTGGAACTCGTCCCCTTGGAAGGGGCCTGGCCCAGGTGCCAGGTTCGGCTGGTCGGCCAGCCTCCTTTGGAGAAAGCAGGCAAGCCGAGCCAGGCTTGCAGTGGCCCTGGCGTAACACCTGCCACCTCAGGCAGAGGGCCTCCCGCGTGCCCTCCATGGCGGGTTTCTCCCCGGAGCCGTGGCCTGGGCACTAGGAAGGCCGGGCCTCCCCGACTCCCGGGAGGAGGGGCTAGCCCAGTTGCGCCCTGGCCCCCAAACCCTCTGGTGCCATCTGCCTGTCTCGGCACTTCTGACTCCACAGAGCCTTTCCTACATCTGGGCTGCCTGCCGTGGCAAAGTGCAGGCGTGGGGTGAGGCCATGGCTTTGTCTTTCCAGGAAAAAATGAGCCCCTGGCCGAAGCAGCAGGCCCAGGCAGAGCCTTGAGCTTGAAGCCCAGTAGGTCTGTGGCCCTCAGGGCCAGAGCCATGCTTTCAAGGCAGGGAAGCGGCCTCCAAGCTGAGTGGGAGTGGGGGAGGGGAGGGAGACAGCTGAAGCCGAGTCCAGAAGGGCGGCGATGGAAGAGCTGCAGCTGGGTCAGAGCCTGGAGGGAGGGCGGGGCCTTCACTGAGGACCCCCCCCCCCCCCGAGGCCAGCCCTAGGCCCCGGCGGTCGCGCATGCGCCCTTGGCCTGTGCGGTGTGTGGGGGGTTGAACCCAAGCCCGCAGGGCTCCCGGAGCGGCCAGAGAAAGAAGGGCCCATGGAGAGGTAGGCGAGGTGGGCAGGGGGCGCCACCTTGCTCTCCTCAGCTCCCTGAGGGAGAGAGACAGAGACAGAGACAGAGAGAGAGAGATCCCTGACCTCTGAGTCTCTGCCTCCACCGCTGGCTGGTGCCAACTCACGCGCCATCCCACTTCCAGCCATCACCCCCACGCCTGCCCCGGGGCCAACCCCACCACAGAGAGGCCGGTTGGTTCCTGCTCACCTCTGTGCCGTCCCTTCCCGACCTGACCCCAGTGCAGGGGATAAGCTTCAGACAAGTCTTTCCCTGTCCCTCTGCATGACAATAGACTTCCTCCCCTCTCCCATTCCACAGGCCCACCCGGGACATCCACCTTTGTCATTAGCTCAGGAGAGGATGCAAGATGAGAATCTCTGCTATTGTGTGGGGAGACTCAGTTTCCCGGGTTTCCCCCATGGACACATGTTCTTCAGCTGGGTCTGATTTTCTCCAGACAAGCTGTCTTGGGAAGGATTTGGCCAGCCCTAAGAACCTGAAGGGAAAGGGCGGAGGGGGGTTCTCTCTCTGCCCCCGACAGCCCCGAGCTGGGTCGGTCCCTCAGACCTGGCCAGGGGCAGCCCATCCCCCGGCGCCCTTCCCCGGGGCATCCAAGGGCAGGCTCGGCGCCAGCCCCACCCAGCTCGCCACTGCCCGACCATCGTCCTCCCTCGGGGGGCCTGGGCAGGACAGGGACCCGGCTGTGGGAGGCCTCCAGATCTCAGGCCTGGCACACCGTTTACCAGGCTGCTTCCTCCTCTGACGGGGGCCCAGCACACGCCCCAGGAGACTTGGCAGCCGCCCCCAGGGCTCTAGCCTCTGGAACTCGTCCCCTTGGAAGGGGCCTGGCCCAGGTGCCAGGTTCGGCTGGTCGGCCAGCCTCCTTTGGAGAAAGCAGGCAAGCCGAGCCAGGCTTGCAGTGGCCCTGGCGTAACACCTGCCACCTCAGGCAGAGGGCCTCCCGCGTGCCCTCCATGGCGGGTTTCTCCCCGGAGCCGTGGCCTGGGCACTAGGAAGGCCGGGCCTCCCCGACTCCCGGGAGGAGGGGCTAGCCCAGTTGCGCCCTGGCCCCCAAACCCTCTGGTGCCATCTGCCTGTCTCGGCACTTCTGACTCCACAGAGCCTTTCCTACATCTGGGCTGCCTGCCGTGGCAAAGTGCAGGCGTGGGGTGAGGCCATGGCTTTGTCTTTCCAGGAAAAAATGAGCCCCTGGCCGAAGCAGCAGGCCCAGGCAGAGCCTTGAGCTTGAAGCCCAGTAGGTCTGTGGCCCTCAGGGCCAGAGCCAGGCTTTCAAGGCAGGGAAGCGGCCTCCAAGCTGAGTGGGAGTGGGGGAGGGGAGGGAGACAGCTGAAGCCGATTCCAGAAGGGCGGCGATGGAAGAGCTGCAGCTGGGTCAGAGCCTGGAGGGAGGGCGGGGCCTTCACTGAGGACCCCCCCCCCGGAGGCCAGCCCTAGGCCCCGGCGGTCGCGCATGCGCCCTTGGCCTCTGCGGTGTGTGGGGGGTTGAACCCAAGCCCGCAGGGCTCCCGGAGCGGCCAGAGAAAGAAGGGCCCATGGAGAGGTAGGCGAGGTGGGCAGGGGGCGCCACCTTGCTCTCCTCAGCTCCCTGAGGGAGAGAGACAGAGACAGAGACAGAGAGAGAGAGATCCCTGACCTCTGAGTCTCTGCCTCCACCGCTGGCTGGTGCCAACTCACGCGCCATCCCACTTCCAGCCATCACCCCCACGCCTGCCCCACCACAGAGAGGCCGGTTGGTTCCTGCTCACCTCTGTGCCTGCTGTCCCTTCCCGACCTGACCCCAGTGCAGGGGATAAGCTTCAGACAAGTCTTTCCATGTCCCTCTGCATGACAATAGACTTCCTCCCCTCTCCCATTCCACAGGCCCACCCGGGACATCCACCTTTGTCATTAGCTCAGGAGAGGATGCAAGATGAGAATCTCTGCTATTGTGTGGGGAGACTCAGTTTCCCGGGTTTCCCCCATGGACACATGTTCTTCAGCTGGGTCTGATTTTCTCCAGACAAGCTGTCTTGGGAAGGATTTGGCCAGCCCTAAGAACCTGAAGGGAAAGGGCGGAGGGGGGTTCTCTCTCTGCCCCCGACAGCCCCGAGCTGGGTCGGTCCCTCAGACCTGGCCAGGGGCAGCCCATCCCCCGGCGCCCTTCCCCGGGGCATCCAAGGGCAGGCTCGGCGCCAGCCCCACCCCGCTCGCCACTGCCCGACCATCGTCCTCCCTCGGGGGGCCTGGGCAGGACAGGGACCCGGCTGTGGGAGGCCTCCAGATCTCAGGCCTGGCACACCGTTTACCAGGCTGCTTCCTCCTCTGACGGGGGCCCAGCACACGCCCCAGGAGACTTGGCAGCCGCCCCCAGGGCTCTAGCCTCTGGAACTCGTCCCCTTGGAAGGGGCCTGGCCCAGGTGCCAGGTTCGGCTGGTCGGCCAGCCTCCTTTGGAGAAAGCAGGCAAGCCGAGCCAGGCTTGCAGTGGCCCTGGCGTGACACCTGCCACCTCAGGCAGAGGGCCTCCCGCGTGCCCTCCATGGCGGGTTTCTCCCCGGAGCCGTGGCCTGGGCACTAGGAAGGCCGGGCCTCCCCGACTCCCGGGAGGAGGGGCTAGCCCAGTTGCGCCCTGGCCCCCAAACCCTCTGGTGCCATCTGCCTGTCTCGGCACTTCTGACTCCACAGAGCCTTTCCTACATCTGGGCTGCCTGCCGTGGCAAAGTGCAGGCGTGGGGTGAGGCCATGGCTTTGTCTTTCCAGGAAAAAATGAGCCCCTGGCCGAAGCAGCAGGCCCAGGCAGAGCCTTGAGCTTGAAGCCCAGTAGGTCTGTGGCCCTCAGGGCCAGAGCCATGCATTCAAGGCAGGGAAGCGGCCTCCAAGCTGAGTGGGAGTGGGGGAGGGGAGGGAGACAGCTGAAGCCGAGTCCAGAAGGGCGGCGATGGAAGAGCTGCAGCTGGGTCAGAGCCTGGAGTGAGGGCGGGGCCTTCACTGAGGACCCCCCCCCCCGGAGGCCAGCCCTAGGCCCCGGCGGTCGTGCATGCGCCCTTGGCCTGTGCGGTGTGTGGGGGGTTGAACCCAAGCCCGCAGGGCTCCCGGAGCGGCCAGAGAAAGAAGGGCCCATGGAGAGGTAGGCGAGGTGGGCAGGGGGCGCCACCTTGCTCTCCTCAGCTCCCTGAGGGAGAGAGACAGAGACAGAGACAGAGAGAGAGAGATCCCTGACCTCTGAGTCTCTGCCTCCACCGCTGGCTGGTGCCAACTCACGCGCCATCCCACTTCCAGCCATCACCCCCACGCCTGCCCCACCACAGAGAGGCCGGTTGGTTCCTGCTCACCTCTGTGCCTGCTGTCCCTTCCCGACCTGACCCCAGTGCAGGGGATAAGCTTCAGACAAGTCTTTCCATGTCCCTCTGCATGACAATAGACTTCCTCCCCTCTCCCATTCCACAGGCCCACCCGGGACATCCACCTTTGTCATTAGCTCAGGAGAGGATGCAAGATGAGAATCTCTGCTATTGTGTGGGGAGACTCAGTTTCCCGGGTTTCCCCCATGGACACATGTTCTTCAGCTGGGTCTGATTTTCTCCAGACAAGCTGTCTTGGGAAGGATTTGGCCAGCCCTAAGAACCTGAAGGGAAAGGGCGGAGGGGGGTTCTCTCTCTGCCCCCGACAGCCCCGAGCTGGGTCGGTCCCTCAGACCTGGCCAGGGGCAGCCCATCCCCCGGCGCCCTTCCCCGGGGCATCCAAGGGCAGGCTCGGCGCCAGCCCCACCCCGCTCGCCACTGCCCGACCATCGTCCTCCCTCGGGGGGCCTGGGCAGGACAGGGACCCGGCTGTGGGAGGCCTCCAGATCTCAGGCCTGGCACACCGTTTACCAGGCTGCTTCCTCCTCTGACGGGGGCCCAGCACACGCCCCAGGAGACTTGGCAGCCGCCCCCAGGGCTCTAGCCTCTGGAACTCGTCCCCTTGGAAGGGGCCTGGCCCAGGTGCCAGGTTCGGCTGGTCGGCCAGCCTCCTTTGGAGAAAGCAGGCAAGCCGAGCCAGGCTTGCAGTGGCCCTGGCGTGACACCTGCCACCTCAGGCAGAGGGCCTCCCGCGTGCCCTCCATGGCGGGTTTCTCCCCGGAGCCGTGGCCTGGGCACTAGGAAGGCCGGGCCTCCCCGACTCCCGGGAGGAGGGGCTAGCCCAGTTGCGCCCTGGCCCCCAAACCCTCTGGTGCCATCTGCCTGTCTCGGCACTTCTGACTCCACAGAGCCTTTCCTACATCTGGGCTGCCTGCCGTGGCAAAGTGCAGGCGTGGGGTGAGGCCATGGCTTTGTCTTTCCAGGAAAAAATGAGCCCCTGGCCGAAGCAGCAGGCCCAGGCAGAGCCTTGAGCTTGAAGCCCAGTAGGTCTGTGGCCCTCAGGGCCAGAGCCATGCTTTCAAGGCAGGGAAGCGGCCTGCAAGCTGAGTGGGAGTGGGGGAGGGGAGGGAGACAGCTGAAGCCGAGTCCAGAAGGGCGGCGATGGAAGAGCTGCAGCTGGGTCAGAACCTGGAGGGAGGGCGGGGCCTTCACTGAGGACCCCCCCCCCCCCGAGGCCAGCCCTAGGCCCCGGCGGTCGCGCATGCGCCCTTGGCCTGTGCGGTGTGTGGGGGGTTGAACCCAAGCCCGCAGGGCTCCCGGAGCGGCCAGAGAAAGAAGGGCCCATGGAGAGGTAGGCGAGGTGGGCAGGGGGCGCCACCTTGCTCTCCTCAGCTCCCTGAGGGAGAGAGACAGAGACAGAGACAGAGAGAGAGAGATCCCTGACCTCTGAGTCTCTGCCTCCACCGCTGGCTGGTGCCAACTCACGCGCCATCCCACTTCCAGCCATCACCCCCACGCCTGCCCCGGGGCCAACCCCACCACAGAGAGGCCGGTTGGTTCCTGCTCACCTCTGTGCCGTCCCTTCCCGACCTGACCCCAGTGCAGGGGATAAGCTTCAGACAAGTCTTTCCCTGTCCCTCTGCATGACAATAGACTTCCTCCCCTCTCCCATTCCACAGGCCCACCCGGGACATCCACCTTTGTCATTAGCTCAGGAGAGGATGCAAGATGAGAATCTCTGCTATTGTGTGGGGAGACTCAGTTTCCCGGGTTTCCCCCATGGACACATGTTCTTCAGCTGGGTCTGATTTTCTCCAGACAAGCTGTCTTGGGAAGGATTTGGCCAGCCCTAAGAACCTGAAGGGAAAGGGCGGAGGGGGGTTCTCTCTCTGCCCCCGACAGCCCCGAGCTGGGTCGGTCCCTCAGACCTGGCCAGGGGCAGCCCATCCCCCGGCGCCCTTCCCCGGGGCATCCAAGGGCAGGCTCGGCGCCAGCCCCACCCAGCTCGCCACTGCCCGACCATCGTCCTCCCTCGGGGGGCCTGGGCAGGACAGGGACCCGGCTGTGGGAGGCCTCCAGATCTCAGGCCTGGCACACCGTTTACCAGGCTGCTTCCTCCTCTGACGGGGGCCCAGCACACGCCCCAGGAGACTTGGCAGCCGCCCCCAGGGCTCTAGCCTCTGGAACTCGTCCCCTTGGAAGGGGCCTGGCCCAGGTGCCAGGTTCGGCTGGTCGGCCAGCCTCCTTTGGAGAAAGCAGGCAAGCCGAGCCAGGCTTGCAGTGGCCCTGGCGTAACACCTGCCACCTCAGGCAGAGGGCCTCCCGCGTGCCCTCCATGGCGGGTTTCTCCCCGGAGCCGTGGCCTGGGCACTAGGAAGGCCGGGCCTCCCCGACTCCCGGGAGGAGGGGCTAGCCCAGTTGCGCCCTGGCCCCCAAACCCTCTGGTGCCATCTGCCTGTCTCGGCACTTCTGACTCCACAGAGCCTTTCCTACGTCTGGGCTGCCTGCCGTGGCAAAGTGCAGGCGTGGGGTGAGGCCATGGCTTTGTCTTTCCAGGAAAAAATGAGCCCCTGGCCGAAGCAGCAGGCCCAGGCAGAGCCTTGAGCTTGAAGCCCAGTAGGTCTGTGGCCCTCAGGGCCAGAGCCATGCTTTCAAGGCAGGGAAGCGGCCTCCAAGCTGAGTGGGAGTGGGGGAGGGGAGGGAGACAGCTGAAGCCGAGTCCAGAAGGGCGGCGATGGAAGAGCTGCAGCTGGGTCAGAGCCTGGAGGGAGGGCGGGGCCTTCACTGAGGACCCCCCCCCCCCGGAGGCCAGCCCTAGGCCCCGGCGGTCGCGCATGCGCCCTTGGCCTCTGCGGTGTGTGGGGGGTTGAACCCAAGCCCGCAGGGCTCCCGGAGCGGCCAGAGAAAGAAGGGCCCATGGAGAGGTAGGCGAGGTGGGCAGGGGGCGCCACCTTGCTCTCCTCAGCTCCCTGAGGGAGAGAGACAGAGACAGAGACAGAGAGAGAGAGATCCCTGACCTCTGAGTCTCTGCCTCCACCGCTGGCTGGTGCCAACTCACGCGCCATCCCACTTCCAGCCATCACCCCCACGCCTGCCCCGGGGCCAACCCCACCACAGAGAGGCCGGTTGGTTCCTGCTCACCTCTGTGCCGTCCCTTCCCGACCTGACCCCAGTGCAGGGGATAAGCTTCAGACAAGTCTTTCCCTGTCCCTCTGCATGACAATAGACTTCCTCCCCTCTCCCATTCCACAGGCCCACCCGGGACATCCACCTTTGTCATTAGCTCAGGAGAGGATGCAAGATGAGAATCTCTGCTATTGTGTGGGGAGACTCAGTTTCCCGGGTTTCCCCCATGGACACATGTTCTTCAGCTGGGTCTGATTTTCTCCAGACAAGCTGTCTTGGGAAGGATTTGGCCAGCCCTAAGAACCTGAAGGGAAAGGGCGGAGGGGGGTTCTCTCTCTGCCCCCGACAGCCCCGAGCTGGGTCGGTCCCTCAGACCTGGCCAGGGGCAGCCCATCCCCCGGCGCCCTTCCCCGGGGCATCCAAGGGCAGGCTCGGCGCCAGCCCCACCCAGCTCGCCACTGCCCGACCATCGTCCTCCCTCGGGGGGCCTGGGCAGGACAGGGACCCGGCTGTGGGAGGCCTCCAGATCTCAGGCCTGGCACACCGTTTACCAGGCTGCTTCCTCCTCTGACGGGGGCCCAGCACACGCCCCAGGAGACTTGGCAGCCGCCCCCAGGGCTCTAGCCTCTGGAACTCGTCCCCTTGGAAGGGGCCTGGCCCAGGTGCCAGGTTCGGCTGGTCGGCCAGCCTCCTTTGGAGAAAGCAGGCAAGCCGAGCCAGGCTTGCAGTGGCCCTGGCGTAACACCTGCCACCTCAGGCAGAGGGCCTCCCGCGTGCCCTCCATGGCGGGTTTCTCCCCGGAGCCGTGGCCTGGGCACTAGGAAGGCCGGGCCTCCCCGACTCCCGGGAGGAGGGGCTAGCCCAGTTGCGCCCTGGCCCCCAAACCCTCTGGTGCCATCTGCCTGTCTCGGCACTTCTGACTCCACAGAGCCTTTCCTACGTCTGGGCTGCCTGCCGTGGCAAAGTGCAGGCGTGGGGTGAGGCCATGGCTTTGTCTTTCCAGGAAAAAATGAGCCCCTGGCCGAAGCAGCAGGCCCAGGCAGAGCCTTGAGCTTGAAGCCCAGTAGGTCTGTGGCCCTCAGGGCCAGAGCCATGCTTTCAAGGCAGGGAAGCGGCCTCCAAGCTGAGTGGGAGTGGGGGAGGGGAGGGAGACAGCTGAAGCCGAGTCCAGAAGGGCGGCGATGGAAGAGCTGCAGCTGGGTCAGAGCCTGGAGGGAGGGCGGGGCCTTCACTGAGGACCCCCCCCCCCCCGGAGGCCAGCCCTAGGCCCCGGCGGTCGCGCATGCGCCCTTGGCCTCTGCGGTGTGTGGGGGGTTGAACCCAAGCCCGCAGGGCTCCCGGAGCGGCCAGAGAAAGAAGGGCCCATGGAGAGGTAGGCGAGGTGGGCAGGGGGCGCCACCTTGCTCTCCTCAGCTCCCTGAGGGAGAGAGACAGAGACAGAGACAGAGAGAGAGAGATCCCTGACCTCTGAGTCTCTGCCTCCACCGCTGGCTGGTGCCAACTCACGCGCCATCCCACTTCCAGCCATCACCCCCACGCCTGCCCCACCACAGAGAGGCCAGTTGGTTCCTGCTCACCTCTGTGCCTGCTGTCCCTTCCCGACCTGACCCCAGTGCAGGGGATAAGCTTCAGACAAGTCTTTCCATGTCCCTCTGCATGACAATAGACTTCTTCCCCTCTCCCATTCCACAGGCCCACCCGGGACATCCACCTTTGTCATTAGCTCAGGAGAGGATGCAAGATGAGAATCTCTGCTATTGTGTGGGGAGACTCAGTTTCCCGGGTTTCCCCCATGGACACATGTTCTTCAGCTGGGTCTGATTTTCTCCAGACAAGCTGTCTTGGGAAGGATTTGGCCAGCCCTAAGAACCTGAAGGGAAAGGGCGGAGGGGGGTTCTCTCTCTGCCCCCGACAGCCCCGAGCTGGGTCGGTCCCTCAGACCTGGCCAGGGGCAGCCCATCCCCCGGCGCCCTTCCCCGGGGCATCCAAGGGCAGGCTCGGCGCCAGCCCCACCCCGCTCGCCACTGCCCGACCATCGTCCTCCCTCGGGGGGCCTGGGCAGGACAGGGACCCGGCTGTGGGAGGCCTCCAGATCTCAGGCCTGGCACACCGTTTACCAGGCTGCTTCCTCCTCTGACGGGGGCCCAGCACACGCCCCAGGAGACTTGGCAGCCGCCCCCAGGGCTCTAGCCTCTGGAACTCGTCCCCTTGGAAGGGGCCTGGCCCAGGTGCCAGGTTCGGCTGGTCGGCCAGCCTCCTTTGGAGAAAGCAGGCAAGCCGAGCCAGGCTTGCAGTGGCCCTGGCGTGACACCTGCCACCTCAGGCAGAGGGCCTCCCGCGTGCCCTCCATGGCGGGTTTCTCCCCGGAGCCGTGGCCTGGGCACTAGGAAGGCCGGGCCTCCCCGACTCCCGGGAGGAGGGGCTAGCCCAGTTGCGCCCTGGCCCCCAAACCCTCTGGTGCCATCTGCCTGTCTCGGCACTTCTGACTCCACAGAGCCTTTCCTACATCTGGGCTGCCTGCCGTGGCAAAGTGCAGGCGTGGGGTGAGGCCATGGCTTTGTCTTTCCAGGAAAAAATGAGCCCCTGGCCGAAGCAGCAGGCCCAGGCAGAGCCTTGAGCTTGAAGCCCAGTAGGTCTGTGGCCCTCAGGGCCAGAGCCATGCTTTCAAGGCAGGGAAGCGGCCTCCAAGCTGAGTGGGAGTGGGGGAGGGGAGGGAGACAGCTGAAGCCGAGTCCAGAAGGGCGGCGATGGAAGAGCTGCAGCTGGGTCAGAGCCTGGAGGGAGGGCGGGGCCTTCACTGAGGACCCCCCACCCCCCCCCCCCCCCCGAGGCCAGCCCTAGGCCCCGGCGGTCGCGCATGCGCCCTTGGCCTGTGCGGTGTGTGGGGGGTTGAACCCAAGCCCGCAGGGCTCCCGGAGCGGCCAGAGAAAGAAGGGCCCATGGAGAGGTAGGCGAGGTGGGCAGGGGGCGCCACCTTGCTCTCCTCAGCTCCCTGAGGGAGAGAGACAGAGACAGAGACAGAGAGAGAGAGATCCCTGACCTCTGAGTCTCTGCCTCCACCGCTGGCTGGTGCCAACTCACGCGCCATCCCACTTCCAGCCATCACCCCCACGCCTGCCCCGGGGCCAACCCCACCACAGAGAGGCCGGTTGGTTCCTGCTCACCTCTGTGCCGTCCCTTCCCGACCTGACCCCAGTGCAGGGGATAAGCTTCAGACAAGTCTTTCCCTGTCCCTCTGCATGACAATAGACTTCCTCCCCTCTCCCATTCCACAGGCCCACCCGGGACATCCACCTTTGTCATTAGCTCAGGAGAGGATGCAAGATGAGAATCTCTGCTATTGTGTGGGGAGACTCAGTTTCCCGGGTTTCCCCCATGGACACATGTTCTTCAGCTGGGTCTGATTTTCTCCAGACAAGCTGTCTTGGGAAGGATTTGGCCAGCCCTAAGAACCTGAAGGGAAAGGGCGGAGGGGGGTTCTCTCTCTGCCCCCGACAGCCCCGAGCTGGGTCGGTCCCTCAGACCTGGCCAGGGGCAGCCCATCCCCCGGCGCCCTTCCCCGGGGCATCCAAGGGCAGGCTCGGCGCCAGCCCCACCCAGCTCGCCACTGCCCGACCATCGTCCTCCCTCGGGGGGCCTGGGCAGGACAGGGACCCGGCTGTGGGAGGCCTCCAGATCTCAGGCCTGGCACACCGTTTACCAGGCTGCTTCCTCCTCTGACGGGGGCCCAGCACACGCCCCAGGAGACTTGGCAGCCGCCCCCAGGGCTCTAGCCTCTGGAACTCGTCCCCTTGGAAGGGGCCTGGCCCAGGTGCCAGGTTCGGCTGGTCGGCCAGCCTCCTTTGGAGAAAGCAGGCAAGCCGAGCCAGGCTTGCAGTGGCCCTGGCGTAACACCTGCCACCTCAGGCAGAGGGCCTCCCGCGTGCCCTCCATGGCGGGTTTCTCCCCGGAGCCGTGGCCTGGGCACTAGGAAGGCCGGGCCTCCCCGACTCCCGGGAGGAGGGGCTAGCCCAGTTGCGCCCTGGCCCCCAAACCCTCTGGTGCCATCTGCCTGTCTCGGCACTTCTGACTCCACAGAGCCTTTCCTACATCTGGGCTGCCTGCCGTGGCAAAGTGCAGGCGTGGGGTGAGGCCATGGCTTTGTCTTTCCAGGAAAAAATGAGCCCCTGGCCGAAGCAGCAGGCCCAGGCAGAGCCTTGAGCTTGAAGCCCAGTAGGTCTGTGGCCCTCAGGGCCAGAGCCATGCTTTCAAGGCAGGGAAGCGGCCTCCAAGCTGAGTGGGAGTGGGGGAGGGGAGGGAGACAGCTGAAGCCGAGTCCAGAAGGGCGGCGATGGAAGAGCTGCAGCTGGGTCAGAGCCTGGAGGGAGGGCGGGGCCTTCACTGAGGACCCCCCCCCCCCCCGAGGCCAGCCCTAGGCCCCGGCGGTCGCGCATGCGCCCTTGGCCTGTGCGGTGTGTGGGGGGTTGAACCCAAGCCCGCAGGGCTCCCGGAGCGGCCAGAGAAAGAAGGGCCCATGGAGAGGTAGGCGAGGTGGGCAGGGGGCGCCACCTTGCTCTCCTCAGCTCCCTGAGGGAGAGAGACAGAGACAGAGACAGAGAGAGAGAGATCCCTGACCTCTGAGTCTCTGCCTCCACCGCTGGCTGGTGCCAACTCACGCGCCATCCCACTTCCAGCCATCACCCCCACGCCTGCCCCGGGGCCAACCCCACCACAGAGAGGCCGGTTGGTTCCTGCTCACCTCTGTGCCGTCCCTTCCCGACCTGACCCCAGTGCAGGGGATAAGCTTCAGACAAGTCTTTCCCTGTCCCTCTGCATGACAATAGACTTCCTCCCCTCTCCCATTCCACAGGCCCACCCGGGACATCCACCTTTGTCATTAGCTCAGGAGAGGATGCAAGATGAGAATCTCTGCTATTGTGTGGGGAGACTCAGTTTCCCGGGTTTCCCCCATGGACACATGTTCTTCAGCTGGGTCTGATTTTCTCCAGACAAGCTGTCTTGGGAAGGATTTGGCCAGCCCTAAGAACCTGAAGGGAAAGGGCGGAGGGGGGTTCTCTCTCTGCCCCCGACAGCCCCGAGCTGGGTCGGTCCCTCAGACCTGGCCAGGGGCAGCCCATCCCCCGGCGCCCTTCCCCGGGGCATCCAAGGGCAGGCTCGGCGCCAGCCCCACCCAGCTCGCCACTGCCCGACCATCGTCCTCCCTCGGGGGGCCTGGGCAGGACAGGGACCCGGCTGTGGGAGGCCTCCAGATCTCAGGCCTGGCACACCGTTTACCAGGCTGCTTCCTCCTCTGACGGGGGCCCAGCACACGCCCCAGGAGACTTGGCAGCCGCCCCCAGGGCTCTAGCCTCTGGAACTCGTCCCCTTGGAAGGGGCCTGGCCCAGGTGCCAGGTTCGGCTGGTCGGCCAGCCTCCTTTGGAGAAAGCAGGCAAGCCGAGCCAGGCTTGCAGTGGCCCTGGCGTAACACCTGCCACCTCAGGCAGAGGGCCTCCCGCGTGCCCTCCATGGCGGGTTTCTCCCCGGAGCCGTGGCCTGGGCACTAGGAAGGCCGGGCCTCCCCGACTCCCGGGAGGAGGGGCTAGCCCAGTTGCGCCCTGGCCCCCAAACCCTCTGGTGCCATCTGCCTGTCTCGGCACTTCTGACTCCACAGAGCCTTTCCTACATCTGGGCTGCCTGCCGTGGCAAAGTGCAGGCGTGGGGTGAGGCCATGGCTTTGTCTTTCCAGGAAAAAATGAGCCCCTGGCCGAAGCAGCAGGCCCAGGCAGAGCCTTGAGCTTGAAGCCCAGTAGGTCTGTGGCCCTCAGGGCCAGAGCCATGCTTTCAAGGCAGGGAAGCGGCCTCCAAGCTGAGTGGGAGTGGGGGAGGGGAGGGAGACAGCTGAAGCCGAGTCCAGAAGGGCGGCGATGGAAGAGCTGCAGCTGGGTCAGAGCCTGGAGGGAGGGCGGGGCCTTCACTGAGGACCCCCCCCCCCGGAGGCCAGCCCTAGGCCCCGGCGGTCGTGCATGCGCCCTTGGCCTGTGCGGTGTGTGGGGGGTTGAACCCAAGCCCGCAGGGCTCCCGGAGCGGCCAGAGAAAGAAGGGCCCATGGAGAGGTAGGCGAGGTGGGCAGGGGGCGCCACCTTGCTCTCCTCAGCTCCCTGAGGGAGAGAGACAGAGACAGAGACAGAGAGAGAGAGATCCCTGACCTCTGAGTCTCTGCCTCCACCGCTGGCTGGTGCCAACTCACGCGCCATCCCACTTCCAGCCATCACCCCCACGCCTGCCCCGGGGCCAACCCCACCACAGAGAGGCCGGTTGGTTCCTGCTCACCTCTGTGCCGTCCCTTCCCGACCTGACCCCAGTGCAGGGGATAAGCTTCAGACAAGTCTTTCCCTGTCCCTCTGCATGACAATAGACTTCCTCCCCTCTCCCATTCCACAGGCCCACCCGGGACATCCACCTTTGTCATTAGCTCAGGAGAGGATGCAAGATGAGAATCTCTGCTATTGTGTGGGGAGACTCAGTTTCCCGGGTTTCCCCCATGGACACATGTTCTTCAGCTGGGTCTGATTTTCTCCAGACAAGCTGTCTTGGGAAGGATTTGGCCAGCCCTAAGAACCTGAAGGGAAAGGGCGGAGGGGGGTTCTCTCTCTGCCCCCGACAGCCCCGAGCTGGGTCGGTCCCTCAGACCTGGCCAGGGGCAGCCCATCCCCCGGCGCCCTTCCCCGGGGCATCCAAGGGCAGGCTCGGCGCCAGCCCCACCCAGCTCGCCACTGCCCGACCATCGTCCTCCCTCGGGGGGCCTGGGCAGGACAGGGACCCGGCTGTGGGAGGCCTCCAGATCTCAGGCCTGGCACACCGTTTACCAGGCTGCTTCCTCCTCTGACGGGGGCCCAGCACACGCCCCAGGAGACTTGGCAGCCGCCCCCAGGGCTCTAGCCTCTGGAACTCGTCCCCTTGGAAGGGGCCTGGCCCAGGTGCCAGGTTCGGCTGGTCGGCCAGCCTCCTTTGGAGAAAGCAGGCAAGCCGAGCCAGGCTTGCAGTGGCCCTGGCGTAACACCTGCCACCTCAGGCAGAGGGCCTCCCGCGTGCCCTCCATGGCGGGTTTCTCCCCGGAGCCGTGGCCTGGGCACTAGGAAGGCCGGGCCTCCCCGACTCCCGGGAGGAGGGGCTAGCCCAGTTGCGCCCTGGCCCCCAAACCCTCTGGTGCCATCTGCCTGTCTCGGCACTTCTGACTCCACAGAGCCTTTCCTACATCTGGGCTGCCTGCCGTGGCAAAGTGCAGGCGTGGGGTGAGGCCATGGCTTTGTCTTTCCAGGAAAAAATGAGCCCCTGGCCGAAGCAGCAGGCCCAGGCAGAGCCTTGAGCTTGAAGCCCAGTAGGTCTGTGGCCCTCAGGGCCAGAGCCAGGCTTTCAAGGCAGGGAAGCGGCCTCCAAGCTGAGTGGGAGTGGGGGAGGGGAGGGAGACAGCTGAAGCCGATTCCAGAAGGGCGGCGATGGAAGAGCTGCAGCTGGGTCAGAGCCTGGAGGGAGGGCGGGGCCTTCACTGAGGACCCCCCCCCCGGAGGCCAGCCCTAGGCCCCGGCGGTCGCGCATGCGCCCTTGGCCTCTGCGGTGTGTGGGGGGTTGAACCCAAGCCCGCAGGGCTCCCGGAGCGGCCAGAGAAAGAAGGGCCCATGGAGAGGTAGGCGAGGTGGGCAAGGGGCGCCACCTTGCTCTCCTCAGCTCCCTGAGGGAGAGAGACCGAGACAGAGACAGAGAGAGAGAGATCCCTGACCTCTGAGTCTCTGCCTCCACCGCTGGCTGGTGCCAACTCACGCGCCATCCCACTTCCAGCCATCACCCCCACGCCTGCCCCGGGGCCAACCCCACCACAGAGAGGCCGGTTGGTTCCTGCTCACCTCTGTGCCGTCCCTTCCCGACCTGACCCCAGTGCAGGGGATAAGCTTCAGACAAGTCTTTCCATGTCCCTCTGCATGACAATAGACTTCCTCCCCTCTCCCATTCCACAGGCCCACCCGGGACATCCACCTTTGTCATTAGCTCAGGAGAGGATGCAAGATGAGAATCTCTGCTATTGTGTGGGGAGACTCAGTTTCCCGGGTTTCCCCCATGGACACATGTTCTTCAGCTGGGTCTGATTTTCTCCAGACAAGCTGTCTTGGGAAGGATTTGGCCAGCCCTAAGAACCTGAAGGGAAAGGGCGGAGGGGGGTTCTCTCTCTGCCCCCGACAGCCCCGAGCTGGGTCGGTCCCTCAGACCTGGCCAGGGGCAGCCCATCCCCCGGCGCCCTTCCCCGGGGCATCCAAGGGCAGGCTCGGCGCCAGCCCCACCCCGCTCGCCACTGCCCGACCATCGTCCTCCCTCGGGGGGCCTGGGCAGGACAGGGACCCGGCTGTGGGAGGCCTCCAGATCTCAGGCCTGGCACACCGTTTACCAGGCTGATTCCTCCTCTGACGGGGGCCCAGCACACGCCCCAGGAGACTTGGCAGCCGCCCCCAGGGCTCTAGCCTCTGGAACTCGTCCCCTTGGAAGGGGCCTGGCCCAGGTGCCAGGTTCGGCTGGTCGGCCAGCCTCCTTTGGAGAAAGCAGGCAAGCCGAGCCAGGCTTGCAGTGGCCCTGGCGTGACACCTGCCACCTCAGGCAGAGGGCCTCCCGCGTGCCCTCCATGGCGGGTTTCTCCCCGGAGCCGTGGCCTGGGCACTAGGAAGGCCGGGCCTCCCCGACTCCCGGGAGGAGGGGCTAGCCCAGTTGCGCCCTGGCCCCCAAACCCTCTGGTGCCATCTGCCTGTCTCGGCACTTCTGACTCCACAGAGCCTTTCCTACATCTGGGCTGCCTGCCGTGGCAAAGTGCAGGCGTGGGGTGAGGCCATGGCTTTGTCTTTCCAGGAAAAAATGAGCCCCTGGCCGAAGCAGCAGGCCCAGGCAGAGCCTTGAGCTTGAAGCCCAGTAGGTCTGTGGCCCTCAGGGCCAGAGCCATGCTTTCAAGGCAGGGAAGCGGCCTCCAAGCTGAGTGGGAGTGGGGGAGGGGAGGGAGACAGCTGAAGCCGAGTCCAGAAGGGCGGCGATGGAAGAGCTGCAGCTGGGTCAGAGCCTGGAGGGAGGGCGGGGCCTTCACTGAGGACCCCCCCCCCCGGAGGCCAGCCCTAGGCCCCGGCGGTCGTGCATGCGCCCTTGGCCTGTGCGGTGTGTGGGGGGTTGAACCCAAGCCCGCAGGGCTCCCGGAGCGGCCAGAGAAAGAAGGGCCCATGGAGAGGTAGGCGAGGTGGGCAGGGGGCGCCACCTTGCTCTCCTCAGCTCCCTGAGGGAGAGAGACAGAGACAGAGACAGAGAGAGAGAGATCCCTGACCTCTGAGTCTCTGCCTCCACCGCTGGCTGGTGCCAACTCACGCGCCATCCCACTTCCAGCCATCACCCCCACGCCTGCCCCACCACAGAGAGGCCGGTTGGTTCCTGCTCACCTCTGTGCCTGCTGTCCCTTCCCGACCTGACCCCAGTGCAGGGGATAAGCTTCAGACAAGTCTTTCCATGTCCCTCTGCATGACAATAGACTTCCTCCCCTCTCCCATTCCACAGGCCCACCCGGGACATCCACCTTTGTCATTAGCTCAGGAGAGGATGCAAGATGAGAATCTCTGCTATTGTGTGGGGAGACTCAGTTTCCCGGGTTTCCCCCATGGACACATGTTCTTCAGCTGGGTCTGATTTTCTCCAGACAAGCTGTCTTGGGAAGGATTTGGCCAGCCCTAAGAACCTGAAGGGAAAGGGCGGAGGGGGGTTCTCTCTCTGCCCCCGACAGCCCCGAGCTGGGTCGGTCCCTCAGACCTGGCCAGGGGCAGCCCATCCCCCGGCGCCCTTCCCCGGGGCATCCAAGGGCAGGCTCGGCGCCAGCCCCACCCCGCTCGCCACTGCCCGACCATCGTCCTCCCTCGGGGGGCCTGGGCAGGACAGGGACCCGGCTGTGGGAGGCCTCCAGATCTCAGGCCTGGCACACCGTTTACCAGGCTGCTTCCTCCTCTGACGGGGGCCCAGCACACGCCCCAGGAGACTTGGCAGCCGCCCCCAGGGCTCTAGCCTCTGGAACTCGTCCCCTTGGAAGGGGCCTGGCCCAGGTGCCAGGTTCGGCTGGTCGGCCAGCCTCCTTTGGAGAAAGCAGGCAAGCCGAGCCAGGCTTGCAGTGGCCCTGGCGTGACACCTGCCACCTCAGGCAGAGGGCCTCCCGCGTGCCCTCCATGGCGGGTTTCTCCCCGGAGCCGTGGCCTGGGCACTAGGAAGGCCGGGCCTCCCCGACTCCCGGGAGGAGGGGCTAGCCCAGTTGCGCCCTGGCCCCCAAACCCTCTGGTGCCATCTGCCTGTCTCGGCACTTCTGACTCCACAGAGCCTTTCCTACATCTGGGCTGCCTGCCGTGGCAAAGTGCAGGCGTGGGGTGAGGCCATGGCTTTGTCTTTCCAGGAAAAAATGAGCCCCTGGCCGAAGCAGCAGGCCCAGGCAGAGCCTTGAGCTTGAAGCCCAGTAGGTCTGTGGCCCTCAGGGCCAGAGCCATGCTTTCAAGGCAGGGAAGCGGCCTCCAAGCTGAGTGGGAGTGGGGGAGGGGAGGGAGACAGCTGAAGCCGAGTCCAGAAGGGCGGCGATGGAAGAGCTGCAGCTGGGTCAGAGCCTGGAGGGAGGGCGGGGCCTTCACTGAGGACCCCCCACCCCCCCCCCCCCCCCGAGGCCAGCCCTAGGCCCCGGCGGTCGCGCATGCGCCCTTGGCCTGTGCGGTGTGTGGGGGGTTGAACCCAAGCCCGCAGGGCTCCCGGAGCGGCCAGAGAAAGAAGGGCCCATGGAGAGGTAGGCGAGGTGGGCAGGGGGCGCCACCTTGCTCTCCTCAGCTCCCTGAGGGAGAGAGACAGAGACAGAGACAGAGAGAGAGAGATCCCTGACCTCTGAGTCTCTGCCTCCACCGCTGGCTGGTGCCAACTCACGCGCCATCCCACTTCCAGCCATCACCCCCACGCCTGCCCCGGGGCCAACCCCACCACAGAGAGGCCGGTTGGTTCCTGCTCACCTCTGTGCCTGCTGTCCCTTCCCGACCTGACCCCAGTGCAGGGGATAAGCTTCAGACAAGTCTTTCCCTGTCCCTCTGCATGACAATAGACTTCCTCCCCTCTCCCATTCCACAGGCCCACCCGGGACATCCACCTTTGTCATTAGCTCAGGAGAGGATGCAAGATGAGAATCTCTGCTATTGTGTGGGGAGACTCAGTTTCCCGGGTTTCCCCCATGGACACATGTTCTTCAGCTGGGTCTGATTTTCTCCAGACAAGCTGTCTTGGGAAGGATTTGGCCAGCCCTAAGAACCTGAAGGGAAAGGGCGGAGGGGGGTTGTCTCTCTGCCCCCGACAGCCCCGAGCTGGGTCGGTCCCTCAGACCTGGCCAGGGGCAGCCCATCCCCCGGCGCCCTTCCCCGGGGCATCCAAGGGCAGGCTCGGCGCCAGCCCCACCCAGCTCGCCACTGCCCGACCATCGTCCTCCCTCGGGGGGCCTGGGCAGGACAGGGACCCGGCTGTGGGAGGCCTCCAGATCTCAGGCCTGGCACACCGTTTACCAGGCTGCTTCCTCCTCTGACGGGGGCCCAGCACACGCCCCAGGAGACTTGGCAGCCGCCCCCAGGGCTCTAGCCTCTGGAACTCGTCCCCTTGGAAGGGGCCTGGCCCAGGTGCCAGGTTCGGCTGGTCGGCCAGCCTCCTTTGGAGAAAGCAGGCAAGCCGAGCCAGGCTTGCAGTGGCCCTGGCGTAACACCTGCCACCTCAGGCAGAGGGCCTCCCGCGTGCCCTCCATGGCGGGTTTCTCCCCGGAGCCGTGGCCTGGGCACTAGGAAGGCCGGGCCTCCCCGACTCCCGGGAGGAGGGGCTAGCCCAGTTGCGCCCTGGCCCCCAAACCCTCTGGTGCCATCTGCCTGTCTCGGCACTTCTGACTCCACAGAGCATTTCCTACATCTGGGCTGCCTGCCGTGGCAAAGTGCAGGCGTGGGGTGAGGCCATGGCTTTGTCTTTCCAGGAAAAAATGAGCCCCTGGCCGAAGCAGCAGGCCCAGGCAGAGCCTTGAGCTTGAAGCCCAGTAGGTCTGTGGCCCTCAGGGCCAGAGCCATGCTTTCAAGGCAGGGAAGCGGCCTCCAAGCTGAGTGGGAGTGGGGGAGGGGAGGGAGACAGCTGAAGCCGAGTCCAGAAGGGCGGCGATGGAAGAGCTGCAGCTGGGTCAGAGCCTGGAGGGAGGGCGGGGCCTTCACTGAGGACCCCCCCCCCGGAGGCCAGCCCTAGGCCCCGGCGGTCGTGCATGCGCCCTTGGCCTGTGCGGTGTGTGGGGGGTTGAACCCAAGCCCGCAGGGCTCCCGGAGCGGCCAGAGAAAGAAGGGCCCATGGAGAGGTAGGCGAGGTGGGCAGGGGGCGCCACCTTGCTCTCCTCAGCTCCCTGAGGGAGAGAGACAGAGACAGAGACAGAGAGAGAGAGATCCCTGACCTCTGAGTCTCTGCCTCCACCGCTGGCTGGTGCCAACTCACGCGCCATCCCACTTCCAGCCATCACCCCCACGCCTGCCCCACCACAGAGAGGCCGGTTGGTTCCTGCTCACCTCTGTGCCTGCTGTCCCTTCCCGACCTGACCCCAGTGCAGGGGATAAGCTTCAGACAAGTCTTTCCATGTCCCTCTGCATGACAATAGACTTCCTCCCCTCTCCCATTCCACAGGCCCACCCGGGACATCCACCTTTGTCATTAGCTCAGGAGAGGATGCAAGATGAGAATCTCTGCTATTGTGTGGGGAGACTCAGTTTCCCGGGTTTCCCCCATGGACACATGTTCTTCAGCTGGGTCTGATTTTCTCCAGACAAGCTGTCTTGGGAAGGATTTGGCCAGCCCTAAGAACCTGAAGGGAAAGGGCGGAGGGGGGTTCTCTCTCTGCCCCCGACAGCCCCGAGCTGGGTCGGTCCCTCAGACCTGGCCAGGGGCAGCCCATCCCCCGGCGCCCTTCCCCGGGGCATCCAAGGGCAGGCTCGGCGCCAGCCCCACCCCGCTCGCCACTGCCCGACCATCGTCCTCCCTCGGGGGGCCTGGGCAGGACAGGGACCCGGCTGTGGGAGGCCTCCAGATCTCAGGCCTGGCACACCGTTTACCAGGCTGCTTCCTCCTCTGACGGGGGCCCAGCACACGCCCCAGGAGACTTGGCAGCCGCCCCCAGGGCTCTAGCCTCTGGAACTCGTCCCCTTGGAAGGGGCCTGGCCCAGGTGCCAGGTTCGGCTGGTCGGCCAGCCTCCTTTGGAGAAAGCAGGCAAGCCGAGCCAGGCTTGCAGTGGCCCTGGCGTGACACCTGCCACCTCAGGCAGAGGGCCTCCCGCGTGCCCTCCATGGCGGGTTTCTCCCCGGAGCCGTGGCCTGGGCACTAGGAAGGCCGGGCCTCCCCGACTCCCGGGAGGAGGGGCTAGCCCAGTTGCGCCCTGGCCCCCAAACCCTCTGGTGCCATCTGCCTGTCTCGGCACTTCTGACTCCACAGAGCCTTTCCTACATCTGGGCTGCCTGCCGTGGCAAAGTGCAGGCGTGGGGTGAGGCCATGGCTTTGTCTTTCCAGGAAAAAATGAGCCCCTGGCCGAAGCAGCAGGCCCAGGCAGAGCCTTGAGCTTGAAGCCCAGTAGGTCTGTGGCCCTCAGGGCCAGAGCCATGCTTTCAAGGCAGGGAAGCGGCCTCCAAGCTGAGTGGGAGTGGGGGAGGGGAGGGAGACAGCTGAAGCCGAGTCCAGAAGGGCGGCGATGGAAGAGCTGCAGCTGGGTCAGAGCCTGGAGGGAGGGCGGGGCCTTCACTGAGGACCCCCCACCCCCCCCCCCCCCCGAGGCCAGCCCTAGGCCCCGGCGGTCGCGCATGCGCCCTTGGCCTGTGCGGTGTGTGGGGGGTTGAACCCAAGCCCGCAGGGCTCCCGGAGCGGCCAGAGAAAGAAGGGCCCATGGAGAGGTAGGCGAGGTGGGCAGGGGGCGCCACCTTGCTCTCCTCAGCTCCCTGAGGGAGAGAGACAGAGACAGAGACAGAGAGAGAGAGATCCCTGACCTCTGAGTCTCTGCCTCCACCGCTGGCTGGTGCCAACTCACGCGCCATCCCACTTCCAGCCATCACCCCCACGCCTGCCCCGGGGCCAACCCCACCACAGAGAGGCCGGTTGGTTCCTGCTCACCTCTGTGCCGTCCCTTCCCGACCTGACCCCAGTGCAGGGGATAAGCTTCAGACAAGTCTTTCCATGTCCCTCTGCATGACAATAGACTTCCTCCCCTCTCCCATTCCACAGGCCCACCCGGGACATCCACCTTTGTCATTAGCTCAGGAGAGGATGCAAGATGAGAATCTCTGCTATTGTGTGGGGAGACTCAGTTTCCCGGGTTTCCCCCATGGACACATGTTCTTCAGCTGGGTCTGATTTTCTCCAGACAAGCTGTCTTGGGAAGGATTTGGCCAGCCCTAAGAACCTGAAGGGAAAGGGCGGAGGGGGGTTCTCTCTCTGCCCCCGACAGCCCCGAGCTGGGTCGGTCCCTCAGACCTGGCCAGGGGCAGCCCATCCCCCGGCGCCCTTCCCCGGGGCATCCAAGGGCAGGCTCGGCGCCAGCCCCACCCCGCTCGCCACTGCCCGACCATCGTCCTCCCTCGGGGGGCCTGGGCAGGACAGGGACCCGGCTGTGGGAGGCCTCCAGATCTCAGGCCTGGCACACCGTTTACCAGGCTGCTTCCTCCTCTGACGGGGGCCCAGCACACGCCCCAGGAGACTTGGCAGCCGCCCCCAGGGCTCTAGCCTCTGGAACTCGTCCCCTTGGAAGGGGCCTGGCCCAGGTGCCAGGTTCGGCTGGTCGGCCAGCCTCCTTTGGAGAAAGCAGGCAAGCCGAGCCAGGCTTGCAGTGGCCCTGGCGTGACACCTGCCACCTCAGGCAGAGGGCCTCCCGCGTGCCCTCCATGGCGGGTTTCTCCCCGGAGCCGTGGCCTGGGCACTAGGAAGGCCGGGCCTCCCCGACTCCCGGGAGGAGGGGCTAGCCCAGTTGCGCCCTGGCCCCCAAACCCTCTGGTGCCATCTGCCTGTCTCGGCACTTCTGACTCCACAGAGCCTTTCCTACATCTGGGCTGCCTGCCGTGGCAAAGTGCAGGCGTGGGGTGAGGCCATGGCTTTGTCTTTCCAGGAAAAAATGAGCCCCTGGCCGAAGCAGCAGGCCCAGGCAGAGCCTTGAGCTTGAAGCCCAGTAGGTCTGTGGCCCTCAGGGCCAGAGCCATGCTTTCAAGGCAGGGAAGCGGCCTCCAAGCTGAGTGGGAGTGGGGGAGGGGAGGGAGACAGCTGAAGCCGAGTCCAGAAGGGCGGCGATGGAAGAGCTGCAGCTGGGTCAGAGCCTGGAGGGAGGGCGGGGCCTTCACTGAGGACCCCCCACCCCCTCCCCCGAGGCCAGCCCTAGGCCCCGGCGGTCGCGCATGCGCCCTTGGCCTGTGCGGTGTGTGGGGGGTTGAACCCAAGCCCGCAGGGCTCCCGGAGCGGCCAGAGAAAGAAGGGCCCATGGAGAGGTAGGCGAGGTGGGCAGGGGGCGCCACCTTGCTCTCCTCAGCTCCCTGAGGGAGAGAGACAGAGACAGAGACAGAGAGAGAGAGATCCCTGACCTCTGAGTCTCTGCCTCCACCGCTGGCTGGTGCCAACTCACGCGCCATCCCACTTCCAGCCATCACCCCCACGCCTGCCCCGGGGCCAACCCCACCACAGAGAGGCCGGTTGGTTCCTGCTCACCTCTGTGCCGTCCCTTCCCGACCTGACCCCAGTGCAGGGGATAAGCTTCAGACAAGTCTTTCCATGTCCCTCTGCATGACAATAGACTTCCTCCCCTCTCCCATTCCACAGGCCCACCCGGGACATCCACCTTTGTCATTAGCTCAGGAGAGGATGCAAGATGAGAATCTCTGCTATTGTGTGGGGAGACTCAGTTTCCCGGGTTTCCCCCATGGACACATGTTCTTCAGCTGGGTCTGATTTTCTCCAGACAAGCTGTCTTGGGAAGGATTTGGCCAGCCCTAAGAACCTGAAGGGAAAGGGCGGAGGGGGGTTGTCTCTCTGCCCCCGACAGCCCCGAGCTGGGTCGGTCCCTCAGACCTGGCCAGGGGCAGCCCATCCCCCGGCGCCCTTCCCCGGGGCATCCAAGGGCAGGCTCGGCGCCAGCCCCACCCCGCTCGCCACTGCCCGACCATCGTCCTCCCTCGGGGGGCCTGGGCAGGACAGGGACCCGGCTGTGGGAGGCCTCCAGATCTCAGGCCTGGCACACCGTTTACCAGGCTGCTTCCTCCTCTGACGGGGGCCCAGCACACGCCCCAGGAGACTTGGCAGCCGCCCCCAGGGCTCTAGCCTCTGGAACTCGTCCCCTTGGAAGGGGCCTGGCCCAGGTGCCAGGTTCGGCTGGTCGGCCAGCCTCCTTTGGAGAAAGCAGGCAAGCCGAGCCAGGCTTGCAGTGGCCCTGGCGTAACACCTGCCACCTCAGGCAGAGGGCCTCCCGCGTGCCCTCCATGGCGGGTTTCTCCCCGGAGCCGTGGCCTGGGCACTAGGAAGGCCGGGCCTCCCCGACTCCCGGGAGGAGGGGCTAGCCCAGTTGCGCCCTGGCCCCCAAACCCTCTGGTGCCATCTGCCTGTCTCGGCACTTCTGACTCCACAGAGCCTTTCCTACATCTGGGCTGCCTGCCGTGGCAAAGTGCAGGCGTGGGGTGAGGCCATGGCTTTGTCTTTCCAGGAAAAAATGAGCCCCTGGCCGAAGCAGCAGGCCCAGGCAGAGCCTTGAGCTTGAAGCCCAGTAGGTCTGTGGCCCTCAGGGCCAGAGCCATGCTTTCAAGGCAGGGAAGCGGCCTCCAAGCTGAGTGGGAGTGGGGGAGGGGAGGGAGACAGCTGAAGCCGAGTCCAGAAGGGCGGCGATGGAAGAGCTGCAGCTGGGTCAGAGCCTGGAGGGAGGGCGGGGCCTTCACTGAGGACCCCCCACCCCCTCCCCCGAGGCCAGCCCTAGGCCCCGGCGGTCGCGCATGCGCCCTTGGCCTGTGCGGTGTGTGGGGGGTTGAACCCAAGCCCGCAGGGCTCCCGGAGCGGCCAGAGAAAGAAGGGCCCATGGAGAGGTAGGCGAGGTGGGCAGGGGGCGCCACCTTGCTCTCCTCAGCTCCCTGAGGGAGAGAGACAGAGACAGAGACAGAGAGAGAGAGATCCCTGACCTCTGAGTCTCTGCCTCCACCGCTGGCTGGTGCCAACTCACGCGCCATCCCACTTCCAGCCATCACCCCCACGCCTGCCCCGGGGCCAACCCCACCACAGAGAGGCCGGTTGGTTCCTGCTCACCTCTGTGCCGTCCCTTCCCGACCTGACCCCAGTGCAGGGGATAAGCTTCAGACAAGTCTTTCCATGTCCCTCTGCATGACAATAGACTTCCTCCCCTCTCCCATTCCACAGGCCCACCCGGGACATCCACCTTTGTCATTAGCTCAGGAGAGGATGCAAGATGAGAATCTCTGCTATTGTGTGGGGAGACTCAGTTTCCCGGGTTTCCCCCATGGACACATGTTCTTCAGCTGGGTCTGATTTTCTCCAGACAAGCTGTCTTGGGAAGGATTTGGCCAGCCCTAAGAACCTGAAGGGAAAGGGCGGAGGGGGGTTGTCTCTCTGCCCCCGACAGCCCCGAGCTGGGTCGGTCCCTCAGACCTGGCCAGGGGCAGCCCATCCCCCGGCGCCCTTCCCCGGGGCATCCAAGGGCAGGCTCGGCGCCAGCCCCACCCCGCTCGCCACTGCCCGACCATCGTCCTCCCTCGGGGGGCCTGGGCAGGACAGGGACCCGGCTGTGGGAGGCCTCCAGATCTCAGGCCTGGCACACCGTTTACCAGGCTGCTTCCTCCTCTGACGGGGGCCCAGCACACGCCCCAGGAGACTTGGCAGCCGCCCCCAGGGCTCTAGCCTCTGGAACTCGTCCCCTTGGAAGGGGCCTGGCCCAGGTGCCAGGTTCGGCTGGTCGGCCAGCCTCCTTTGGAGAAAGCAGGCAAGCCGAGCCAGGCTTGCAGTGGCCCTGGCGTAACACCTGCCACCTCAGGCAGAGGGCCTCCCGCGTGCCCTCCATGGCGGGTTTCTCCCCGGAGCCGTGGCCTGGGCACTAGGAAGGCCGGGCCTCCCCGACTCCCGGGAGGAGGGGCTAGCCCAGTTGCGCCCTGGCCCCCAAACCCTCTGGTGCCATCTGCCTGTCTCGGCACTTCTGACTCCACAGAGCCTTTCCTACATCTGGGCTGCCTGCCGTGGCAAAGTGCAGGCGTGGGGTGAGGCCATGGCTTTGTCTTTCCAGGAAAAAATGAGCCCCTGGCCGAAGCAGCAGGCCCAGGCAGAGCCTTGAGCTTGAAGCCCAGTAGGTCTGTGGCCCTCAGGGCCAGAGCCATGCTTTCAAGGCAGGGAAGCGGCCTGCAAGCTGAGTGGGAGTGGGGGAGGGGAGGGAGAGAGCTGAAGCCGAGTCCAGAAGGGCGGCGATGGAAGAGCTGCAGCTGGGTCAGAGCCTGGAGGGAGGGCGGGGCCTTCACTGAGGACCCCCCCCCCCCGGAGGCCAGCCCTAGGCCCCGGCGGTCGCGCATGCGCCCTTGGCCTGTGCGGTGTGTGGGGGGTTGAACCCAAGCCCGCAGGGCTCCCGGAGCGGCCAGAGAAAGAAGGGCCCATGGAGAGGTAGGCGAGGTGGGCAGGGGGCGCCACCTTGCTCTCCTCAGCTCCCTGAGGGAGAGAGACAGAGACAGAGACAGAGAGAGAGAGATCCCTGACCTCTGAGTCTCTGCCTCCACCGCTGGCTGGTGCCAACTCACGCGCCATCCCACTTCCAGCCATCACCCCCACGCCTGCCCCGGGGCCAACCCCACCACAGAGAGGCCGGTTGGTTCCTGCTCACCTCTGTGCCGTCCCTTCCCGACCTGACCCCAGTGCAGGGGATAAGCTTCAGACAAGTCTTTCCATGTCCCTCTGCATGACAATAGACTTCCTCCCCTCTCCCATTCCACAGGCCCACCCGGGACATCCACCTTTGTCATTAGCTCAGGAGAGGATGCAAGATGAGAATCTCTGCTATTGTGTGGGGAGACTCAGTTTCCCGGGTTTCCCCCATGGACACATGTTCTTCAGCTGGGTCTGATTTTCTCCAGACAAGCTGTCTTGGGAAGGATTTGGCCAGCCCTAAGAACCTGAAGGGAAAGGGCGGAGGGGGGTTGTCTCTCTGCCCCCGACAGCCCCGAGCTGGGTCGGTCCCTCAGACCTGGCCAGGGGCAGCCCATCCCCCGGCGCCCTTCCCCGGGGCATCCAAGGGCAGGCTCGGCGCCAGCCCCACCCCGCTCGCCACTGCCCGACCATCGTCCTCCCTCGGGGGGCCTGGGCAGGACAGGGACCCGGCTGTGGGAGGCCTCCAGATCTCAGGCCTGGCACACCGTTTACCAGGCTGCTTCCTCCTCTGACGGGGGCCCAGCACACGCCCCAGGAGACTTGGCAGCCGCCCCCAGGGCTCTAGCCTCTGGAACTCGTCCCCTTGGAAGGGGCCTGGCCCAGGTGCCAGGTTCGGCTGGTCGGCCAGCCTCCTTTGGAGAAAGCAGGCAAGCCGAGCCAGGCTTGCAGTGGCCCTGGCGTAACACCTGCCACCTCAGGCAGAGGGCCTCCCGCGTGCCCTCCATGGCGGGTTTCTCCCCGGAGCCGTGGCCTGGGCACTAGGAAGGCCGGGCCTCCCCGACTCCCGGGAGGAGGGGCTAGCCCAGTTGCGCCCTGGCCCCCAAACCCTCTGGTGCCATCTGCCTGTCTCGGCACTTCTGACTCCACAGAGCCTTTCCTACATCTGGGCTGCCTGCCGTGGCAAAGTGCAGGCGTGGGGTGAGGCCATGGCTTTGTCTTTCCAGGAAAAAATGAGCCCCTGGCCGAAGCAGCAGGCCCAGGCAGAGCCTTGAGCTTGAAGCCCAGTAGGTCTGTGGCCCTCAGGGCCAGAGCCATGCTTTCAAGGCAGGGAAGCGGCCTCCAAGCTGAGTGGGAGTGGGGGAGGGGAGGGAGACAGCTGAAGCCGAGTCCAGAAGGGCGGCGATGGAAGAGCTGCAGCTGGGTCAGAGCCTGGAGGGAGGGCGGGGCCTTCACTGAGGACCCCCCACCCCCTCCCCCGAGGCCAGCCCTAGGCCCCGGCGGTCGCGCATGCGCCCTTGGCCTGTGCGGTGTGTGGGGGGTTGAACCCAAGCCCGCAGGGCTCCCGGAGCGGCCAGAGAAAGAAGGGCCCATGGAGAGGTAGGCGAGGTGGGCAGGGGGCGCCACCTTGCTCTCCTCAGCTCCCTGAGGGAGAGAGACAGAGACAGAGACAGAGAGAGAGAGATCCCTGACCTCTGAGTCTCTGCCTCCACCGCTGGCTGGTGCCAACTCACGCGCCATCCCACTTCCAGCCATCACCCCCACGCCTGCCCCGGGGCCAACCCCACCACAGAGAGGCCGGTTGGTTCCTGCTCACCTCTGTGCCGTCCCTTCCCGACCTGACCCCAGTGCAGGGGATAAGCTTCAGACAAGTCTTTCCATGTCCCTCTGCATGACAATAGACTTCCTCCCCTCTCCCATTCCACAGGCCCACCCGGGACATCCACCTTTGTCATTAGCTCAGGAGAGGATGCAAGATGAGAATCTCTGCTATTGTGTGGGGAGACTCAGTTTCCCGGGTTTCCCCCATGGACACATGTTCTTCAGCTGGGTCTGATTTTCTCCAGACAAGCTGTCTTGGGAAGGATTTGGCCAGCCCTAAGAACCTGAAGGGAAAGGGCGGAGGGGGGTTCTCTCTCTGCCCCCGACAGCCCCGAGCTGGGTCGGTCCCTCAGACCTGGCCAGGGGCAGCCCATCCCCCGGCGCCCTTCCCCGGGGCATCCAAGGGCAGGCTCGGCGCCAGCCCCACCCCGCTCGCCACTGCCCGACCATCGTCCTCCCTCGGGGGGCCTGGGCAGGACAGGGACCCGGCTGTGGGAGGCCTCCAGATCTCAGGCCTGGCACACCGTTTACCAGGCTGCTTCCTCCTCTGACGGGGGCCCAGCACACGCCCCAGGAGACTTGGCAGCCGCCCCCAGGGCTCTAGCCTCTGGAACTCGTCCCCTTGGAAGGGGCCTGGCCCAGGTGCCAGGTTCGGCTGGTCGGCCAGCCTCCTTTGGAGAAAGCAGGCAAGCCGAGCCAGGCTTGCAGTGGCCCTGGCGTAACACCTGCCACCTCAGGCAGAGGGCCTACCGCGTGCCCTCCATGGCGGGTTTCTCCCCGGAGCCGTGGCCTGGGCACTAGGAAGGCCGGGCCTCCCCGACTCCCGGGAGGAGGGGCTAGCCCAGTTGCGCCCTGGCCCCCAAACCCTCTGGTGCCATCTGCCTGTCTCGGCACTTCTGACTCCACAGAGCCTTTCCTACATCTGGGCTGCCTGCCGTGGCAAAGTGCAGGCGTGGGGTGAGGCCATGGCTTTGTCTTTCCAGGAAAAAATGAGCCCCTGGCCGAAGCAGCAGGCCCAGGCAGAGCCTTGAGCTTGAAGCCCAGTAGGTCTGTGGCCCTCAGGGCCAGAGCCATGCTTTCAAGGCAGGGAAGCGGCCTCCAAGCTGAGTGGGAGTGGGGGAGGGGAGGGAGACAGCTGAAGCCGAGTCCAGAAGGGCGGCGATGGAAGAGCTGCAGCTGGGTCAGAGCCTGGATGGAGGGCGGGGCCTTCACTGAGGACCCCCCCTCCCCCCGAGGCCAGCCCTAGGCCCCGGCGGTCGCGCATGCGCCCTTGGCCTGTGCGGTGTGTGGGGGGTTGAACCCAAGCCCGCAGGGCTCCCGGAGCGGCCAGAGAAAGAAGGGCCCATGGAGAGGTAGGCGAGGTGGGCAGGGGGCGCCACCTTGCTCTCCTCAGCTCCCTGAGGGAGAGAGACAGAGACAGAGACAGAGAGAGAGAGATCCCTGACCTCTGAGTCTCTGCCTCCACCGCTGGCTGGTGCCAACTCACGCGCCATCCCACTTCCAGCCATCACCCCCACGCCTGCCCCGGGGCCAACCCCACCACAGAGAGGCCGGTTGGTTCCTGCTCACCTCTGTGCCTGCCGTCCCTTCCCGACCTGACCCCAGTGCAGGGGATAAGCTTCAGACAAGTCTTTCCATGTCCCTCTGCATGACAATAGACTTCCTCCCCTCTCCCATTCCACAGGCCCACCCGGGACATCCACCTTTGTCATTAGCTCAGGAGAGGATGCAAGATGAGAATCTCTGCTATTGTGTGGGGATACTCAGTTTCCCGGTTTCCCCCATGGACACATGTTCTTCAGCTGGGTCTGATTTTCTCCAGACAAGCTGTCTTGGGAAGGATTTGGCCAGCCCTAAGAACCTGAAGGGAAAGGGCGGAGGAGGGTTCTCTCTCTGCCCCCGACAGCCCCGAGCTGGGTCGGTCCCTCAGACCTGGCCAGGGGCAGCCCATCCCCCGGCGCCCTTCCCCGGGGCATCCAAGGGCAGGCTCGGCGCCAGCCCCACCCCGCTCGCCACTGCCCGACCATCGTCCTCCCTCGGGGGGGCCTGGGCAGGACAGGGACCCGGCTGTGGGAGGCCTCCAGATCTCAGGCCTGGCACACCGTTTACCAGGCTGCTTCCTCCTCTGACGGGGGCCCAGCACACGCCCCAGGAGACTTGGCAGCCGCCCCCAGGGCTCTAGCCTCTGGAACTCGTCCCCTTGGAAGGGGCCTGGCCCAGGTGCCAGGTTCGGCTGGTCGGCCAGCCTCCTTTGGAGAAAGCAGGCAAGCCGAGCCAGGCTTGCAGTGGCCCTGGCGTGACACCTGCCACCTCAGGCAGAGGGCCTCCCGCGTGCCCTCCATGGCGGGTTTCTCCCCGGAGCCGTGGCCTGGGCACTAGGAAGGCCGGGCCTCCCCGACTCCCGGGAGGAGGGGCTAGCCCAGTGTGCCCTGGCCCCCAAACCCTCTGGTGCCATCTGCCTGTCTCGGCACTTCTGACTCCACAGAGCCTTTCCTACATCTGGGCTGCCTGCCGTGGCAAAGTGCAGGCGTGGGGTGAGGCCATGGCTTTGTCTTTCCAGGAAAAAATGAGCCCCTGGCCGAAGCAGCAGGCCCAGGCAGAGCCTTGAGCTTGAAGCCCAGTAGGTCTGTGGCCCTCAGGGCCAGAGCCATGCTTTCAAGGCAGGGAAGCGGCCTCCAAGCTGAGTGGGAGTGGGGGAGGGGAGGGAGACAGCTGAAGCCGAGTCCAGAAGGGCGGCGATGGAAGAGCTGCAGCTGGGTCAGAGCCTGGAGGGAGGGCGGGGCCTTCACTGAGGACCCCCCCCCCGGAGGCCAGCCCTAGGCCCTGGCGGTCGCGCATGCGCCCTTGGCCTGTGCGGTGTGTGGGGGGTTGAACCCAAGCCCGCAGGGCTCCCGGAGCGGCCAGAGAAAGAAGGGCCCATGGAGAGGTAGGCGAGGTGGGCAGGGGGCGCCACCTTGCTCTCCTCAGCTCCCTGAGGGAGAGAGACAGAGACAGAGACAGAGAGAGAGAGATCCCTGACCTCTGAGTCTCTGCCTCCACCGCTGGCTGGTGCCAACTCACGCGCCATCCCACTTCCAGCCATCACCCCCACGCCTGCCCCGGGGCCAACCCCACCACAGAGAGGCCGGTTGGTTCCTGCTCACCTCTGTGCCGTCCCTTCCCGACCTGACCCCAGTGCAGGGGATAAGCTTCAGACAAGTCTTTCCATGTCCCTCTGCATGACAATAGACTTCCTCCCCTCTCCCATTCCACAGGCCCACCCGGGACATCCACCTTTGTCATTAGCTCAGGAGAGGATGCAAGATGAGAATCTCTGCTATTGTGTGGGGAGACTCAGTTTCCCGGGTTTCCCCCATGGACACATGTTCTTCAGCTGGGTCTGATTTTCTCCAGACAAGCTGTCTTGGGAAGGATTTGGCCAGCCCTAAGAACCTGAAGGGAAAGGGCGGAGGGGGGTTCTCTCTCTGCCCCCGACAGCCCCGAGCTGGGTCGGTCCCTCAGACCTGGCCAGGGGCAGCCCATCCCCCGGCGCCCTTCCCCGGGGCATCCAAGGGCAGGCTCGGCGCCAGCCCCACCCCGCTCGCCACTGCCCGACCATCGTCCTCCCTCGGGGGGCCTGGGCAGGACAGGGACCCGGCTGTGGGAGGCCTCCAGATCTCAGGCCTGGCACACCGTTTACCAGGCTGCTTCCTCCTCTGACGGGGGCCCAGCACACGCCCCAGGAGACTTGGCAGCCGCCCCCAGGGCTCTAGCCTCTGGAACTCGTCCCCTTGGAAGGGGCCTGGCCCAGGTGCCAGGTTCGGCTGGTCGGCCAGCCTCCTTTGGAGAAAGCAGGCAAGCCGAGCCAGGATTGCAGTGGCCCTGGCGTAACACCTGCCACCTCAGGCAGAGGGCCTACCGCGTGCCCTCCATGGCGGGTTTCTCCCCGGAGCCGTGGCCTGGGCACTAGGAAGGCCGGGCCTCCCCGACTCCCGGGAGGAGGGGCTAGCCCAGTTGCGCCCTGGCCCCCAAACCCTCTGGTGCCATCTGCCTGTCTCGGCACTTCTGACTCCACAGAGCCTTTCCTACATCTGGGCTGCCTGCCGTGGCAAAGTGCAGGCGTGGGGTGAGGCCATGGCTTTGTCTTTCCAGGAAAAAATGAGCCCCTGGCCGAAGCAGCAGGCCCAGGCAGAGCCTTGAGCTTGAAGCCCAGTAGGTCTGTGGCCCTCAGGGCCAGAGCCATGCTTTCAAGGCAGGGAAGCGGCCTCCAAGCTGAGTGGGAGTGGGGGAGGGGAGGGAGACAGCTGAAGCCGAGTCCAGAAGGGCGGCGATGGAAGAGCTGCAGCTGGGTCAGAGCCTGGAGGGAGGGCGGGGCCTTCACTGAGGACCCCCCCCCGGAGGCCAGCCCTAGGCCCTGGCGGTCGCGCATGCGCCCTTGGCCTGTGCGGTGTGTGGGGGGTTGAACCCAAGCCCGCAGGGCTCCCGGAGCGGCCAGAGAAAGAAGGGCCCATGGAGAGGTAGGCGAGGTGGGCAGGGGGCGCCACCTTGCTCTCCTCAGCTCCCTGAGGGAGAGAGACAGAGACAGAGACAGAGAGAGAGAGATCCCTGACCTCTGAGTCTCTGCCTCCACCGCTGGCTGGTGCCAACTCACGCGCCATCCCACTTCCAGCCATCACCCCCACGCCTGCCCCGGGGCCAACCCCACCACAGAGAGGCCGGTTGGTTCCTGCTCACCTCTGTGCCGTCCCTTCCCGACCTGACCCCAGTGCAGGGGATAAGCTTCAGACAAGTCTTTCCATGTCCCTCTGCATGACAATAGACTTCCTCCCCTCTCCCATTCCACAGGCCCACCCGGGACATCCACCTTTGTCATTAGCTCAGGAGAGGATGCAAGATGAGAATCTCTGCTATTGTGTGGGGAGACTCAGTTTCCCGGGTTTCCCCCATGGACACATGTTCTTCAGCTGGGTCTGATTTTCTCCAGACAAGCTGTCTTGGGAAGGATTTGGCCAGCCCTAAGAACCTGAAGGGAAAGGGCGGAGGGGGGTTCTCTCTCTGCCCCCGACAGCCCCGAGCTGGGTCGGTCCCTCAGACCTGGCCAGGGGCAGCCCATCCCCCGGCGCCCTTCCCCGGGGCATCCAAGGGCAGGCTCGGCGCCAGCCCCACCCCGCTCGCCACTGCCCGACCATCGTCCTCCCTCGGGGGGCCTGGGCAGGACAGGGACCCGGCTGTGGGAGGCCTCCAGATCTCAGGCCTGGCACACCGTTTACCAGGCTGCTTCCTCCTCTGACGGGGGCCCAGCACACGCCCCAGGAGACTTGGCAGCCGCCCCCAGGGCTCTAGCCTCTGGAACTCGTCCCCTTGGAAGGGGCCTGGCCCAGGTGCCAGGTTCGGCTGGTCGGCCAGCCTCCTTTGGAGAAAGCAGGCAAGCCGAGCCAGGATTGCAGTGGCCCTGGCGTAACACCTGCCACCTCAGGCAGAGGGCCTACCGCGTGCCCTCCATGGCGGGTTTCTCCCCGGAGCCGTGGCCTGGGCACTAGGAAGGCCGGGCCTCCCCGACTCCCGGGAGGAGGGGCTAGCCCAGTTGCGCCCTGGCCCCCAAACCCTCTGGTGCCATCTGCCTGTCTCGGCACTTCTGACTCCACAGAGCCTTTCCTACATCTGGGCTGCCTGCCGTGGCAAAGTGCAGGCGTGGGGTGAGGCCATGGCTTTGTCTTTCCAGGAAAAAATGAGCCCCTGGCCGAAGCAGCAGGCCCAGGCAGAGCCTTGAGCTTGAAGCCCAGTAGGTCTGTGGCCCTCAGGGCCAGAGCCATGCTTTCAAGGCAGGGAAGCGGCCTCCAAGCTGAGTGGGAGTGGGGGAGGGGAGGGAGACAGCTGAAGCCGAGTCCAGAAGGGCGGCGATGGAAGAGCTGCAGCTGGGTCAGAGCCTGGAGGGAGGGCGGGGCCTTCACTGAGGACCCCCCCTCCCCCCGAGGCCAGCCCTAGGCCCCGGCGGTCGCGCATGCGCCCTTGGCCTGTGCGGTGTGTGGGGGGTTGAACCCAAGCCCGCAGGGCTCCCGGAGCGGCCAGAGAAAGAAGGGCCCATGGAGAGGTAGGCGAGGTGGGCAGGGGGCGCCACCTTGCTCTCCTCAGCTCCCTGAGGGAGAGAGACAGAGACAGAGACAGAGAGAGAGAGATCCCTGACCTCTGAGTCTCTGCCTCCACCGCTGGCTGGTGCCAACTCACGCGCCATCCCACTTCCAGCCATCACCCCCACGCCTGCCCCGGGGCCAACCCCACCACAGAGAGGCCGGTTGGTTCCTGCTCACCTCTGTGCCTGCCGTCCCTTCCCGACCTGACCCCAGTGCAGGGGATAAGCTTCAGACAAGTCTTTCCATGTCCCTCTGCATGACAATAGACTTCCTCCCCTCTCCCATTCCACAGGCCCACCCGGGACATCCACCTTTGTCATTAGCTCAGGAGAGGATGCAAGATGAGAATCTCTGCTATTGTGTGGGGAGACTCAGTTTCCCGGTTTCCCCCATGGACACATGTTCTTCAGCTGGGTCTGATTTTCTCCAGACAAGCTGTCTTGGGAAGGATTTGGCCAGCCCTAAGAACCTGAAGGGAAAGGGCGGAGGAGGGTTCTCTCTCTGCCCCCGACAGCCCCGAGCTGGGTCGGTCCCTCAGACCTGGCCAGGGGCAGCCCATCCCCCGGCGCCCTTCCCCGGGGCATCCAAGGGCAGGCTCGGCGCCAGCCCCACCCCGCTCGCCACTGCCCGACCATCGTCCTCCCTCGGGGGGCCTGGGCAGGACAGGGACCCGGCTGTGGGAGGCCTCCAGATCTCAGGCCTGGCACACCGTTTACCAGGCTGCTTCCTCCTCTGACGGGGGCCCAGCACACGCCCCAGGAGACTTGGCAGCCGCCCCCAGGGCTCTAGCCTCTGGAACTCGTCCCCTTGGAAGGGGCCTGGCCCAGGTGCCAGGTTCGGCTGGTCGGCCAGCCTCCTTTGGAGAAAGCAGGCAAGCCGAGCCAGGCTTGCAGTGGCCCTGGCGTGACACCTGCCACCTCAGGCAGAGGGCCTCCCGCGTGCCCTCCATGGCGGGTTTCTCCCCGGAGCCGTGGCCTGGGCACTAGGAAGGCCGGGCCTCCCCGACTCCCGGGAGGAGGGGCTAGCCCAGTGTGCCCTGGCCCCCAAACCCTCTGGTGCCATCTGCCTGTCTCGGCACTTCTGACTCCACAGAGCCTTTCCTACATCTGGGCTGCCTGCCGTGGCAAAGTGCAGGCGTGGGGTGAGGCCATGGCTTTGTCTTTCCAGGAAAAAATGAGCCCCTGGCCGAAGCAGCAGGCCCAGGCAGAGCCTTGAGCTTGAAGCCCAGTAGGTCTGTGGCCCTCAGGGCCAGAGCCATGCTTTCAAGGCAGGGAAGCGGCCTCCAAGCTGAGTGGGAGTGGGGGAGGGGAGGGAGACAGCTGAAGCCGAGTCCAGAAGGGCGGCGATGGAAGAGCTGCAGCTGGGTCAGAGCCTGGAGGGAGGGCGGGGCCTTCACTGAGGACCCCCCCCCCCGGAGGCCAGCCCTAGGCCCCGGCGGTCGCGCATGCGCCCTTGGCCTGTGCGGTGTGTGGGGGGTTGAACCCAAGCCCGCAGGGCTCCCGGAGCGGCCAGAGAAAGAAGGGCCCATGGAGAGGTAGGCGAGGTGGGCAGGGGGCGCCACCTTGCTCTCCTCAGCTCCCTGAGGGAGAGAGACAGAGACAGAGACAGAGAGAGAGAGATCCCTGACCTCTGAGTCTCTGCCTCCACCGCTGGCTGGTGCCAACTCACGCGCCATCCCACTTCCAGCCATCACCCCCACGCCTGCCCCGGGGCCAAACCCACCACAGAGAGGCCGGTTGGTTCCTGCTCACCTCTGTGCCGTCCCTTCCCGACCTGACCCCAGTGCAGGGGATAAGCTTCAGACAAGTCTTTCCATGTCCCTCTGCATGACAATAGACTTCCTCCCCTCTCCCATTCCACAGGCCCACCCGGGACATCCACCTTTGTCATTAGCTCAGGAGAGGATGCAAGATGAGAATCTCTGCTATTGTGTGGGGAGACTCAGTTTCCCGGGTTTCCCCCATGGACACATGTTCTTCAGCTGGGTCTGATTTTCTCCAGACAAGCTGTCTTGGGAAGGATTTGGCCAGCCCTAAGAACCTGAAGGGAAAGGGCGGAGGGGGGTTCTCTCTCTGCCCCCGACAGCCCCGAGCTGGGTCGGTCCCTCAGACCTGGCCAGGGGCAGCCCATCCCCCGGCGCCCTTCCCCGGGGCATCCAAGGGCAGGCTCGGCGCCAGCCCCACCCCGCTCGCCACTGCCCGACCATCTTCCTCCCTCGGGGGGCCTGGGCAGGACAGGGACCCGGCTGTGGGAGGCCTCCAGATCTCAGGCCTGGCACACCGTTTACCAGGCTGCTTCCTCCTCTGACGGGGGCCCAGCACACGCCCCAGGAGACTTGGCAGCCGCCCCCAGGGCTCTAGCCTCTGGAACTCGTCCCCTTGGAAGGGGCCTGGCCCAGGTGCCAGGTTCGGCTGGTCGGCCAGCCTCCTTTGGAGAAAGCAGGCAAGCCGAGCCAGGCTTGCAGTGGCCCTGGCGTGACACCTGCCACCTCAGGCAGAGGGCCTCCCCCGTGCCCTCCATGGCGGGTTTCTCCCCGGAGCCGTGGCCTGGGCACTAGGAAGGCCGGGCCTCCCCGACTCCCGGGAGGAGGGGCTAGCCCAGTTGCGCCCTGGCCCCCAAACCCTCTGGTGCCATCTGCCTGTCTCGGCACTTCTGACTCCACAGAGCCTTTCCTACATCTGGGCTGCCTGCCGTGGCAAAGTGCAGGCGTGGGGTGAGGCCATGGCTTTGTCTTTCCAGGAAAAAATGAGCCCCTGGCCGAAGCAGCAGGCCCAGGCAGAGCCTTGAGCTTGAAGCCCAGTAGGTCTGTGGCCCTCAGGGCCAGAGCCATGCTTTCAAGGCAGGGAAGCGGCCTCCAAGCTGAGTGGGAGTGGGGGAGGGGAGGGAGACAGCTGAAGCCGAGTCCAGAAGGGCGGCGATGGAAGAGCTGCAGCTGGGTCAGAGCCTGGAGGGAGGGCGGGGCCTTCACTGAGGACCCCCCCCCCCGGAGGCCAGCCCTAGGCCCCGGCGGTCGCGCATGCGCCCTTGGCCTGTGCGGTGTGTGGGGGGTTGAACCCAAGCCCGCAGGGCTCCCGGAGCGGCCAGAGAAAGAAGGGCCCATGGAGAGGTAGGCGAGGTGGGCAGGGGGCGCCACCTTGCTCTCCTCAGCTCCCTGAGGGAGAGAGACAGAGACAGAGACAGAGAGAGAGAGATCCCTGACCTCTGAGTCTCTGCCTCCACCGCTGGCTGGTGCCAACTCACGCGCCATCCCACTTCCAGCCATCACCCCCACGCCTGCCCCGGGGCCAGCCCCACCACAGAGAGGCCGGTTGGTTCCTGCTCACCTCTGTGCCGTCCCTTCCCGACCTGACCCCAGTGCAGGGGATAAGCTTCAGACAAGTCTTTCCATGTCCCTCTGCATGACAATAGACTTCCTCCCCTCTCCCATTCCACAGGCCCACCCGGGACATCCACCTTTGTCATTAGCTCAGGAGAGGATGCAAGATGAGAATCTCTGCTATTGTGTGGGGAGACTCAGTTTCCCGGGTTTCCCCCATGGACACATGTTCTTCAGCTGGGTCTGATTTTCTCCAGACAAGCTGTCTTGGGAAGGATTTGGCCAGCCCTAAGAACCTGAAGGGAAAGGGCGGAGGGGGGTTCTCTCTCTGCCCCCGACAGCCCCGAGCTGGGTCGGTCCCTCAGACCTGGCCAGGGGCAGCCCATCCCCCGGCGCCCTTCCCCGGGGCATCCAAGGGCAGGCTCGGCGCCAGCCCCACCCCGCTCGCCACTGCCCGACCATCGTCCTCCCTCGGGGGGCCTGGGCAGGACAGGGACCCGGCTGTGGGAGGCCTCCAGATCTCAGGCCTGGCACACCGTTTACCAGGCTGCTTCCTCCTCTGACGGGGGCCCAGCACACGCCCCAGGAGACTTGGCAGCCGCCCCCAGGGCTCTAGCCTCTGGAACTCGTCCCCTTGGAAGGGGCCTGGCCCAGGTGCCAGGTTCGGCTGGTCGGCCAGCCTCCTTTGGAGAAAGCAGGCAAGCCGAGCCAGGCTTGCAGTGGCCCTGGCGTGACACCTGCCACCTCAGGCAGAGGGCCTCCCGCGTGCCCTCCATGGCGGGTTTCTCCCCGGAGCCGTGGCCTGGGCACTAGGAAGGCCGGGCCTCCCCGACTCCCGGGAGGAGGGGCTAGCCCAGTTGCGCCCTGGCCCCCAAACCCTCTGGTGCCATCTGCCTGTCTCGGCACTTCTGACTCCACAGAGCCTTTCCTACATCTGGGCTGCCTGCCGTGGCAAAGTGCAGGCGTGGGGTGAGGCCATGGCTTTGTGTTTCCAGGAAAAAATGAGCCCCTGGCCGAAGCAGCAGGCCCAGGCAGAGCCTTGAGCTTGAAGCCCAGTAGGTCTGTGGCCCTCAGGGCCAGAGCCATGCTTTCAAGGCAGGGAAGCGGCCTCCAAGCTGAGTGGGAGTGGGGGAGGGGAGGGAGACAGCTGAAGCCGAGTCCAGAAGGGCGGCGATGGAAGAGCTGCAGCTGGGTCAGAGCCTGGAGGGAGGGCGGGGCCTTCACTGAGGACCCCCGATGCGCCCTTGGCCTGTGAGGAGTGTTGGGGTGTGTGGTGGGTTTAACCCAAGCCCGCAGGCCTCCCGGAGCGGCCAAAGAAAGAAGGGCCCATGGAGAGGTAGGCGAGGTGAGCAGGGTGTGCCACCTCTGACCCCCGGCTAAAGGTCTCACGCGTGCCCTCCATGGTGGATTTCTCCCTTGGGCCTTAGCCTGAGCACTAGGAAGGCCATGCCTCCCCGACTCCCTAGAGGAGGGTCTTGCCCAGTTTGGCCATTGTCACACTGGCCACATTTCTGACCTTCCCTAGTCAAACTCACTTCTTCCTGTGAATCCCTGCACCAGGGCGCCTTCTCCTTGTCACACTAACTGTTCCCAGACCTAGGCAGGGGTGCTAACACTTGTCATTCTGGTCACAGCAAAGTTCTGAAATGCCTCAGGGAGGCCTTTCAGAAGCACCTAGCACAGTCTCTACCATCACCGATCTCCCATCAGAAGAGCATTACATGTTTTGCGCATCCTTCCTCCCATAGAGATAAAATGAGTGCATGAGGAAGAGCTGTCTGCTTTGTCGGAAGCTGAGGCAACTCCTTCTGGTAATACCAGTCACACGACTGTCTCTTCCAGGCCAAATTTTTCCCACCACGAGTCCATTGTTTAAGGAAACTTTCATTTCCTCTCTTTCATGGGTCTGGTTTCCCCCAAGAACACAGTGAACCATCCCCTCGCCCTGTGCTGCATCACCATAATCCCACAGCCCGAAGATATGCACAAAGTTAAATCACCACCATATCCTGAATTCAGGCACTGCTGAGACCTTCCCATCAATGTTGTCATTCAATGGTGACTCCTGAGGACACCTTTCCCCTGAGACCCACTCCCAACCTGTCCTCAGCTTCTTACAGTAACACCGAAATTTCCTCAGAATTCTCCCAACCTGGGCAAGAAACATTCTGAAGTGTTCTCTGTATTAATTTTCAGGGACTGGGGACATTGGTAGATGTAATTTGAGTGTGTATGTGCAGTAGTTTCTACGCAGGTATCCTGTTTTTCAGACACATATAAAATAGTGTGGCTACTCAATGCACCAAGAAAATGGATAACTGATCAAATTTTTTCATGATGTGAAGTCTTTAGAGAGTAAATGTCACTGTTAAGAGCGCAGACTATGGAGCTAACTCCTCATGTCCAAATTCCAGTTGCATCCCTTACTAGGTATTTGTATTGGCAGAGTTATTTACCTGATTGGTGCCTCAGTTTCTTCATCTCTCAGTTGGCAATAATGATCAGCATACCTACTTTGTAGGTTTATGGAGAGTATTAAAGGAGTTAATGTTTGAAAAATGCTTGGAACACCTAGTGTATTGCCAGTGCTGTACCTATATATTAGAAATAAAATTTAGAAATTCTTCTGACACTGCCTGTGAGCCCCAGAGTGTGAGACTGTTGCCTGGATGTATGTAGAAAGCACTCCATGACATACGATGAATAAATGAGTGAACAACATTGGCGAATGCATTACCAATGTCACCTATGTCACCCTACAGGCATTCCCAAGCTGAACCACATGCAGACATTCCTGCTCTGTCCTGCATCACATTCCCTGGAGGAATCACTGGGGCTTCTTAGACCCTAGTAACCATGCCCACTAAAGGTTCTTTTCTGTCAGCAAACCCCAGTCTTTGTCCAAATGCTGCAGCTCACAGGGTCTGCACTCTGATCCTTGTCTTCACTCGAGGGAGACGTGCCATCCCCAGAGCTGGGCACACGCAGAGGCTGAGCCTTGGAGAAAATGATTCCCTGGCCCTGGGGCAGGTAGAAGAGCGAAGGGACAGAGTGGGATTTGGGGAAAATCCTCCAGGTGTTTTCAGAAGGGATGGAGGCAGGGGATGTGTCAGCAAGAACTGGTCTGGTTGGTGGGCCTTGGTGGTTAAATAGTAGGGGCGCTGAGAAATTTCATAGGTTCTAGCATAATACAATCAATATAATGGTCATGAAATCAGAATCAGCCTAATTAAGGCCAAGTTAACCCAATGTCAGCTGTTCCCTGACTCTCTAATCCAGTAGTGACTTATAATAAGGGTATTAGTGTTCTATCATCTCCTTTTCATTGATTGGCTAGAGTAATTATTCTTTACATAGCCTGTCTGTTTTTACATAGTAAAGAAAAAGTGAGTTTTAAAACAACTCTCCTTGGAAAAGTCTCCCTAACATATTGAATTAATAACAGAAGCCACGACAGGAAATTCACCACATATCTTGAGCTTTGGTCTCTGGTTTTAGATCTTCCTAACTGGTAAATTACCTTGACTTCTGCCTTCTTTCTTGAGATTAGTGCATTTAGGACTAAGTAGGAGTGCAACCTCATGCCATGTGAGAAGTGGTGACTCTGGGAAGAGGTTTGTTTCATTCTGTCAGTGTGTGTGTGTGTGTGTGTGTGTGTGTGTATGACAGTTTTTGCTGCATCTTGCACTGTGGGCCAGTGTAGACTCCTTTTCTAGGGAAAAAATTTCCCTAACCACTTTCTCCGGACTTTCTTTTCACTGGTGGCTTCCTCGGCACTGTCCAATAGTAACATTAAGCACTCTATATTATAGAATTTAATTTTTTTCTTCATAGCCACATTTTAAAAAATGAAAGCAAACAGGTGAAGCTAATTTTAATAGTATATTTTAACCCACTAGAACCAAGATATCATCAATGTGGGTGCAGTCTATACAAAAATTAATAATGAGAAAGTTTACCTTTTTTTCCTGGGTTTCATAAATCCAGTGTGTACTTCCCACTCTCAGCACAATCTCCATTTGGAAGTTGAGTTTTTTCATACATTCTCTGTACTGAGATTTAATGTTCACAGTCGTCAAATAAGAGTCACTAGGAGTGGGGTGGATGATAATTTCACTACTGATTTAAGCTCTAATGGAGCTATGAACACCAACTGGTCAATGGGTTAATCAAATGAATAGTCATATAGTACAGAAGAATGGTACCATTTGGGATTTAGAAAAAGACTGGGGACCGTGTGTCCTGACAGGGGGCACCAGGGCTTTTCTTGTTGAGAGTGACAAGGACAAAAAGAGAATAAAGTCATACTCATAAGTGTCTAACAACATGAGGGAGAAGAAATGACCTGCCGTAGTCCTGAGTTTTGACCTCGAGCTTTCTGTTCTTTACCCAAATCTCTTTGATGATGTCCCAGGACACAGGTCAGATTAATCCCCACAGGGAAAGAGGGAGGGTAGAAGTACAAGGCATCTGACATAATTGTCCTGGGAAAGCAGGCTTCATTTATCACTCTGATCCACATTCACAATTTATTTTTATAGGGTAAGAGGAAAAGAAGTATGAGGGTCAAATCATCACAGAGGAAGCGACATGATTGTGGAAACCAATCCAACCCAAAGCCTGGTTTGAGCATCTCCATCCCTTTGAGGATGTCCAGTTACATATTCAAGAGGCCAGTTACTAGAATCACATCCTATCCTGGCAAAGAGGTCAGATGCCATCAATGGGAGGAAACGTCGGAGCAACCCCAACAACTCTGCTGGCAGAAGGAAAGGAGATCTTTCCTGTATCTCCAGGCCTGCAGAGTGCAGGAGAACTGTTAAGTCCTTTGGACCTTGCCAAAGCCCTGCTGAGTCTTGCACCTAGTTGCACAGATGCATCCCTGCCAGGTGTGTTCACAGGTGGTCTGAACTCCAGCCCCATGCCCACCCCTGCCTGGTCTTCAGATTCAGCAGAGACGATCCCAGGAGCTGGTCTGTACATCCCACAGCTCCTTTGCAAACAACTTCTGGTGACTGAGGAGGATATCAGGAAACAGGAAAAAAAAAGTGAAGACGGCAAGAGAGAGACTGGCGGTAGCACTGAGGCAGAGAGACTTGCTAGCGAGGCAGGGAGAGTGAGGGGCCAAGAAGGACGTCCCGACAAACACGATGAAGAAAAGACAAGACGGTGCAGATGACATGGAGCTCACACTACATTAATGCCTCTGCAGGGCTCCTGATGTCTTCTTGCTTTGAGCTCTTGAGACTTTAGTATATACAAATAGTTTTCTTTTCTTTGATTCCTTTGCATGACAGAGAAGATACAGACAGTGATCCTTCTGAGGTGAGAGATTGGGTTTCAGGTGAGGAGAGAAAGGAGAGCTTTTCTTCTCATTTTGTTCTCTCATTTTCCTTTCCTGAGTGTTATGCATTTGTATTTTAAGATCAACAGAGAGTTATTACAGTCAGGGGATTCTTTAGAGTTTTGTCCTCACAGTCACAGAGAAAACCTACCTAGTCCAAATGGATTGTCCTTTTTGTGTAATATTCCAATAGATTCCAACATATTTCACTAAAGAGCTGTTATATCTGTCTTCTCAAAAAAGACACCTACTTCTGGGTCTCTATTTTTCTGGTATTTGTTGCATGTTGAATCCAGTTGCATATAATGAAATACTGGATTGTCCCTTTTTTTAGATTTATATGTGTTGGAAATTTGATTCATGAAAATTGATATGCCCTTGTGGTATCATGCTCTCAGGAGAATGACTGTTTTCAGCATCACAAGTCTCACAATAAGCCAGTGTGTTGGGATTTGTCTATTTGCCTGATCGAGTACGTTGCACTCTTCAAATCCTCTTTATCATTACTTACTTTTGTCCCACAGATTTATCAGTTTCTGAGAACAATGTGTTAAACAATAATAGAGTATCTTAGTACTTATATCTTCCATAAAAAATGAGTTATTTTTTAGCTAAATCTTCTCTCCTCTATTCTTCCATGTGGTAATCATCTGGAATTTTGGTGCGAATGTGTTTTTAATGTCTTGTTTTAAAACTAATACTAAATTAGACAGACTGTTTTTTCCTTTCCTCGTGACTCCTGTTATGTTTTCCTGGGTTCACATTTCTTCTTCCTGATGTACATTCTTTACCAGTTCTTTCACTGCAGGCCTGTGGGAGGTCAACTTTGAGTCTGTTTGTAGGTCAGATAACGTCTTTCTTTCTTTGACACATAGTTTGAATAGGCATTTAATTTAGCTTTGGAGTAATATTTTCCTTCTTGGTCAAGTTATTTAATATTTCTGAGCCTCCATATCTTTAGCTTAAAATGGGAATAAAACCCTAAAAATGGTGACTGTAACTGAGATAATACACGCAGAGCATGCCAGTCATGTTGCTTAGCAGAAATTAAATAATCAATAATGATTATTATTAATCATTATAATGATATTATTATAATAATGTAATATATAATAATATATTAATGTATAATAATAATTATACGTTAATTTATAATTATAATGTACAGTGTATAATGTAGGCAATGTATAATAATAATATATTAATATTATTAATCATTATAATCCTCAGAGTGTGCATTCTCAGAGAATCACTGCTTAAGATTGAGAATATGAAGCTCACACACAAAAAGTCTGAGAGAGTGGCATGACCATGACTTTAATTCTCAGCCCTTGGGTATCTTCAGCTGTGGTCATCTGCACAGTGTGTGCAGATAATGTAATCTGTTCCCACAGACCCACAGCAGAACAGCGCAGCCTGCCTCATGCTTGGGATGCTCTGGGCTGCTTTTTGGGGAGCCTCTGCTGTGAGGCTAGTTGGACTCTGTACAGAGAAAGATGAAAAAAGACTCTTTCTTTTCCCTCAGATTTCTCCCCCCGAGTTTTATTCACTTTTACATCCAGAGCAGATACTCTCTTCCCAGAGCCTTGGTGTTACTCTGGGATTCAGGCTTCCCAGACACCTAGTCATTTCAGCTCCCAAGGCCCAAGGTGACTGCAGAGTCATGTCTCACCCACTCCTCCCATCTTGGCCTGTTTCTCGTCATGGAGGACCCATGAGTGGGGAGAGGAGCCATCGAGGGAGATTGATCTGGAAGTCCTGGTGAATCTGAGCTTCAGAGAATGAAGCAGAAAAGGGGAACTTGAGACTGCCAGGCCTTCAGTGGGGGAGGAATATGGAGGAACCGAGAGGGGTGTGATGGCTGCACAGAGTCAAGGGGAGGGATGTTCCAAAGTTTCCTAAGAGAAGGGAAACCTTGCACTGAAGTGGAGATTCGATTTTACATGATGGCAATGTCTGTGCTGGTTTCACCAATTCTGGTGTCCCTGAGGGATGAACTGGTGTGACACCACAGGACAGAAGTTGCAGTCACTTTCAGGACTTAAAGAAGGTGAAATCTTTCAGCTTAGGCCCCTGTGAGCCAGTCAGGGGCCAAGTCTAGAAAGGCTTGGAGCCTGAGTCCATCCAATGTGATTTCATTCTGTTCCAGCCAAGCTCCTCTGGACCCAAGCTGGGAAAAGGGGACCTCAGATCTAGTCAGATCTAGTCATCGCAGCTTCCATAGGTTGCCATGAGGCAGGTAATAGCCCAGGCGCCGTCACTGGACCTCATAGTCGCCCTCCTTCTTCCGCTGGCAGACAGTGACTTGTGAGGTGAGGAGAGCACATCAGAATGTTCCAGTCAGTTGCCCAGTATGGGAGACTCCAGGGGAAGGAGATGTCAAAGTCACAGAGACCCGATGTCTCCTGTGTCTCCCTCTTCCTTTTGTCCACTTAATTTTCACCCTCAGTCCTTCTTTTCCTTCCCTTTTCCCTCTCTTGGCTCTCTCTTCCTCTCTTTCCCCTACATGTTCTAACTTAATTGAGGTATTAACGACATACAATTAACTGCATACATTTAAAGTGAACAATTTGATACATTTTGATTATAACTTAGTCAACCAACACGACAATCAAGAAAAGGAATGCCCATCCTCCCCAAATTTCCTCATGCTCATTTTAATTCCTCCTTTCCTGCCGTTTGCAAACACATTCTCATTCCCAGGCAACCAGTGATCCGGTATATGTCCCTATAGATTTTCCTGTATTTTCCAAGAATTTTTATAAATGGGATCATATACTATGTACTCATTTTTTTACTGGCTTCTTTCACTCAGCATAATTATTCTGAGATTTATGCTTGTCACTGCATGTACTATGAATTCATTCCTATCCCCATCCCTTCCCTGGCAGCACTGTGCACACACCCGAGCACTTCCCAGGTTGGCATGAGAGCCAATAGTACTGCTGCATCCCCAAAAGTAGGAAGGCGCCTTGGTGCAACTCTGGGAGGGGTTGGCAGCAGCCCTGGACCCACGCATGAATGCTTTCCTGGATGGTTGGAAAGCCCACCGTGCCACTGGAGTCCCAATGATTGGCCAATGCTCAGAACCCTTGAAGAACACCCACCCACCAAGCACAGAGGCTGGCATGAGCATAAGAAAAGGCAGCAGCAGATATATGTGCACATGCAAATGCTTTCCCAGGTGGCACAAATACCCATAGTAGTGCTGTGGTCACACAACTGGGTACGTGCCTCCGTGTGGCGGCAACTCTGAGCCCAGTGTGAATGCTTTCTCAGCGGGTAGGAACACCCACGGTACCCATGCAACTTCCAGCATATGGGGTGGGATCAGAAACACAGCTCATGCTTCCCCCACAGTGGTAGCAAGTGGAATCTGTGACCTGATACTACCACAAATATGCAGGCAAAAGATTAGTTCATCAAACACCATAAGAAACTACAGTAAAAATTCAAAGCAGAAGGAAATGACAAGTCTCCAGAAACCAACCTTGAAGTCACAGAAATTTACAATCTAAATGACAGAGAATTCAAAATAACTGTCATAAAGAAACTCACCAAGTTACAAGAATGTTCAGACAGTTCGATGAACTCAAAATAAAATTAATGAGGAAAAGGAATACTTCAGCAAAAAGAATGAAACTATTAAAAAAAAAGCAGAAATTCTGGATATGAAGAACATAATTAATGAGATAAAAAAGAATCTAGAATCCTTAAAAAATAGATCTGATGTTATGGATGAAAGAATTAGTGATTTAGAGGATAGAAATATAGAAATGCTTCCAATGGACGAAGAGAGAGGACTCAGATTTTTAAAAAATGAAGGAATTCTTGGAGAAATATATGACTCAATTATAAAAGCAGCCTAAGAATTATACGTATTCCAGAGGGAGAAAAGAGGGAGAAAGGAGCAGAGAGCTTGTTCAAAGAATAATAGCTGAGAACTTCCCAAATCTGGGGAAGAACCGGACTTACAAATACATGAAGCCAACAGAATGCCTAATTACATCAATGCTAAAAGACTTTCTCCAAGGCATATAATAGTAAAATTGGCAAAAGCCAATGGCAAAGAAAAAAAATTAAGGGAAGCAAGACAGAAGAAAATAACCTAAAAATGAACCCCTATCAGGCTTTCAGCATGTTTCTTGGTAGAAACTTTACAGGCAAGGAAAGAATGGAATGATATATTAAAAATACTGAAAGACAAAAACTTTCAGCCAAGAATATTCTATCCAGTGAAACGATCCTTATGATACAATGGAGAAATAAAAGTTTTCCCAGATAAACAAAGGCTGAGGGAGTTCATAGATCTCCCATACAAGCAATGATCAAGAACGCCCTCATACCTGAAACAAAAAGAAGGCAAATGTCTACAAAGCTTTGAGCAAAGAGATAAATAGACAGACAAAATCAGAAAGCTACAGCTCTGCTTCACAACAGGGTAGCAAATACTTAATTATAACTTAAAAGAAGAAGGGAAGGAAAGCATCAAAAGTAACTATAAACACTTCAGCTTAGTCACAAATGCACAACACAAAAATAAATAACTTGTGACAACAATAACTCAGAAGGAGAAGAGGAAAGGGATGGAACCTGCTTAGACTAATGGAGATAAGAGTCTCTCAGAAGATGGACTATGTCATCTATGAGATCTTCATACAAACCTCACAGTAACCAGCAAACAAAAAGTCAGAGCAGAGCCATAGATCATAAAAAAAGATAAAACCTCCACAGAAAACCCCCAAAATGAAATGGTAGTCAGAAACACAAAGGAAGAGAAACAATGGAAATATAGATTAGGTGGGATTAAGCCCTCATGTATCAATAATCATTCTAAATGTAAATCGATTGAATTCTCCAATCAACAGACACAGAGTGGTGGGGTGGATTAGAAAACAAGACCCAACAATACGCTGCCTCCAGGAAACACATCTGAGCACAAAAAACAAACAGGCTCAGAATGAATGGATGGGAGACAATACTGCAAGCAAATGGCAAATAAAAGAAAGTAGGTGTTTCCATACTTATATCAGACAAAGCAGACTTCAAGATAAAAAAAGACTATGAGAGACAAAGAGGGGCAGTATATAATGATAAAGGGGACTTTCCACCAAGAGGACATAACACTTATAAAGATATATGCACCTAACACAGCAGCACAAAAGAATATAAAGCAACTATCAATAGACCTAAAGGGAGAAATTAACAGCAACACAATAATAGCAGGGGACCTGAACAACCCACTTACATCTATGGATAGATCATGCAGAGAAAGGCAACAAGTAAATAGTGGAATTAAATGAAACATATGATCAGATGAACTTAATTGATATATAGAGAGCATACCCTCCCAAAACAGCAGAATACACATTCTTCTTAAGTGCACATGGAACCTTCTTAAAGATATACCATATGTTGTGAAACAAGGCAAGCCTGAATAAATTTAAGATTGAAATCATATCAAGCTTCTTTTCTGACCATAATGCTATGACACTAGAAATCAACTACAAGAAAAAAGATGGGGAAGTCACAAATATGTGGAGACTAAAGAACACACGACTGAAGAACCATTGGATCAATGAACAAATCAAAGGAGAAATCAAAAAATACCTGAAGACAAAGGAAAATGAAAAGACAACCAAACAACTCTTATGGGATGCAGCAAAAGCAGTTCTAAGAAGGAAATTCATAGCAATGCAAGCGCACCTCAACAAACAAGAAAAATACCAAATAAGTAACCTTAAACTACACCTAATAGAACCAGAAAATGAAGAACAAATGAAGCCCAAAGTCAGCAGAATGAAGGAAATAATAAAAATTAGAGCAGAAATAAATGAATTAGAGACTAAAAAAACAGTAGAAAGGATCAATGAAACAAAGAGCTGGTTCTTTGAGAAGACTGAAACAAAATTGACAGACCCTTAGCCAGACTCACTAAGAAAAAAAGAGAGAAGCCTCAAAGACCTAAAATTAGAAATTAAAGAGGAGAAATTACAACAGATACCACAGAAATCAAAAGGACAATAAGAGATGGGCCGGCCCCGTGGCTTGGTGGTTAAGTGCACGCGCTCCGATGCTGGCGGCCCGGGTTCGGATCCTGGGCACGCACCGAGGCACCACTTCTCCATCCATCCTGAGGCTGAGTCCCGCATACAGCAACTAGAAGGATGTGCAGCTATGACATACGACTATCTACTGGGGCTTTGGGGGAAAAAATAAATAAATAAAATCTTTAAAAAAAAAAAAATTGTTTGGGCCGGCCCCGTGGCTTAGCGGTTAAGTGCGTGCGCTCCGTTGCTGGCGGCCAGGGTTCGGATCCCGGGTATGCACCGATGCACCGCTGCTGAGGCAGCGTCCCACATACAGCAACTAGATGGATGTGCAGTTATGACATACAACTATCTACTGGGGCTTTGGGGGGAAAAAATAAATAAATAAAATCTTTATTAAAAAAATAATAAAATAAAAAGGACAATAAGAGAATACACTGAACAATTTACATGCCACCAATTTCGATAACCTAAAAGAAATAGATAAATTCTTAGATTCTTACAACCTCCCAAAACTGAATCAAGAAGAAATAGAGAAAATGAACAGACCAATCACAAGTAAAGAGATCAAAATGGTCATCAAAACCCTCCCAAAAAAACAGAAGTCCAGGACCGGATGGCTTCTCTGGAGAATTCTACCAAATATTCAAACAAGATTTAATACCTATGCTTCTCAAACTATTCCAAACAGTTGAAAAAGATGGAACACTTCCTAATTCATTCTATGAGGCCAACATCACTCTGACAGCAAAAGCAGGCAAGGACAGCACAAAGAAGGAATATTACAGGCCAATATCACTGATGAACACAGATGCAAAAATCCTCAACTAAATATCAGCAAATCGAACACAGCAGTATATTAAAAAGATCATATACCATGATCAAGTGGAATTTATACCAGAGATGCAGGGATGGGTCAACATCCGCAAATCAATCAATGTGATACACCATATTAAGAAAATGAGGAATAAAAATCACATGATCCTCTCCACAGATGCAGAGAAAGGATTTGACAAGATCCAACATCCATTTATGATAAAAACTCTCAATAAAATAGGTATAGAAGGAACGTACCTCAACACAATAAAGACCATATATCACAAACCCACAGCCAACATCATACTTAATGGCGAAAAACTTAAAGCCATTCCTCTGAGAACAGGAAGAAGACAAAGGTGCCCACTCTCGCCACTCGCATTCAACATAGTACTGGAGGTTTTGGCCAGAGCAATTAGACTGGAAAAAGAAATAAAAAGAATCCCAATTGGAAAAGAAAAAATGAAACTCTTGCTGTTTGCAGATGACATGATTGTAAATATAGAAAACCCTGAAGAATCCATCAGAAAACTATTAGAAATAATCAACAACTACAGCAAAGTTGCAGCGTACAAAATCAACTTACAAAAAGCAGTTGCATTTCTATACCCTAACAATGAACTAACAGAAAGAGAACTCAAGAATACAATCCCATTTACAATTGCAACAAAAAGAAAAAAGTGTCTAGGGATAAATTTAACCAAAGAGGTTAAAGACCTATACAATGAAAACTATAAGACATTATTGAAAGAAATCAATGATGACCTGAAGTAATGGGAAGATATTCCATGCACATGGATTGGAAGAATAAACACAGTTAAAATGTCCATATTACCTAAAGTAATCTACAGATTCAAAGCAATCCCAATCAGAATCCCAATGACATTCTTCATAGAAACAGAACACAGAATCCTAAAATATATATGGAATAACAAAAGACCTCAAATAGACAAAGAAATCCTGAGAAGAAAGAACAAAGCTGGTGGCATCACAATCCTAACTTGAAAATATATTACATAGCTATAGTAATCAAAATGGCACAGTACTGGCACAAAAACAGACTCATAGATCAATGGAGCAGAACTGAAAGCCCAGAAAAAAAACCACACATCTGTGGTCAGTTAATCTCTGACAAAGGAGCCAAGATCATACAATGGAGAAAGGAAAGTCTCTTCAATAAATGCTGTTGGGAAAACTGGACAGCCACATGCAAATGAATGAAAGTAGATCATTATCTTCTACCATACACAAAAATTAACTCGAAATGGATAAAAGACTTGAATCTAACACTTGAAACCATAAAACTCCTAGAAGCAAATATACGCAGTACAGTCTTTGACATCGGTCTTAGCAGCATCTTTTCCAATACCATGTCTACTCAGGCAAGGGAAAGAAAAGAAAAAATATACAAATGGGACTACATGGGACTAAAAGCCTTCTGCAAGGCAAAGGAAATGATGAACAAAACGAAAAGACAGGGCCGGCCCCGTGGCTTAGTGGTTAAGTGCGCGTGCTCCGCTACTGGCAGCCCAGGTTCGGTTCCCGGATGCGCATAGACGCACCTCTTGTCCGGCCATGCTGAGGCCGCATCCCACATACATCAACTACAAGGATCTACAACTATGACATACAACCATCAACCGGGACTTTGGGGAAAAAAAAAAGGAGGAGGATTGGCAATAGATGTTAGCTCAGAGCCGGTCTTCCTCAGAAAAAAAGTGGAGGATTAGCACGGATGTTAGCTCAGGGCTGATCTTCCTCACAAAAAAAAAAAAAAAGGAAAAGACAACCCACCAACTGGGATAAAATATTTTCAAATCATATATCTGACAAGGGGTTAATCTCCAAAATATATAAACAACTCATACAACCCAACAACAAAAAAACAGATAATCCAATCTAAAAATGGGCAGAGGATATGAACAGACATTTTTCCAAAGAAGATATACAAAAGGTCAACAGACACATGAAAAGATGTATAACATCACTAATTGTTAGGGATATTCAAATCAAAACTACAATGAGAGATCACCTTACACCTGTCAGAATGGCTATAATTCCCAAGACAAAAAATAACAAATGTTGGAGAGGATAAGGAGAAAAGGGCACCCTCACACACTGCTGGTGGGAATGCAAACTGGTGCAGCCACCAAGGAAAACAGTATGGAGATTTCTCAAAAACTTAAAAATAGAAATAGCATACCTTTCAGCTATCCCACTACTGGGTATTTATCCAAAGAAATTGAAATCAACAATTCAAAGAGATTTATGCACCCCTGTGTTCACTGCGGCATTATTTACAATAGCCAAGACATGGAAGCAACCCAAGTGCCCTGCTACAGATGAATAGATAAAGAAGATGTGGTATATATACAATGGAATACTACTAAGCCAGAAAAAAAAGACAAGATCATCCTGTATGCAACAACCTGGATGGACCTTGAGGGTATGAAGTTAAATGAAATAAGCCAGACAAAGACAAATATGCCTGATTTCACTCATATGTAGAAGATAAACATACACAGGGATAAAGAGAACAGATTAGTGCTTACCAGAGGGGCTGGGGGCTGGGGCTGGGGGTTGTGTGAAAGAGTTAAAGGGGCACATATGCATGGTGATGGATAAAAGTTAGACTACTGGTGGTGAGTAGGATGCAGTCTATACAGAAATTCACAGATAATAATGAACACCCGAAATTACACAATGTTAAAACCCTTTATAATTTCAATAAAATAATTAAAAAAGAAAAAAAATAATTCATTCTTTTTTATGGTTGAATAGTATTCCACTGTGGGGATATACCACACTTTGTGTATCCGTTCACCAGTAGATGGACATTTGGGTTGTTTTCCGTTTTTGTCTACTATAAATTGGTTGTTATCAACATGTGTGTACAAGTCTGTGTATAGACATACGGGTTTATTTCCCTTGGATGGATTCCTAGGGGAGGAATGGCTGGGTAGACGTATATAATTATTAAAGATGCATCCAAGCTATTTTTCACCAGCACTCGATGAGAGTTTCAGTGACTTGACATCTTCAACAACACTTGCTATAGTCAGTTTTTTTAATTATAGCCATTCTCAAGTATGGTGGAATCTCATGACTGTCACTTACATTTCCCCAATGACTCATGTAGTGAAGGAGAAGGCAAGCCACACACAGACTGGGAGAAAACATCTGCAAAACATATCCCTAGAAAAGGATGTGTATTTTTAATATATAAAGAGGTCTTACAACCCAATAGTAAGAAGACAAGCAACACGTCATGGCTTACCAGCAGACAGCAGATCAGGCCTGTGATGAGCACCAGGATTCCCGCCAAACAGCTGAGGATGAGGGCCCAGACAGGGTGGTCTGGGGAGACATGTGCTGGGGTGAGCCACCTCCTGTCATCACCCCAAGGCTCCTGCTGACCCCACTGTGCCTCAACCATCCTTGACAAGGGTTGGCCAACTCTCCTCATCATCCAAGATGCTGTGCGCATGGTTCTCTTAGATGAGGCACAGCATCAAGATGCTCGCCCCCTACCGTGGGCTGGGGCTTCCTGCAGGTTTACCAGGCTTATCAGTCAAGGTGTCATCTCTATTGGGAGAATATTCTGGAAATGAATGAAATGGAGAAGGCATGTGAATGTGTTTCACTCTTTTTAATTAAACTTTTTAGACGCAGAAAAATAAACGGAACAGTCTCATAAACATCCATCATCTAATTTAACCATGTATATTCCATCTAATTAAAACAATATTTCATCAATGTATAAACTATTAACACTTGCCACCCTTGATTCCTACCATGTTTTCAATGAAATATTAAAGTCAAGTAGACATCATGATGTTTCAACCCATTTTAGTTTCCATCTCTAAAAAGTGAGCACACTTTGCTACAAAATCCAAGACCATTATCACAGAACAAAAATGTAATAAATTAAACCAAATTCATACCTCTGGGCACAGAGGACTGCATTTGGGCTGGACTTTCTTATGACGGCCGGGGGGAGAATGGGTCATCACAGTTGGCAAGCCTATGGGATCTCTCTAAATTTGTAAATTCCCACTCAAAAGTGTTCTTCCGTGCCTAGAAACACATTCATCCCCTTCTCCTTTATCTATTTGCTTAATATTAATTTTCTAGGATTAAGCTACAATGTAATATCCTGCAGGAAGTCTTCTCTGATTTCCACCTGCAAGTATGAGTTTGTTCACATCAAATAATTGATAAATTTCAATTCTCTATTCTTGTTATTGCCAGCTACAACATAAACTCCAGGAGGGTAGGACACACAGCACCCAGTGGGCATGGGGGGAGGGGTGCAGGTCCCCCTACTTGTACCTCTATCCAGACAACCTCTTAGAGGTGTGCTGTCTGATATGCAGCAGCAACAAGTCTCTTTTTAAATTAACATTAATTTTAGTTACATAAAATACAAATTCTAGTACCTCAGTAACATTAAATATCAGTAACAATAAAGACCAGTCACAATACCATCCTTCGAGGACTCAACAGCCACATGCAGCTATGCACTGGACAGCACAGATAGAACATTCCACCACTGCAGAAAGTTCCAGCGCATTGGTGCTCATCTAGAGTGGGACTTGGCAAACTATATCCTGTGGATCAGGAACCACATGACCCCCAAACCAGTAAGTCTGCTTCACACACAGCTGGAGTCCCTCACTGACCATCTGGCCCAGTGGCTCTCAGTGCAGAGATAAGGAAACAAAAGTCCAGAGAGGGGAGGTGATTAGTTTGAGGTCACAGAGCTGTCTAGGAGAAGGTGAGGGCCTCCTATACTACACTGGTGTCCTTTTCTCTCTCTCAATGGTGGGTAAAGACTGGGGGACTATGTCACCTCCTGCCAGCCTGAGAAAGTTCAATGATCTCTCAGCCCCAGGCATCCAGAGTCCCCAGAAAGGCCTCACTTCCTTTTCCAATGACCAGGGAGCCTTACCATCCCCAAGGACACTCTTCCTGTCCAGAGTCAAGTTCTGCAGCTGGGTACCATTCTGGGTCAGCCGCAGGTATTCCTCATAGATGGCAACTCTGTCCAGTCTCCGTACCAAGGTGGCAAGGTACACAGGGAGTCCACTCCAGTGCGGTTACTGTGGGGGACAGACCTGGAAGGGCACAAAGGATGAACAAGGGTGCCTGGAATTCTACCCTGATTCTAGATTCCCTGCTTCTGGGTCCTGTCCAAGAGGACTTTTTGCAATAATGTAAACACTTTCTGCACTACCAAATACACTCATTATTAGCCCCATGTTGTTATCGAGCACTTAAAATGTGGCTAGTGTGTGTGAGTGAGGAACTGAATTTCTCATGTAATTTCATTTCAAGTAATTAATTTATAAATAAATAACTACAGGGAGAACATTTTTGAAACTTTGGAGTAAGGACTTCTGCAAATGCATAAAAACAATGAGAACACTGGTAAAAATGGTCAAAATCATCTTTTCAGAAGTCTAGAAATTAATCAAAGGCTTGTAAGAATCTGAGGAGGGTTTAGTGAAGACACACGGTGGAATCTTGATAAAGGGAGCAAACTTTGTGGCACTATAACTTGCACTATTCCCATCTTGCTCTCACAATATCCTCCATAACTTTGAAAACCATCAGTCTCAGAACCATGGTAGCTGAGACAGCCAGCAGCCCAGCAGCCATAATGGGTTTGGAGCTCTGAAAAGACTCATCCCCATCGAACTCTCACTAGCTGACCTGCCTGGCAGCTTCCCGAAAAAGCCCCATGTTCAGGGCTTGACTTTACTTGACTCAGAGCTTGCCCAGGGAGGAAAGTCTGTCCCCAGGACACTTGATAAAAATATTCAGGGCTAATTGTTTTCTACTGTAGTTGCCTGAGGGAGTGATACCAGCCGAGGCAGGCAAGAGGTGACCCAAAAACTTAGAAGAAAAATTGAGGGAATGAGATGTCCACAGGGGGCTTTGAAAAGCTCCAGTGTATTTGTGGGCATCTAGAAGGCCACAAGGGCTCAGGGCTGTGGCACACCCAGGACAGACTTGAGAACGTCTGAATCTCTCACCTCTAGTTGGAGGGGTGGCTTAATATCTGAAAACTAGATTATGTAATACACCATATTAATAGAGTAAGGGCTAATACCACGTAATCTCGACCATATATATAGAAAAGAATTTCACAAAATACAACGCCCTTCATGCCTAAAAAAGAAAACACTCAACAAATTAGGAATAGAAAAAACTTTCTCAACCTATAAACAGTATCGATGAAAAACCCACGGCTAACACCATATTCAATGGTGAAAGATTCAAAATTTCCCCCTAAGACCAGGGACAAGACAATGATGTCTTCCCTCATCTCATATGTTAATCACAGGTACTAGAGGTTCTAATGAGGGCAATTAGGCAAGAAAAAGGAATAAAAGAAACCCAGATTGGAAGGGAAGAGGTAAAACTATTTGTTTTGCAGAGAAGATATTGTATATAGAAAACCCTAAAAAACACACCCCCCCACACGCACAATATGTGAATCGTATCCCAACAGGTGTATAAAAAATTTAAATTGCCCCATGTGGTTAGTGGCTCCACTATTGGAGAGCACTGTTAGACTGCTGATATTTGTTGAAAGTCTCCAGAAGAGGAGGAGGAGGAGGATGCTGGAGGTTGGTGGCCCCAAATGTTAATGCTTTTCTCAACCCCTGAAAACCTATGGAAGGAGATGGTAGGATTAGCTGACAGGGATGTGGGGGAGAATGGGCACCATGTCATTGACTTCCAGATCAAGGATGTGTCACAGGAGCTCAGAGCCATCAGCCACCAGCTCAGCCAATGCTTCCAATCTCCTCAACCTACATCAAGTCGGTGACCAGGCAGGAGTGGAATATGTCTCACATCTGGCTGCCTCTGTAGAGCTTGGTGACCTAGAACAAATGCAAGGGAGAGTGGGTGAGATGGAGGTCTCCTGGGGATGCAGGGGGCCACTGGAGCCAGGGAAAGATCTCAGACCTTGGGGCAAGGGAGACCTGACTTCAAATCCTGGCTCTGCTCCTAACTCATTGTGTGATTTAGGCACAATACTCCCCTTTCTGAGCTTCAGTTTACCCACGTGAGAAATGGGGAAGGCAGCTAGGACATCACCTCTGGAAAGTGAGAGAACCCAGACACGCAGGGAAAGTGAAGGATTGAAACAATATTGTAACAGATGTAAGTCAGGCGGAGGAATGAGGGTGCCCTCAGGGCAAGGAGAGATGGGGGAGGGGAGACCCCACCTGGTCCTGCGTGTCTCTCTGCAGGGCGGTGTACTCCGAGCATCTGGGCTCCGGGTTACTGAGGTTCGAGCTGATGCTGCGGAAATGCAGCTGGTGCTCTCTCTGCATGCATAAACTCCAGGGTGCAGAGCCTGGAGCCACCCATAGGAAGAGCAGACAGGTGGAGACTCTCAGCTCCCAGCACAGAGGCATGGAGGCCCACGGGATCAGGATGGTAGGTGCAGACAGTGTCCACACCGGTGGCTCCCCCATCCTTCTCAGGCCTGGGGAGAGAGGGACGTGGGGACTCTAGAGAGAGGTCCTGAAACCTCTGGGGTGGGGGCCAGAACAGGAAGGAGGAAATGGGAGGTCAGTGGGGAGACTGAGAGAGGGGTGGTCACAAAAGTGGTCATTTGGGGCAAATGCTCAGGGGAGGGTCTTACCTCAGGGAGACCAGTCTGCAACTCAAGGAGAAGAGGCCCAGGCTGCTCTTCTTGAACAAGGATCCAGCTGGGGAGGAAGAAGGAGGAGGATGAGAGGAGAGACAGGGGTTGGGGGAGGGGCTGGGTGGGATTTAACCCACCAGGAGCTGCTGGGACCAGGGTCTCACCAGGCTCTGCAGGACCCTCTCAGTGGAGTAGAATGTGGCTGTGCTGTTGCTCCTGTCTGATGAATACCAGAGGGTGGAGATGGGGAAGGTGACTGTGAGGGTCTTCAGGTTGGGCCCCAAAGCTGCAAGACGAGAGGGAGAGTGATGGCCATCACTGAGAGCTGGCCTGAGACCACACCAGAGTCCTGTACTCATTATCATCTGTCGTCTTCTCTCCCAGTGGCACCACCACCCACCCGTGTGGTCACACAAGTCAGAACCAGCATATCTGCTCAGCTCCTCCTCCCTCCCAGTAACACCAATTCACCTTGCACACTGGTCCTCACATACACACCATCCCTGTCCCAGCTCAGGTCCTAATTTCCTTCACCCAGACCAACACCCCAGCAGGCTCACTGCATGCTCTGTCTAAAGGATGTTCTGCATGGACTACTAGAAGGATTTTTCTGAAATGAATACCTCACTAGGGCCACAACTGCTCTAGTACCACCCATGGCTCCCTATGGCCTTCAGTGTTTAGTTCAACCTTCTTGACCTGGCACTCAAGGCTCTACTCAATCTGGCTCCTTCTGACATTTCAGTCTCATTTTATCCATCTACTGCGGGATAAACATTATGCTTCTTGCAACCCACATTCGTTTCAATTCTCCCCATACGGCATGTTGTTTCTGGCTGGAGCCTTTGCTCATGGAATCCTCTCTGCCAGGAAAACTCTTCATCCTCTATTTGCCAGGGTCCCTCCTACTCATTCTTAAAGACTCCATCCTGGTGAAAATTTCTCTAGTAAGCTCTTCCCCTCCAAATTATTCCAGGTGCCTCTCCCCGAAATATCCCACATTGTATTATAATGGTGTGTTAATTTCACAAGACTAAGGGCTCTCTGAGGGCTGGCCTTAGACTGAATCGTTGGTATAATCTTTGTGATCAGCATGATTGCCATAAAACCAGAATTTCACACCCTGGATTCCCAGCTCCTGGATCACAACTGGCTCGTGGGGGAGTGGGGCCAGAGAGCTTCTCTTGGGAAGGAAAAGGGGTCCCCAGATACCTGTGGTGGCTTCTGGTGGCACAGGCGATGATCAAGTATGCAGGGAAGTGGTGGCCAGCTCGGGAGCTGTGGAGAGGGCTGTCAGCAGGGAGGGACAGAGTGGGAGGAGCCCCCAGGCTCACACGGGCTCCAGCACTGGCTGTCTCAGGACCACCATTCACAGGTGAAGCATAAATGAGAGTGAGGGGACGGGTGACTGTGCGAGCAGAGGGATGAGCAAGCCTGTGGATGAGAGGAGCCCAAGAGAGAGAGATAGGTGAACAAGAGACACTGAACTTGGAGGAGAGACAGATAGACAGGCAGAAAAATGGGCAGATGGATGGGATACCTGGAAAAGGAGGACCAAGGGCGGGGCTTTAGCAGAATTAAAGTGAAAACCACGTGTGGTCAGAATGTGGTGGAGAACATGTCTGTGTCTAAGGCTTTCTTACACTGGGCTGGGACTCTCCACCAGAACCTGGGATAGAGAGAAGAGATGAGTTAGGGCGCTTCCAGGTGCTTCCCTCACCAAGGACAGTAGGTGAAGGAGGACAAGTGCTCCCCAACCCCAAATGCAGACGGGACACAGGAGATCAGGGCCAGGAATACTCACTGGTGGTAGTCGGGGCCACGCTCCATAGGTGTAACCTGTGGAGAGAAGGCGAGAGGAGCTGAGCAAGAGTTGGGGTGAACATAAAGAATTAAGGGAGAGGAAGGATGTAGGGACCTTTGTGGGAAAAGCAGAGGGGAAAGCAGTGGGGACGAGTGGAGGGGTGTTCAGGGGGAAGGCAACGAGATGGAAGGTGGCTGGACCCAGTGATCACACAGTGATGAGAAGACTGAACCCAGACCAGGAGGATAGAGAGATGGATCATAGCTCACTTTAGAGCAACGGAGGGAACACAGAACTCCGACTGGGAGAGAGAGTGTGGCTGTAGCACAGCCCCTCACCACTGACGTAGAGGCTGTCCCCGTCCAGGGTAAAGGAGCCCAGGTGGGTGACGCGCTAGGTCTCATGGCTTAGCTCCCAGTAGAGTCACTCTCTGTCCAGCCTGGGACCTGCGGAGGTCAGAGTGGAAGGCGCAGATGATGTCCACCCCAGTGGCTACCCCACCCTTCTCAAGCCTGGGTAAGGAAGATCATGGGGATGTGGAATACTGAGCAGGGTCGTTCTGGGTGTGGAAAGCGAGAGAGGGGAAGGGAGGAGGCTGAGGGAGATGTTGAAGGGGCTGCTCTGATGCCTGCAGGGGCTCTCCTAGGTGTCTCCCGTGTCAGACAACCCCCTGACAAGTAAAGCCTGACTTCTTTTAGGATGTGGAGGGGGGCCTGTGAGTGGCAAAGAGGGGTGAACACACAGACCTTGGTGAGGGGGAGTCTGCAGGTCTGCACGGACAGCAGCGAGAACAGTCAGTGCCCTGTGCCATCTGACACATGCAGGCAAGAAAGTACCGTTATGTTCTCTCGGTTCTACACTCCAAGGTCTTTTCTTTCTACTTCTTTCCTACTCCACAGCCATCACCCAGGCCTAGGGAACAATCATCTTATTCCTAATCTTATTCCCAGCACCTCCCATCTTGCCTATTAAGTCTTCATTCTTAACCATGAAGTCCATTTTAACCCACGTGCTTAGACCAAACGCTAATCACATTATCCTACTCGCATCTCTCCAGAGTCTTCCCACTGGTCTTAGAACAGAGTCCCAAGTCACCCCTGATCTGGTCCTGCCTGTCCTCCCCTTGCAAGTGTGGCTCACACCGCTCCCCCTGAGTTGACTCAGCTCGGCCATCCCTGTTCTCAGTTCATGGACACACCAGGCTCTCTGCTTCAGGGGTGTCCTCATGCGGGTCCCTCTGCCTGAAACGCTCTCTTGAACACACTCCCACACCCTCACTCCAGTCTAACCCTCCGACCAGCTAAATCCAGTCCCAACTCCAGCTCTCAAGCTAAATATCAGTCCTTCTCAAGAGGGCTTCTCTGCACCCTCAGTTTGATTCCCCTTGTGCCAAACTCTCACATCACTCTCATCATTAACTTTTCAAAATCCAAATTCCCAAATACAATATATATTCCATGGAAGTGGGACAAGGTCTCTCTGGTTCTCCAGGTCCCCGTGCATGTGTCCCAGGGCCTGGCTCATGAGATGAGGAACCATCTCGGTTTGTCTAGGACTGCCCTGGTTTGAACACTAAACGTCCTGTGTCCTGGAAAACCCCACTGTCCTGAATAAACAAGGATGGTTGGTCACCATAAATTATACACTCAAAGACTATCTATTGCATGACAAGCACACATTCCCCTCAAGAACATCACAGGAAAGCTAGAATGAAAAAGGCACACACACATACACACACAATTAGTAGAGGCCAACAACTAAATACAAAATTACTTAACAAGATTCTCTGCAACGTGAATCACCAGACCGTTATTTCAGAAAAGTTTCAGAAACAAAGTTAATTCCCTTTAGAAGGCAAGGTGGAGAGGACAGTCTTTTTGGAGACTAGCGCCCTTCCCTGCAATCTACAGTGTTGCTTAGTACTCCTCCAAATGATTTCAAATGTCATAAAGAAAAAAATGCTCAAAATAAATCTGGCTACTGGCAAATTCAATTTTAAATTTGTTATTAATACAAAGAAGTTCCAATCATCTTTTTCCCTGAATGCTCCTTTATTTCAAATTTTTGTGGAGGATTTATAGGACTTTAGAAGTCAGTTGAATGGGTCTAAGGAACGTTGCTGAGTATCGCTGCTAATATTTCATGGGATGTCTTCTAATACTACATACACACGCAAAACATTTCTGTTATTATACTATATGTAAATCTTGACTTTTGAGTATTATGCAATGCAAGTAAATCTATATTTTCTACTATAATACACATTTTCAGTTATTTACGTTGGTTTCATGTGTTTTTATTTGCATATAACTGTGCTTACTGAAATATTTACCACACAGAACCACACACAGCTTACCATCTTTCCATCCATCAAACATCAATAATATCTCTCAAGATACCCTCACTCTCAATGACTCCATGTGGTGACAACCTGAACCCAGGAAAGCCCACTGGCAGGTCTTCTGCACAGCGGAGGCTGCCGGAACCTGTTGGTACCAGGTCCACAGGGTACTCACCTGGTCACACAGAAATCCATGGATCAGCGAGGACAGGTGGACCCTGAGCCTGGTTTCACCTCAAACTTGATCTCCACGGATGCTTCTCGTGTCTGAGGGGGGAAAAAAGGCGCAAACAAGCTTTTGAGGCCTTTTATAGGATGTTGGATGGAAAGTTCACCCCATTCACTTTTCTTTTTCGTATTTACTGATTTAACTGTAACCGTTGGTTGTGACTGGATTTTCCCGATTCCTATCCAGCCACCTGCTGCTCCCAGAGATGGGAGAAAGCAGCTTCGTGCTGTATGCACTTGAGTCGCTCAACTCACTTGGCTGGACAGAGACTTTTTGGTGACTCTGGACCCTTTAAACAAGCTTGTCATTTAGGGACCCTGTAAGTGACTCGTTGACTTATCAACAATTTCCACACTTCATTCAGGGCTCGGGAGATTTTCAGGCCCTGGAGCAGGTTTCCCAACCTTGGCACCACTGACATTTGGGGCCGGATAATTCTCTGTCGGGCCGTCCTGGGCCCTGGAGGATGCTGAGCAGCATCCCTGCCTCCCCCTCTAGATGCCAGGAGCGCCACATTTGTAACAACCTAAACACCGTCTGCAGACGTGGATAAGCCCCCTGGGGACAAAATCACACGGAGGACGATGACGGGGACTCTGAGGAAGGGACGACGGCGCCTGGAGCCAGGAGGAACAGCAGCATCGGGCGCCCTGAGCGAACAGCCCGGGGGAAACGGGGCTCCGGGAGGACGGAGGGACGCCGGGCCCTGACGAGGCTGCCCCTGGCCCAGGCCCCTACCTGGACCGCGACTGGATCCGGGACCGCCCGCCGCTCACTGAGCCCCGGTCCTTTGGGCGAACGTCCACGGGAATGTGGTCCGCGCCGAGAAGACGGAACACACCACGCAGAACGCCCGCTCCATCCAAGGCTCCGCCCGCGCTTCCGGTTCCAGTCTTGGGCGGTCGTTCGGGGAGGACGAACGTTTGGGGGCTGCGGGTTGAGGCGGCGGGCGTGGCGATGCCGCGCACCCCAGCCTCGGGGGAGGTGTCTAGTTTCTAGAGTGAGTGAGAAGCTGGAAAGCGGGCTGGGTCAGCACCAGGGACAGGGACAAAATCTAAGGGAAGGACTGTGTTCGGGAACCAGTTCTAAGGGCGGGCTGTGGGCGGGGACAAGGCTGTGAGTGACAGCAGGCTGGGGAGGCGGTTCTGTGGGCGGGAACAAGGGTGCGGGCAGGGCCATGAGCCCGGACCAGGCTGTGGGCGGGGACGAGGTTGTGGGCGGAGCCAGGCCCGAACGTTGTGGGCGGAGACCAGTTCCAGGGGCAGGAAGAGGCGGGGGTGTGGCTGGAATAAGTCAGGCAGACTTCACAGGGGGAGGAAATCAGCTCCAGGGGCGGGGCTGGAGGCGAGGCTTTCCATGGACCCCTAGACTGTACAGGTAGCTGGATGTTGAACAGCTGTTCTTCACTCCTTTCCCCACCTTTACACAGCCTCATAGAATGATGTGCCCATATTTAGAATTCTATATATTTTGTGCGTTTGCTGTTCTTAATTTCATTAAAAAATTGGATCATATATTCACATTTCTCTACAACTTACTGTTCCAAGCCAGTAGATAAGGATATAATGCTATTTTAATTTTAAAAATCTGGGGGGAGGGAGGCCTACGTCGTAGGTGCACGTATAGGAAAACTTCAAAGAGTGGTGCAAAGTCAATAAAATATTCTCACTCTACCACTGTCTCCCGGTACTTTTGCACAGAGATAAACATCCTTTCCTCCTCTATCCTTCCAGACATACTGCGTATATGTGGGACTGTGTATATGTTCAAGCCCAAGAGGGATGTCCCCAAGCAAAACCTGAAGCCCATGAATTGTCTCATGCATCAGAAGTTAATGAGAAGAGATTTAATTTTCTGGTGGAAGGAGATGAACCAGTGATGAATCCATAGGAAGACAACAAAGAAACAAGAGACTTTTACCATTTAAAAGGTCAAAGGAAAAAGTGAGAAAGAAAATGTATTCATACTGTCTGACGTAGCACATCTCTGGATAAGATTCATATGCTATAAAATGGTAAACACTTATGTCATAAAACAGTAGACATTGAATTTTGATTTATCCTAATTCATTAAATAGTTATATTGGGCAAGGGGAATTATGTTTTTAACATATGTAAGAACTCTTCATGCTGATTTTTTCAGAGAAGAAAGAAACTATAAATAGTCAAAATCTGAAAAATGAAAACACTGTATGAGTAGCTAATTTAGAAATATAGATTTTTCAACCAGAAAATTAAAGAAGTTGTTTTTGGAACCAGAGTCAAGAGTGGGGATGGTAGCTTTTCATTATAAGGCTTGGAGTATTATTTGAGAGATGTGCGTATACATACACACACGCACACACACGGGAGCCTGAATTTGTATTCCAAAGGGATCCTCTAACTCTACAAAGAACTTGTAAAAAAGATTCACTTTATAACAGTAGAACATATTTTGAAAAGTACAGACTTCAAGCATTAAAAAAGCTGTCATCATCCAGGTGGAAAGATGAATGGGGCATCACTTTCCAACCCACATGGTGATAAGCATTTTACATACACTACTTTTGAGTTTTCTCACAGCAACTCATAAGGAAGATGGTATTATCTATCTCCATTTTGCAGATGAGGAAATTGGTGACAGCATATTGCTAAAATTTTCATATAAGTTCTCAATAGATATTGTTTTATGTTAAAATTGTTTATTGAATTTTCTTTTCATTAATAAAATGATATGTGTCACTCTTACAAATAAGCAAAGGCTGTGTAAAAACAATTTAGCAAAACGACAGTTTTCTTTTGATATAATTAAATATAACAATCACTTTATTATTTTTCTGCTCTCTGTCTCACATCTACGAAGATACTTCCTATCCTAAAGGCTTACTAGAAATCTCTACTAAAAATCAAGGATCAGGGAATACCCATATTATGCAAGGTTCCTGAATACATGCAAAAAAAGCCATTATAACAAATTTTTGTACAAAAATCTTAGATCATTCATGAACTGATAACAACACAAATCATGATTAGGCAAGGTATTTCTGTAGAATGACAAATATTTAAACTTTAGACATTTAGAAAGGTATGTCATTACAATAACTAATGTGTATAAGAAGAATTTTTTCAAACTCACTAAGTGCCAGGAAATCATTTGACAAAATGCACTGCAATATTATTCACAATAGCCAAGAGATGGAAACTACCTAATTGTGCATCCGTGGGTGAAAGGATGAAGAAAATCTGGGGCATCTATTCAATGGAATATTATTCAGCCTTAAAAAGGAAGGAAATCCTGTATTCAGAATTGCTTGCCTGGATCATTTCAGTGGCCATGTGCTTTCTTCCTTAGTACCCTCTGATCCATTTGCCAACCAGGAACCAGGGTGATCCTCACAATGTAAGTGCCACAACCTCTAATGGATCCCTAAAAGAGATTTTGGAGGTGGACTGCCTGGTTACCAGCTGTGTGACCTTGGTCAATTATATAACCTCTAATATTCCTCATCCATACAATAGAGGTTAATAGTATTGTCTCCATGGCATTGTTGTGAGGATTAAATGAGTGAATACATGTCAGATGCCTAGAATGTGCCTGGAATATGATAAGGCATCATGAAAAATTTAACTGTAATTATAACCAAATTAAATATTGTGATGGCCTATTAATTAAGTTGAACCATATGAAATTTCTAATATTCAACCATTTTGACCCATTATTATTGTTGAATAAATGATAAAACTCAGTCTAGGCAGGTTGTGTAGAGTCAAAAAGGATTGGATAAATGAAAATATTATTAGAAAAAATAAGCTGAAATAGATTGCTTTGCAATTTACAAAGCAGTTTCTCATACTTTGTTTCATTTAATCTCTATAGAATGCTTTTCAGGGTATTATTAGCACTGTCTCTGAAGGAGTAACTGACTTTCCCCAAATCACACTACATTAAATAACACAATTAGAGTGGAAACATCATTTCAAGTATAAATCCCATATGATATTTTGTTTCCCCTTCATAATATCATCGGTCCTCTCAAGAAAGTGATGAAATAATGCTGATTCATAGGAACTTAGTCTTAAAGAGACATACTCTCAGATGATAAACACTATGTCTTTAAAACAGGGGTGTTGCGAGAAGAAACTTGGGACCAATGCTTTCTGGGTTTTCAAGTCCGTGATTCGACTTCTGGTAAACAGTCAAAGAAGGGAAAGGGTGAAAAATAGTCCAGAATGAAAAAAGTTTGACATATATGTAACTTTATTGATCACCTCAAGTTTCTCTTTTTCTTTATGTTCTGTGTCACCCTACTAGAATATAAAAGCTCTTAGGGTAGATGACTGCTATCGTGCAGCAAGTGGTAGGCGCTGAGTAAATATTTATTAAAGGCATGAAAGTGGCCTTGAATACATCTGCTCTTTACTCACCAGAGAACAGCCCCACAGCAGGCAAATGGCATCATTAACAAAATTTTAAAAATCATATCCTTATTAGCTCATAACCATGGATACAAGGCTCCCATTTATTTCATACTTTCTAAGTACTTCAGCATTCTGCTATATTAGGGAGTGTTTCCACAGCCTTGCTGTAAAATAAAGCAAGACTTTTTGGCCCATTGATTGCTGTTTCCAGCAGGGCCCATCTCTATACTTACCTCTAAACAATGAACTATAGATTTGTTATCCCAATGAACAGCGATTTGGTATGGAAACTATTTTATCAGTGTCATGTGAAAGTAGACATTTGATATGTCTTTAAGGGGTGATATGGATAATAATGTTGATGCAGAAGAAGACAAGTGAAAATTCTCTCTGGTCTTTGTCAAGTGCATCTGCGTGAAGGGTATCTTTTTGTCACTGGATTTCAGAACTCAAAAAGACTCGTCCAACTCTTCATGTTACTGGTGAAGAAACTGAGGTCTAAAGAGGTTGAGAGATTTGACCAAAACTAATTCCTGGGACTAGAGAAAGATCCTCTGATTCTCAGCTGGCCACATTGTCATAAGATCTCCAGCTCCAAACAACCAAGAGAAGCAAGTCTGTTGATTTCCAGGCAGAAATGATTCCCCTTCACGTTTTTACTTTTTCTCCCTTAGATGCCTGCTCTGCCCTGACAAGGAGTTTATCTGATGTTTACGCTAAACTTAAGAAGAGGAAAATGCTCCTGGCAAACACTTGTGATTCAGTGTGGCACTGGCGAGCACAGTCATGAAAAAGTGAGAATCAAAAGAATAAGAGGTAAATAATATTAGAGAAGAAGAGAAAATCTATTATTTTAGTGGAACATAACTTATAAAGTTTAGAACTGGTAAATAAGTGCAGTAATGTATAAGGAAGCTAGATTCCTATATGAAATATCAAAAATACTGTTACATGAGCAAGAATTAGTTTAAACATGTAAATAATTATTCCATTCATAAGAGCAATGAATTATTTAAGATGAGTAGTGAAAATAATTGGAACTACACGTTAGTTATATGAAGAAGATTATAAAGAGATACAAAGCCTGTAAAAACTCTGATTAAATGGAGAGATATACTATACTTGTGATTGAAAACAGTGTTTCAAAGATATAAGTTTTCAAACATTATTCAGATTCCATATGCTTCATATCAACTTTTAAAATGATGTAGTGTTTGTTTTATAGACTAAAAGATATCCATTTGTAAAATAAAACGCTGGAACTTCAACTAACATTATTCACAAGTAAATCATTCCAAATGGATTATAAGGGCTAAAATTAAAAGTAAAAATCCCCCACGTATAACAGTAGTGGATGACAGTATAGAAGAATACCCATAATCTTAAAATTAGTGAAGATATTCTTAATATATATGCTTAAAGATGTCTGGTTGAAAAGAGGAAGGAGAAAAAGTAAAATGGAACGTGATATGGTCTCTGATTTTCTTTCAGAGACTTAATCTAGAGACGAATATTCCAGTCTACGATATTGGATAAAGAAATAGAAATCTGTGATAATTACACAAGTACTGAGATGACATATATAAATGGTAGCATAATGTATCAGTTAGTTTCTGCTGTATAACAAACCATCCTAAAATTTGGTGGCTTCAAATAAGAGTAGTTGATTTTTTCTCAAGATTCTGTGGGTTAACTGGGCAGCTATTTTGATCTGGAGCTATTGGTGGCTCAGCTAGGATTGGCTGGTCTAGGACGGCCTTACTCACATATCTGATTGTTGACTTGAAGTCACCTGGAGTAATGGAGATGTGCAGTCTATCTAGACTCATTCACATACTGATGGCCTCAGGCTTCCCAAGGGCAGCCAGAGAAGGACAAATACCAACAATGAGCAAGTGTTTTTCAAGCCTTTGCTTATGTCATTTGCTAATGTCCCATTGGCCAAAGCAAGTTACAAGGCGAAGTTTACCCAGAGTCAACGTGGGATGCTACGACCAAAGAGACAGTGGGAGAGGACTAATGTGTGGCCATTTTCGCAATCTTTCACACATAATTTTAGAGGAGAATTAGTATGAATGTTTGTGTATTTGTTCATTTGAATGCCCGAGGAAAATTGTACAAAGCCAAAAGTAACGTAAAGCAAAAAATTAAGTGGACATGTAAGGTAAGTTTTGTTGGTACTTAAAGTGGGTCTGCACAAATGTGGTAGTTTATTTTTCAAGTGTAGGCAAGTTCTTGTGACCTATGAAAATAACTTACATTTCGATTATTTTCTCGCTGAGTGTGTTTTATTCGTTAACACATTTGATGTGTTTCTCTCTGGCCTTAGGAAAATAACGTAGCACTTGGGAGCAAAGATGCAGCCTAATAGCCCCACACTGGAGGCCAAGATGGAGCAGACATCCACAGCCACCATGACCTTGCCCATGGTGCTGTGGTAGACGGAGAGGAAGGTGACCCAGACACTGCAGAACACCAGCATGATGAACGTCAGGAACTTGGCTTCATTAAAGGTGTCAGGCAGGTTCTGGGCCAGGAAAGCCACAGTGAAGCTGCCCAGGGCCAAGGAGCCCAGGTATCCCAGGACACAGTAGAGTGCAGTGACCAAGCCCTTGTTGTGCACGATGAAGATGTGGCCGTGTTCAGAGTGTGCATCTGTGTCAATGAAGGGAGGAGAGGTTCCCAGCCAGATTCCACAGAGACTCAGCTGGATAAAGGAGCAGATGGGAATGATGAAGTTAGGTTCCTCTGACACCAACCACTGCCTCATCCTTCTCCCTGGTGCAGTGACCTTGAAGGCCACAGCCACAGTCATAGTTTTGGCCAAGACACTGGAAACAGCCACAGTAAATACAACTCCAAATGTGATTTGTTGAAGAACGCAGGTGGCTGTCTTGGGACGACCAATGAAGAGTAAGGAGCAGAGGAAGCAGAGGGTGAGGGAGATGAGCAGGATGTAGCTGAGAGTCCGATTATTGGCCTTGACTATGGGAGTGTCTTGGTGCTTCACAAAGACCCCCAGGACCACAGCTGTGAGGACAGTAAAGCACAGAGCTGTGCAGGCCAAGGCCATCCCCAAGGGGTCCTCATAAGCCAGAAAGGTCACAGCTTTTTCGAGGCAGCAATCTCACCCTCTGTTGGCATACTGATGATCTGGACACTTCACGCACTGATCCATGTCTGGGGAGAGATGCAAAGTGTCCTCAGTCCAGGTTCAGTCATTCTCTCTCATTCGCATGCCCCCAAAGAAGGCATTAGGTAAGTTTAGCCAATTGTATTCCTTTGTTGCTCCAGGCACTAAATAACAGAATACTCTGCAGAGAACCATTCCCAGTTAATACTGCCCATCTTCTTTCTGGTTAAGTAAACAAAGCTATTATCCTTCTCAATATTTATCTTGCATATTCATGAAAGCACTTTTTTCTCAGCAGAAAACCTAATGTCCTCCCTGTCTCTCTGAGCTATACCGTTGTAAGCTATGGCTTAGATTTACTCATTCAATGAGCAAGCAGTTATTGGAAAACCTCCATGAGCCAGATAATATGCTACATTCTAGGGAAACAGAGATGACCAAGTCATAGACCTCACTCCTCGGGAGTTTCAAAATGAGACCATTTCTACCATTTAAAATGTTCTCCAAAACATTTCATCTTGATTTCACTTCCACCACTTCTGTTAAGATTTTAGTCACTTCTCTCCTATGTTATCATAAGATCTTATTACTCTGGTTCCCTGCCCTTGTCCTTTATCACAAGTGATACTTCTACATGTAAGTGGGATCATGTTTATCCTCCATTAAAAAATCCGACAAACTCTTAGGAAGACCAAAAAGACTGTATAACCTTGGTCTTGCCTACCTCTACTACCTCTGCTCTGATTTTTAAGATTCCCAAATCTTCATGTGGTTCTGAAACTGTTCCGTGCCCACTCATCCCTGCAGGTATCAATATATGCTTTTTCCTTCTACAGGGGCATTGCTCCTTCCTCTTTACGTCCCCTTAAATTCTCTCACTTTTCACGTTTAGAACTACAATCTGCCTGATAACATTTTCTGTGGATGGTGTGAGTTAGGGTTGGCGAGTCATTGTCTTCTCCATGAAAACAACCAATTTACCCAACATGGTTTATTGAAAAGGCTTTCATTTTCCCACTCCTCCTCAGTGTTTCCTTGTAAATCAGACGTCTATACGTGAGTCCTTATATGAACAGCTTGTATCTGAACTTACCATTTGGTTCCGTTGATTTTCGTGTTTATCGTCTTGATGAACCTCCTCTATTGTGATGGTGTAATACTTGATGTCAGGTAGAGTAAGTCCTCCCACTCTATTCTTTGTCTTCAAGATTTTCTTAGCTAAGTTTTTCCTTTATCATTTCCATAAGAATTGTATCAATTGTAATCTACACAGAATGGGTCATCATTTTAGCTGCAATTTTGTGGAAGCTGTAGATTAATTTGGACAGTTTTGATATCTGTAGAATTTTGAGTCTGTTCAGTCACGAATTTGATTTATCCCTCCACTTCTTTCAGTCTTCCTCCATTTTTCTAAATGCTGTTCTATAAATTTATGGACAGAAATCTTTTGAAAATCTCATTAAAGTTATTTCTAGGTACTTCATACTTTAAGATGTTGTAAATGTCATTTTTTAAAATTTAAATTTTGAATGCTTATGACGGGTAGATGGAAGCAAAACTTTCTATATTAACGTTGTATTCAGCCACCAATAAACTCAGTTAATACCTTAATTTATATGGATTTTACATTTATACCATAATATCATTTGAAGATAACATCAATTTTACTTCTTCCTTTGAAGTAAATTATTCCTTTTATTTCTTTTCCTGCCAATATTGTATCAGACAAGACCTCCAGCATAACGGCTTATAGAGGCAGTGATGTTGAACATTCTTCTCTTATCCTTGCTTTCAACAGTGCACCCTAAAGTTCCATTCTGTGAATACTGTGTATGGGAGTAAGAGAGTTTCCTTTTGTTCCTGATTTGGTAAGTGTTGTTTCTGTTGTTGTTTGTTTTAAAATATGAATAGGTGTTTAATTTTACTAGTGTTTCTTACAGTTATTGAGATTATTATTTCTCTTTTTTCAGAGATTAGTGTACTGAATTACATTGCATGAATCTAATTTGGTCATGATATGTCATTCTTATAGCTAGATATAGCTAGATTGGGAATCTTGATTTGATTTGATTTTTTTTTTTTTTTAGGATAAATGAATTTAATCCAAGAAAGACAGTGGCCTGTAATTTCCTTTCCTGCAATGATTTTGTTAGATTTTGGTACCAATGTTAATCTAGTCTCTCAAAGTGAGTCAAAAAGTTTTCAGTTTTTCCTATTCTCTGGAAGAGTTTGAGTAGATGTATATTATTTTTTTCTTGAATATTTTGGCAGATTCATCAGGTTTGTACCAAATAAACAGCTTACAATAAAATTTTGTAGAAATGTTTTAAAGGATGGCTTCAATTTCTGTAATAGGTATGGCAATATTCAGATTCTTCATTTTTTCTTGAGGCAGTTTGGTAACTTTTATTTGCCTAGAAATTTGTGAATATCCTCTAAATTTTCATTGTATCAACATGATGTTATTTATGTTTTCTTCATGTTAAAAATTTTCCATATGATCTGCACAGATTACTCCATTTTCAACCTTGGTATTATTTTGTTGCAATTTTTCTCTTTTTTTGAACACTAGTACTAGGATTTTATTGAGCATATTTGTCATTTATTAGAATCTAATTTAGTTTTATTTATCTTTTTGATGTTTGTCTTTTATTTTGTTAACTCTTCCTCTAATATTTATCATTTTGTGTTTTCTCTTTTCCTTGTGTTTACTTTTCTCCTCTTTTTCTAGTTTATGATGAATGCTTAGAACTTAGAAATTCAACCTTTCTTTATTTAAATATATACAATAATATATAAATATATACAATCTAGTATTATACATTTCTCTTTAAGGATAGATTTAACTCCACCCCATAAGATTTGATGAATAGTATTTTTAATTGGAAATACATTCTAATTTCCATCATAGTTTACTCATTAATCATCGATTGTTTACAAGTATATTTATTAATCTCCAAGCATGTAGGAATTGAAGTTAGTGGACGTAGTGTTCTTTAGATGTGCATATGGAACATATACCCAAACTTACCACACGCCAAATGTGCACGTGGAAGCTTTATCCAAATTGACGATATGCCAGACTATATCATCAATCTCAGTACATTTCAAAAAAATTGAAATTATACAAAATATGTTGTGAAATTAAGCTTCATATTAATCACAAAAATAAAATTAGATAATGCCAACATTGAGGGGATTCCAGCATTGCACCATTTAATATCATAAATCTGAGTAATTCCAAGATGTTAATTATTGTATGAAAAATCTTCAGTGTTGGTTTTCTGTCCCTCTTCTATTTCATGACCCAACTCCCGAACCCACATTGTCTGTGTTCTAGTCAGGTTGAACCTTTTCTCAGCTCCCTAGAATATTAAATGCAGGGCTAATTTGCCAGTTTTTGCCATTTCTAAGAATTCCACCAAGAATTTAATCCGCTTTCATTAGTCTGATATAATACTAATGCTACTGCCTCTGTGAAGAAGTCCATAATGCTTCCCTCCCCACAAACATATATACTATCACTTATTTCATCCCATGGGTCTCTGCATACCTATATTGCAGCCCTATGTCACCACCTTGAATTTGCATCACTGCATGTTGTCTCCCCTACTCACCTGTGAACTCGAGGAGATCAGAAACCAAGCTGTACCATAAGCTCACTGTACACCATGGAAATACTTACTTCTTAAATCAAACACAACCTTTCTGTGCTCCTGCTCTGTGCCAAGAACAGCACCAGACACTGGAAAAATAAGGATTTGTTCAATGTGATCTAAATGTAGCTTTAAAGAAGATGAAAAGTAAGGACTTACAATACCATGTGTTAGATTCCATGAGAGAGATTTAAGTTAGTTACTGTGGAGTGGTAATAAAAGGTTTCCTTGAGATCATAATGCCTGCAATGATGTTAAAATGAGACAAGCAAGCTAGTTCAAGGTAGAGAGAGAGGGTATCATTTTGGGAGGAAATATTATTGGCTATAAAAGTTAAATTACTAAATGGAGGAAGGCAACATTTTGACCCTGCAGTCCTCATCAAAGCTTTTTCCTTTCTTTGGGAAAACGGTGCATACAAAAGAGAGGTGGAGAGCCAGCCCTGATAGCCTAGTGGTGAAAGTTCAGTGCTCACCACTTCGGTGGCCCATGTTGGTTTCCCGGTCATGGAACCACACCATCTCTCTGTAAATTGCCATGCTGTGGTGGTGGCTCAGATAGAAGAACTAGAATGATTTACAACTAAGATATAAAACTATGTACTACGATTTTGGGGACAATAATAAAAGAGGAAGCTTGGCAACAGATGTTAGATAGCTCAGGACAAATGTTTCCCTTCAAAAATAAAATAGAAGTGGAGAATGTGGCTGCAAGGCATATACTCACCTATTTCATTGGAAATCACATTCTCTGGGCTGGGAATGCAAGCAAAACAACAGGCAGCCTTGCTCTCTTGAGGGCTCTTCCTGAATCCCGGACTGCAACTCTCACTGCATACAGAGTGTGGAGTCTGGAGAAAATCAGATAACACTTGGTAACAGCTGTGACTTTTACCTAATTTTCAAGTAACTAGAGTGTTTTAGAGTATTGGGCCTTAACAAACTTAATCTTGAAATATCTAAATCCAATTCATTGGTTGGACGCCATGCTTATTATATGATATAAAACACTGGTACACCTCAGAAATACTGTGGGTTTGTTTCCAGAGCACCGCAATAAATCAAATATTGCAATAAAGTGAGTCACACCAATTTTTTGATTTCCTAGTGCATAAAGAAGTTATGTCTACACTATACTGTAATGTACTAAGTGTGCAATAACATTATCTCTAGAAAACATGTACATAACTTAATTTTTTTAAAACAATTATTCCTGAAAATTACTAACCACCTTCTGAACCTTCAGCAACTTGCAATCTTTTGCTCATGAAGGTTTTGCTTCCATCTTGGATTGTTGGTAAATGAAAAAATTACTTCAGTTGGAAGTGAATTGTTAAATTCCCATATGTGGTCCTTTACGAAGCTCTGAGGGGACACAAAACCCCAACAAGATTTTGGTTATTCATGTGTGGTTAAGTAATTGTGATTGGGTTCAACCCACCTCAGTAATTCCTGTGTCCCACTTTATCACATCCTCAGATAAAGACAATTCTTGACCACGTGGAGCATGTTGGGAATATTCTCCTACTTTCACCTTAAGTCCAAGACCTTCGGGAAAATTCCAAAAGTTGAGAATGGTTTACTCTGAATCTGATTTTCCTTCATCAGCCAAATTCACTGAGTCACCAACAGGATTGTTAAATTCTATGTTCCTCAGAAAGGGGTGCAGCTAAAAGAGACACATCATCCTGTGGTGAAGTGGGCCCGGGTGTTAAAGAGAAAAACCCTGAATTGGAGACAGCCTTTCATTGTCTGTAATCCTTGCTTCATAACGTACCTTTATTACAAGTATCCAAAGAAGTAAAGCAAATGATATCATACGGAGAACTAAAATATAATGTTTCTAAAATATCAGTTAGTTTCAAGAGAAAATGCCTAAAGACAAGAATATCAAGATGATCAGTGGTGATAGGATTCAGACAAATCTCGAGTACAAAGTCCAATCTAGCCACCCTCATGCACTCTCTGAATTTTCCCAGACCATCAATCTGCAAAATGATGTTAGCAATACCTAAAGTTGTTGCAGAATTAAATAAGATCATTTATGTAAAGTATTCACTATGATGTTCAGCACCAGATAGGCACATAAAGGACAAGTTCTCTTCTTGTCATTGAGGTGATTCATGGGAGAAGACAGGATATTCCCTATTGAAACGTTAGGCAGGCAAGATGTTGGGATCCTTTGTAAAACAAAGCATTGATATTGACTCATAGCTCACTTCCTCGTTGCCACTAGAAACTTCTTGTAGATGATTTACTACCCAGGACTAGATATACCTCCTAGAGAGTGAAACAAGTATAGAAACTCTTGTGCTTTTCTTGGAGAAAGAATCCTAACTGCTTGGTTTGAGCACCTGTGGAACCATAAGAAAGTCATTTTGACGAGTGTACGTTCTGTTAAGTCGAAGAGACTTTACCTGCCAGGGACAAAACACCAGACCTTCCCACTTCGCATTGACTGCATTTCTGCATGTTGAAGAAGCATCTTGTGAAGGTTCCAGGCCACAGCATACACAGCATTTTACATACTGTAACTCAATTCACTCATGCTTGTGTCAAAAAATCTGCCAAAGCAGCCATCCTAAGGAGGCATTAGGTGGACAATTCTCCAGTGTTTTTCAGTAAGACTCAGAAGTCATGCAAGGAATAAAGGGAAACCACAACATAGTGAGGTAAATGTCTTCTGGATATTTGGAAGGGTTAACTGTCTGGATAAAATTTTCAAAGCCAGGAACCTCACTACGGTGGTGTGAAAAAATGATAGCCCCATGGAATAAGTCAAGGATGAAATCTCTCTCACTGTGGATAAAATCCCACTCTGATGTCGTGACCCAGACTTTCCATATCACTAAATACTCCCAAGTAGAAAAGCTCAAGCTTATGAGAGAGTTGGCATCACCAGAAATGATAACCACAGTCCCTTCTGTTTCCTCTACTTGGAAATTGTATGGCCATGTCCTTGAGTAATATGACTTTTCAGTCACAGGAATCTTTTCCACAAAGGCTGCACAGATTCCATTCCTGTCCATCTCTCCTCTCAAGTCTGAGAGAAACACAACACCTTTCTTGTCTTCCGAGATGACCAGCCCTATCCAACTCCAATTGAAATGAAGCAGCAAAAAGTCCATGCCAATGGTTAGAGATGTGTCCCTGGGGGCCATCTAATAGAGAGATGGAAACTGCTCATCATCATTCAGGGTAAGCTCAAAAGGACCATAGGTAAGCTAAAACGAAAAGACAATTGGAAGCAATATGAGGAAGGGGATTGGCAAAAATCACGCTCTCAGTCCTGAAGGCTGTTCAGCAACACCTGGAGTGGTAGAAGGGGACACTTGCTCATTTCATTTTCTAATCATTTTCCACTCCCTGAAAGCTTTCTATAAAATAAGATCAGTCAGAGTTCCAGGAAACTGCTTTATCTCCTTCCCCCTCAAACTTCTCTCTACTCTAAATAAAGGAAATGTCATACTCCATCGAGGTCCTGTACACGGACCCTTTGAGATCATATCCTTTGAGAGATGCACAAACTCAGTCTCCTCCTTTCTTCCTTTTTAGGCCCCTGAGAATGGCACCAAAGGAGACGTGGTTTCATCTCTCCCCATCCCACCCAGTCTTATTGTGAAAATTTGTACAGTTCCAGCAGTGTTCCAATCTGGGCAGAAATTGCCCAGGTGGTTCCTGTAAGGACCGCTAGAGACATACTCTCTCTCCTGCAGTCGTAATTAGGGATGTCCTTGCCCAACCCTGAGAGCCAAATCAGGGAACTCTCCAATGTCCTCCTTTCACTGGGTAGGGCATTATAGAGATCAAAGCCCAGAGACATGTTGGGCAAGATATGAGGGTCCCTGTTGATTTCCTCAATGGCGAAAACCAAGGACAGAACATACTGGTAGTTCTTGTACTGAAACCTGCATAGAGGGATGAGGATCCTTAGGGAAAATACTCAAAATGATTTCCTTCAAATGCAATACAATGACTTTATTAAAATGAATTTGCTATTGACTCGAATGTCTGTGGCAACAGATGGTACTCCTGAAACCTTAGAATTTATAACTAAAGAAAATAACATGACTCCAGCTGTGGAACATCCTTACTGAATTCCACACTCATGAAAGTAACTGGTTAAACACACAGAAGAAAGTACAATGAATGGAAAAACAGATCACATTCAGAGTAGACTTGTAAATGGCTCTTTGGCTCAGGATCCAAAATGCTTGCTAATATGAGCACACCATTAAATCCTTCCTAGAAGAGCAACAATATTAGCACGAGATTGGAGAAAGCCCTGAGGAGGAAGAATAATTGTAACTGGAAGATATGTGACAAGCATAGACGCATGACATGTGCACGTTGAGAATGGTGCAACAGAAGGCTATCAATCAAATTGCCTAAACCTCTGTCCCCTCAAACCTGTGCGTCTGTCACCATCAAAACCAGGAAACTAAGGTGAACTTCAGAGATCCAATGAAGGAGGAATCATCAACAGGCAGGAACAATTGAAAGAATCAAGAAGGACTGAAGGGACTAGAAACACTTAGGAATCTAAGAGAGAGAACATTGTCAAGTTTAAAAAGCTTCTCATCCATTTCTTATTTTAAAAATATAAAATTAAAATTAATCATTAACATCTTTAACGGTACCTATTCCTGATAGCCCATATTGTCTTCATCTTTTCTACAGACATTCTAAACACAAATAACACCTAGGCCAAAGAAAATTCTCTGAATTTCTATTGCCTGGGATTTGTAATAGCATCAAGAATAAAATAGAGCAGTCACTTGTATTTATTTCAAGTGTTCTATTATTTGAGGATTGATTAGTACCCTAGTTCATGCTCACTGCTTGTTAATGCTCCCCATGTCCCTGTGAAGAATAGGTGTTCTTCACTTGTTGGGTATAGGGTTCAATGTGTATCCATTAAATCAAACTCTCTATTTGATTTTCAAATACTCTATTATTAGATATATGTTATTCTTTGTTTCAGAGGAAAGTTGAAATTCTCCACTATGATGATATATTATGTCTACCTCTCCTCCTCCTCTGCCTCCTTCTCCTGTACTTCCTCCTCCTCCTCCTCCAACTTTTTCTTCTTGTCTTCTTCTTCTTCTCCTTCTCCTCCTCTTCCTTCTCCTCCTTCCTTTCCTAGTTGAGGCTATATTATCTTCACATGACATCATGTGTAGTATAACGACTATATCTTCATGATAAGTTGAATTTATATACCAGTGGGGATTAACCACTTAATTCCTAATGATGCTTTGTTCCGCATCTGTTTTATCTCATATTATTATAGCTACCCTGGGTTGATTTTTGATTGATATTTTCCTAGCTTATCTTTATATCTTCTATTCTGTTTTGAATTTCTAGTTTTCCATGTTTTTTAGTTTTCATAAGTCTTGTAAACAAGATACAGCTAAATTTATCATTGTCGCATCAAATTTAACAATCTGTATTTAACTGGAGAATTTATTCCATTTACATTTGTTGTGATTATTTATATCCTTCTTTTGCTCCCACTATCTATATGTTTTCCTTCTATTTTTTCCACAAGTTTTATTATGTTATTTCCCTTTAAAATTTATTGATTTATACTTGTTTTCCATATTTTATTGTATCTCCTCTATTTGGATGACAGTTATATTCTTTACTTCTATTTTACCACCAGCCCACATTGCCTGAAGTGGATATAGCTTCTCATCTCCTGAGAAATTTATAGACCCTCTAACTTTCAGTTTTACCCTCATGACTCACTTGTTTTTGTTGTACAGTACTTTATTTCTCCTTTTTCTTTACTCTCTCTCATCATCTCCATATCTAAATTATCTTTCATGTTTTTTAGTTCCTTGTCTTTCTATGCTGCATTCTATTTCCTTCAGAATTCAAATTTGGTTTTATATTCTCTCTTCTGTTGTAGAACCCATCTATGAAGTTTTAAAACTCAACAGTTATGTATTTTTCGTCTCTTAAAGTTCTATAAGGCCCTTTGCCATATATGTCAGATCATTTCTAGAGTCTCCTGTTTGATTTTGCTATTCCATTTTTTGTTGTTCCATTTTTTATACACAGTTATTTTATATCTTGAAGTTGGTAAGTCTAATAGTGAAGGTTTTAGTGTTTAAATCTATTGTTTTATTTTTAATTTTCTTATGTCTTATGACTCTTATCGACAATGGCATGTATTCCTTATTTGTTTGGAGAACTTTGATTATGAGCTCATTTTTGTCTGATTTTAATGTGCACAGAATGTAAGGCTTTAGTTTAGATTCTTTCCTCCAGAGAAGAATGTCACTGGTTTCTGCTCACAGTCATGTGAGATGACACCAAGTTAAGTGCCTTTTTTGTGTGACTCACAACTAATCTGTGACTCCCAGATTCATTCCCTCAAGTCACTGGTGATTCAAAGACAAATCCTTTCATTAGAGGATCATACTGGCCTTTGACCACTGGGTGAATCCAAATTTGTCTAGTGCTTACAATTTCCTTCTTCTGTCCTTTGAGACTTGGCTTACACCATGTGAACTCAAGAATGCAATAACATTATATTTTATGGAAGATAGTGTTATGTGGAGGGAAACCCCTTTGAGGTATCTAGTCCTCCATACTCCTAGTATTTCATTCTTTTGGATACTTCTTTGCATTTCTTTCTTTTAATAAAAATTCTTTCTTTAACTTGAAAAGAAAATAAATTTTAAAATCAAACGTGTGAGCTTGGGGGTATAGAAATAATTTACATGCTATTCAACAAAATAAGTTTAAGATATAGAAAATTTTACAGAAATGTATGTATGGATTAGGTACATTTAACTGAAACTGAGAACCTCTATTTAGAACATATTTAATCAAATTTTAGGAGAAGAATCATTGAGATGCACACTCCAGGAACATTCTGTTTCTGTGAGGTGCACACATACTACACATATACCTGATCGTCATGTGAGAAGCCATGATATGGCCAACTTCAGTTCAACTTAGTTCAGATGTGATATGATCAATTAAACTTGAAGAAGGGAGAGTGTCCAGAATGTCCAGAAGCCCCATGTGTTTCCAATGTTAGAGCATTAAATACTGAGAACAAGGAAGAATGGTGCAGGTGTTGTATCAGTAAATTGCAATGTCTAAAGAGCAGAGAACAGCATCCACATTAAACTTATTGCAGATGGTGTCACATTTCTGAAAACAAAGCACCCCTTTCAGAGGAAAAATGAAGAACGTTTTTGCGTCAGTTGGGGCCTCCAAATGCTGAGGTAGAGTTAGGAGTACAAGAAGATTATTGTGGCATAACACCTGTGAGGAATCAAAGGATTGGGTAGGGACAGCCCACAGACTCAGATACGGATTTTACTGCCTCTGAAATAAAAAAAAAAATAAGGAATGTTAGGCAGAGGAGCTTTGAATCACAATGTGGAGATGCTAGTCTCCACCGGAGACCTACTGAATTAGAATGTTTGGGGTGGGGTACAGCAAATCTTCTGTGTTTTAACAAGCCTTCCAGATAATTCATATCCATAATCAAGTTTGAGGTTGACGGGTTCCAAAAAAAGCACCGTACCAAAGAAGTGAACACTGAAAAATTAAAACAATTGTCTCAGTACTTTGTGTTAATGTGATTTTTAAAAAATGCAAAACACAAACTACTTTAAAGAATGTGCATAAAATTTAAAACCATCTTGAACCAAGAGCTTAATCTATACCTAGAGACACTGGATTTGGAGAAAAAGAAAAGAAGTAAAATACTAATTAATTTTTCATCTAACATTGAGGTGGCAGTGAGGCAAGACTTCAGATTCTGGGTTCTTCTTATTTCTCAAATTAAAAATATTGTGAAATAGGGGCCACCCTGGTGGCATAGTGGTTAAGTTTGCACGCTCTGCTTTGGTGGTCTAGGGTTCGTGGCTTTGGATCCTGGGTGCGAACCTCTGCACCGCTCATCAACCATGCTGTGGTGGTGTCCCATATAAAGTAGAGGAAGATGGTCATGGATGTTAGCCCAGGGCCAATTTTCCTCAGCAGAAAAAAAAATTCTAAAATAGAATGTGAAAAAGATGTATATATCCAACATGGTGGAGAAAAGGTTAATAAGGAAAATTACTTTAAATGGAGCAAAACAAGGAAAAAAGAAAAAAAGCAAAGTACAAAATTTAAAAATAGAACCACAGAGATAATGCTACATATAGCAGTTATACTATACTGAAGTTACTTAAATCACTTTTTCAATATTGAATGTTACTCTACATTCCACGAAGACAAAGGAAACTAACACTGAACATAGATGCTGAAAGAAAGGAGATTGTCAGTGATATTCCATACACATGCTCACAAAAGTAAAGCCACAACTAATATGAAACTTTTATATATGAATGTGTATAATGGTACACATATCTGAAGGCAAAAGGTGGTTAGCAGTCAAAATGTATATGTTCAATTATAGTATCATATATTTTAAAAAGGATTTTAAAAATATGAAGTAAAGTGAACCTAACTGCAACCAAAGTAAGAGTATTCAATTAACTTCTCAGTATTTGTCCAAAAAAAGTCAATATAGGAATCATATATATTGTTAATCTTGATTTATCATTAAATATGTTTGGAGCATACACACACACGTGTTTGCATATAAATATCAAACATCCTACTCCAAAGCAAAGAAAGCATATTATTATAAAATTAGGTCCTATCCTTGTCCAGCAAGCAATTTCGACATAGCAATCAATACCTGAAGCCGCCAGAAGAGAGATAGATGGCCAACCACAGAAATTCGGACTCAGTAGTGCATCAGAGGGAAGGGCAGATTTGAAATCCAGTTCCTTAACCAACTTGAACGCAAAAATGCTCATTAACTGCCAACATATCTTAAATAAATCAGACAATTTATAAGCCAATAAGCACTCTCATGCATAACTGTTTGGTCAAACAGGAAATCAAACCAATGCTTAGAAAGGAGTGGTGATGGTTTGTAATTGGTATTTGAGTGGTGAACACGATGTAATCTATGCAGAAATAGAAGCATAATGATATACACCTAAAATTTATACAAGGTTATAAACCAATGTTACTGCAATACACAAAAATTAAAAATAAATAAATAAATAAATGAAGGAGTAGCAAGGAGCCCAGGAAACAGAGGAGAGAGAAAGGAAGAAGAGAAGAAAACTGTCTGTTCTGAGAGAAAAAATCTGAGCAAGGGAGGGGGAGAGGGGAATTCCCTCATCCAAACCTGGATGAGGAGAGAGAGGGGGAGGAAGGGGGAGAGAGAATCCCCCACTTACTGTTCCCTGTAGGTTCGTAGGCTGGTCAAATCCTTAAAAAGACAGGTTGTCTGGAGAAAATCAGACCCAGCTGAAGAACATGAGTCCATGGAAGAAACCAGGGAAACTGAGTCTCTCGCCACAATGGCAGAGAATCTCATCTTGCATCCTCTCCTGCACTAATGACAAAGGTGGATGTCGTGGGTGGGCCTGTGGGATGGGAGAAGGGATGAAGACGATTGTCATGCAGAGAGACATGTAAAGGTTGGTCCGACCAGTTAGCAGTAGCCAGCAGTGGAGGAAGCTACTCAGAGGTCAGGGTTCTGTCTCTCTCTCCCTCTCCCTCGGGGACCTGAGGAGAGTAAGGTGGCACACCCTGCCCACCTCGCCTAACTCTCCCATGTGCCCTTCTTTTTCTGTCCTTTCCGGGAGCCCTGCAGGCTTGGATTCAAACCCCCACAGCCCCTCACAGGCCTAGGGTGCATGCGCGAACGCCAGGGCCTAGGGTTGGCCTCGAGGGTCCTCAGTGAAGGCACCGCCCTCCCGCCAGCCTCTGACCGGCTGGCGCCACCCAGCTGCAGCTGTTCCATCGCCGCCCTTCTGGCCTTGGCTTCAGCTGTTGTCTCCCTCCCCTCCCCCACTCCCACTCAGCTTGAAGCCCGCTTCTCTAACTTGGAAGCATTGATCTGGCCCTGATGGCCACAGGCGTTCCGGGCTTGAAGCTCAAGGCTCTGCCTGGGCCAGCTGCTTCGTCCAGGGGCTCATTTCTTCCTGGAAAGACAAAGCCACGGCCTCACCCCACCCCTGCACTTTGCGTCTGCAGCCAGGCCAGGTGTAGGAAAGGCTCTGTAGAGTCTGAAGAGCTGTAACCGGCATATGGCACCCCAGGGTTAGGGATCCTGGGCCAAACTGGGAAAGTCCTTCCCGCAACAGATCCCTGCCTCATCTCTGAAGTCAGTAAGGCCTAGCCTTCCTAGTGCCCAGGCCATGGTCTGGCGAGAATTCCGCCATGGAAGACAGGCGTGAAGCCCTCTGCTTGAGGGCGCATGTGCCACGCCAGGACGGCAGGAAGGCTGCCACAGATCGCCTGCTTTTTTCAAAGGAGGCTGGCCTATTCGCTCATCCTCCTGCTCCAGGCCCATTTCGTTCTGGACCAGTTCCGAAGGAATGAGCCTTGGTGCCTGCCGCCAAGTTTTTTTGGGTGTGTTCTTGCCCCTGTCAGAGGAGGAAGCCACTTGGCAACTGCTCTGCCACACCTCGGGTGTTTTAGCCTCCCTCAGCCGGGTCCCTGCCATGCCCATGCCTGCCTCCATGGAGGGACTACTAAGGTCTTGGCAGTTGCCAGTGGAGATAGTCGTTAGAGACTTAATTTTGGGTTGTAGTAAAAGAGCATAACATAAGAGCATTGAGCTTGATCTCTACCATTTATGAGCTGTGTAAACTGGATGAGTTTTCTAGCCACTGTACCCAGTCTCTTCATCTATATACTTGTGAAAAGACCAACATCTACTACGTCGGGATATTTTGAGGATTATGTGTGTTAATATATGTTCAAGCACAGAATTAACATTCAGAGTGTAGTGCCTGGCTCAGTAGAAGTGTTTGCTGCTGTTATTATAATTATCATTATTTCATGTTCTTCACTTCCTCGTGAGTTCCCTGTAAAACCAACCATGGTCCATGGTGTCAAAAGTTTTATTCCAGGTTCCTGCTTAATGGCCTGCAGAGGGAGCCTTGGGCTCATAACCTCCTATTTTTATCCCAGTCCCTAGAGGGATGCATTTACCTCTTTCTTCTTTGCACTGAGGCACTGAATGGGGTCCAACACTCAACTCTGCATGTCCTCCTTTTAATATCCCATGCTATTGAAACACTGTTTAGTGTTTACTTGGTGGAATATACTCCCTGACATGAACAACGCACAGGAGATAGGATTTAGGAAACATTGTTATACTGATAGGTAATAAGCAGGTGTACAGATAGTAGAATTATCAATTTCATAGAGAATTCCTTTAACAGTTGTTCATATCTTGTGTTTTACATCATTTATTAGGGTAATATTTTCATCTTTACTTTTCCTTGTGTCTCTATCTTTCTCAATTTTTCCAAGAGATATATTTATATTATCTTCTAAAATTTTAGGGAAAGTTAAGAAAGTTATGAAACATTTGAAGTTGTTGATTTTGTATATTGGAGGACAACTAGATTGCAAATGAATTAGTGATAATTAGAGTTTTATTTTAGTAAAAGATGGTAGTTGGAATTGATGCCAGGATGTTTGTAACCTAGTTTTTACATCATTATTTGATGTAGTATCTAAAATGCCAGAACTGGTAATTTTAAATATAATAACTTGTCTCATTTTAAAATATGTGTTCTTGGAGAGAGTGACTGAGGTAAGTGGACAATAATTTACTGTAGTGACTTGTTTTTCTCCAATTAATCTGTTATAAACCCAGCAGCCATATAGCATTCTTTTGTCCAAATGACCTGATGGCACTTTCTTGACTTTTCTTGCTGTGACTCTAGCAATCTAGTGTCACACCACCTTCTCGCTCCTAGTCATGCTTTCAGTTGTAAGAGTAACATTGTCAGTAATATGGTGACAAATTTGCACACAGTCTACTATTTACTAAAATATATATATCAATTGCAAACTTTGGTAACGTAATTTTAAGGAATGAACAATTTGCAGTGCACTTAGCTGATTGCTACACATTATTGTGTACTGACATCATGGTTAAAACCATTATTTGCAACATGTGGCCCCATTCAATTATATTTTAAAGGAAAGGGTTCAATGACTTTTTTCTTTTTGAAGAAAGACTGGCATTTCCATCTTAGAAAATTGAGAACTTCTTTTTAGCCCTTTTTCTTGTCTTCAGCTCTTCTTTATCTTGGTTACTAATGCACATGTCCAGTTACTTCAGAATCATGGTGCTATCGCCTCTGCCTTTTTCATGGCTCTCACATTAATTTTTCCATAATCCATTCTGTGAAAAAGGTTTATCTCCACCTTCATATATTGAGGAAAGAACCGACCCTCCTTTATGTGAACTTGGAAAGAAAGGCCAAGGTGATGCCTCGGTGCCCCTCCCCAGCAGTGAGCTGCAGATGGGCTGCAGATTCCTGTGAATCTTTTGCTCACCTCCTGGCTCCCTACATACTTGGCATTGTCTGCACGGAGAAGTCTATAGAAGCTGGCTGAAGGATAAGACTGGCTAGAAAGGACATCAGCAAGCAGTGTACTCCAAAAGTTGTTGGCAGAAACATTAATAAGGAAAAAACCTTTCCATTTATCTTGTTTTCTCTTTATCTTCTCTCTCTTCATTTTCCTTTACTTATATGGTATAAACCCTATCCACCCCCCATAGTGTTTTTTTTTTTCCTCAAAGCCCCAGTACATTGCTATATATCTTAGTTGTAGGTCAACCTATGGTGGTTCTTTTTCCTGGAGTCCCATGGCATTTTATTCATATCTCTTTCAATCAAATTATTTCTATAGAGTAATTTATCTGTTTATACATATCTCTCTTCCTTGCAGACCCCCAAAATTTCAAGACCTTTGGGCACATAATATATACTTAAGTATTTGAGTGAATCAATGACGATCTCTTGTTGAATAAAATCTAAATAAATACAATACCTACTCAGCACATGAATTCAAGCATTTGAGAGAGAGTTTTGTGTCTGCTGAAGCAGGCTGTGGACCAATTTAGGGGTTCAGTGACAAGGTTACTCAATAGTTTGAGACAAAATGAAAGAGATAATTAACTTTATTTTTAAAATTCATGGAGAACTGGAGCAGGATATCTAGGTATGAATCAGCACTTGATCATTCTTGTTGCATCTTTGGAAAATCCAGTCCTTTATTTTTCTATGAAAATGTGACAGGCCAAGAGGGTGAACAGAGGACTGGTTTTTAGAAAGACAATTTTGTCACAGGAAATCCTGGAGGAAAATATATGGAAGGAGAGCTGGTAGAAACATGGCAGAAACTTTTTGCGTAGAAACCCTAAAACTTGAGTTTACATGCTGGCTGAAAGATATGTAACCCAACATTTCTCCAATATAGGTTAGAGCAGATTTTAAATATCTAGGTATACAAAAGGAATACAAAGGAACATAGATCAAACTGAAAGGAGTTTAGGATAGAACAAAGAAATGAAGCTAAAGTAAACCAGCACACTAAAATGTGTTTCAGAAGGACCTGCAGTTTTTAAAGGTAGTTGGAAATTTATCACTCAGGTTTAAAGTAGAAAGGGAAAGGGGAACAATTCTCTATCATTTCATGTCCATGAGATTAAAGCTACAGTCTGTCAGAGAAGCAAAACTTGTATGGACTCTAATGTCCAAAAAAGTGTTTTGAATCGTGCCTAATGAAAGAGAGTCTGTGTCATGTAATGCAAATACAGTATCATCAACTCATTTCCAAGTTTATTACAAACACTTTAGCACACGTTTAATTGAGGTAATGCAGAATTCTATTAGGGGCCAAGGAAGAGGCTGATAGTATTCTCTCTTTCAGCTTCTCACTTGACCAAGGGAGAAAATGTTCTTGAACAGATTGACCACTTCTCCTGAAGACAATGCTCATTTTCAATTTTTCTTTTTATAAACTCATCCTGCATTTCCCCTTACATATGCAAGCTAAAGCGTGTGTGTAGACATCCTTCATTGGCAATGAGGAGCAGATCCATACTATTAAATAATCAAATAAGCAGAATATACGGTTGGTGCCTTTTAGGAAAATTACAGGTTTAAGCCCACCTTCATTGGTGGGAGGACATGGCATACCCAAATTAAAATATCTACCATTTATTATGCAGCTAATCATGTCATGCTATTTAAATGAAACTTAATGAATACTTCTTCTATAAAATTGATTATATTTTAGTCAAACTGATGTATAATTTTATATAAGTGCGTTTTTACTTAAAATGTAAAACTCTTTAGAGTCTGCTTCATTCAGTTTTAGAGGCATATTTTGTATATTTTGGTGTGATTTTATTTATTATCCTTCATAGCAGAGAGGCACATCCTACTCTTTTTCTTGCTGTCCTCTCTCTACAAGATAAAACTCATCCAAGTTTATTTTGCTTCATAAGGTATAGGCTTACTTTGTGATGAAAAACAGATCATTTCTGAAACATATTTGGAACTGTAGGGAGCCCAGAATTTTAGACTATGCTCAGAATGTTGTGAGGTAACTTCAAAAAAGATGGAACATTTAAAGTTTACCAGGAAAGTTTTCTGCTACTTTGCTTAACAGTAGTTTTTATCTTTTTTAAACAGTTTAGTTTGTTAATTCTTTGGAAGGATGAGTGAAGGAGTTGGCAGGTTTAAATGTACACTTGATAGAGCTCTCTCTGGGTTACTCTTTCAAAACAACCATCCCAGTTGATGAATATTTAATGGGGACTCTGTCAGTCCCAGAGCTGAGAGAGGCAGTTCTCAAAGCTCCAGCAGGTCCTTGGAGAGGAGAGCGTTGGTAACCAGTGCCGTCCGAGTTTAGATGAGGCATGGTCTTTCTCAGGATGTTAGAACTGAGTGGAGTTCTCAGATGCAGCCCAGTGACTCTAGACCTGAGCCCTGCTCAGAAGCCAGTTGACTTGTCATTCGCTCTGAGCCTGGTGTCTTCCCTCTGCTCGTGCCCCTTTCTGCCATTTCTCATGCTTCTCCTGACTCTCTCTCTTTCCTACACCTTCTTTCTTCTTTTTTCTCTTTTTCTTAGTTTTACTCTCTATTATATTCCTTCTCCTTATCATTTTTTCTGTCTCTTATTGTTCTCATTCATTTTCTTTTTATTTTGTAGTACAGTTACTTTGTACATCACTGTCATCTTAAAATCTTGACCCTCTACAACTCCTATACTTCAGCTAGCTATGTTTTTTAAAGATTTGATCTATTTTTTATTTTTTTCCCCCAAAGCCCCAGTAGATAGTTGTATGTCACAGCTGCACATCCTTCCAGTTGCTGCACGTCGGACGCTGCCCCAGCATGACCAGTGAAGCAGTGCGTCGGTGCGTGCCCGGGATCCGAACCCGGGCCGACAGCAGCGGAGCGTGTGCACTTAACTGCTAAGCCACGGTGCCGGCCCTCAGCTAGCTATTTTGAAGAGAGTATTTTGATAAATTTCTCTTAGATGTTATAACATGCTGATTCAAGGAAATAAAAACTATCACAAATGGGATGGGGATGAAGAGTGAATTCAGTTCAAGTAGCCATGGAATTAGACAGAGGGAAACTGAGAGCTTAGGTCTAGGTGTTCAAAATATTTCCTGATACATATTTGTAGTTCATTGTTGTGGTAAACTGCACAGAGTCTTATTTACTGCTGGAGCCCAGATGTTTGCTCCTTGCGGCAACTCATCAGACCTCGGCCTATAGAAAAGAAGCTAGGAAACATTGCATGCATATCTAATGTGAATATCTGTTAGTGTTCCACCAGGAGACACCTTGGGCTCTTCCCTGAACTATCTGACTAGAAAAAGAGGAAGAGAAGGTTTTCTCCATCTGCACAAAACCAAGACCTTATCTTGAGTTTGAGAGGATTGGAGGTGACTGAAAACAAAAGTGTTCCCGAGTTTGGATTTGCTTTAACAAGAACTATTGGCTGGCTTTGATGTTAAAGGTCTTTATTCAAAATTGACTACCTCTAATGCTAAGTTCAGAGTGGAGATTTGTCAGAAGAATCCCTTTTTGATTAAGTCACTGAAATACAGTATTTGGGAGAATGGTTATATTTGAAGGTCACTTGTTCATATTCTGTTGCCACAGTGACATCTGTTGGTAAGTGACTACTTCATGCTATTCTCGATGATTTCTGTTTGAAAGACATACTGAGCTTGATAAATAAATGGCAAGCAATAGGATATATTGGAACACATGAGGAAGCCATTTGGGGTAAAGCTAATTCAGCCTGAATTTGTTTTTCCAAAAGGGTCTGTCGCCTGCACTGTGTATCTGCTTTGCCACGTCCCAAAGAGAAGAGTAAATGCCCTTAAGATAAGAATGTATCTTCCCCCTCATTGGCATTTCCTTAAGGATAAGCATTTCTCCCTAGGCTAGGATTTGATTGCTGCAGTCATTCTGTGACCACCCAGCTCCAGACAACAGACGTGACACCAGCCGTGACCATCGAGACAGCAGATCTGCTCCCCCGCTGTGTCCATCAATAGCTGTTCTGGCAGGGCAATCTGGCAGGGCTGATCTCATGGCTATTGTAAAAGGGACATTGCAATCACTTGCAATAAATGCTCTTTGACGGTATATAACTGCTCTGTACACCCCAATTCTTCGGTGCTCTTCCTTCCTTAGGGAAGGAAGGCCACAGGTCATGGTTCTCAAAAGTTGGCTCATAATAAACTCACCCCAATTTTGATTTATAGATTGATTATGGATTATTTACGTCGACAAGCTGATGTGCAGGAAGTAGTAAAGGCACAGTGGTACCCGTGTTGCCTGACATAAAATCTTTCCTCCCTCTTTCCCTTCCCAGGATACCCACTCTTCATGGTGGCACCTACTTCCATGGTGTCATCATTCTTCTGATCACTCCTTTCATTCCCTCTTACAATTACTCAACAAATATTTAAACACCTACTGTATGCCAGGCTTGGGATACACTAAGGAAAAAATTTTCTACAAAATCTGTCTTCACAGAACTTGTTTTTGTTGGTTAAGTGAGATAATGGATCAGTAGGCAGACAAGTGAATTACATAGTCTATCGTGTGATGATGTGTGTCAAGAAGAAGGTAAGTGACAGGCAATGGGGAGAGCTAGAGAGTGAGTGGGTTGCTACTTTAATTAGAGAGACCAGGGAGGCTGGAGCAAGGCCCAGAGGGAAGGGACAGAGCAGGAGGACATGCAGATATCCCAGGGCTGCAGAGATGCTGTGGAGGAACCGTGACTCGGATGTTGTTGGGCAGCAAGAAGCCAGTGTGGCTGGAGCACAGTGAGCAAGAGGGGAAAGGCAGAGAAGGTTTGAGATGCCTGGGAAGGTGAGCAGATGAAAGAAGGCCCCTGGGCCCATCAAAACTCTGCTGTAAGTGAAATGAAAACTTTCAATGTCATTTAACTATACGTTATACAATTTAAGTAGTAAATACCTTTTGTTTTTCTATAGTCTTGTCAAGTACATAAACTAAAATGCTGCTAAAATGGGAATGTCTAAATTATCCCCAGGAGTGACTGCTGTATCTTGTCAGGCGTCTGGTCTGCACAGCAGTCGGGTGGGAGTGATGTGACAGTCAGGAGACGAACTCTAGTCTTCAGGTTGTCGCCAACTGTTTGTGTTATGTTTCATCTGTAAAATGCGGAGGACGGAAAAGATGAGTGGTTTTCAGACTCCGATCCATGGAGCGCTGGATATTCCTGAAGGCTCTTGGTTTTTGTTTGTTTGTTTTTGTGAGGAAGATCGGTCCTGAGCTAACATCTATCACTCCTCCTCTTTTTGCTGAGAAAGACTGGCCCTGGGTTAACATCCATGCACATCTTCCTCCACTTTATATGGGATGTCACCACACCATGGCCTGACAAGTGGTGCGTCGGTGCACGCCCAGGATCCGAACCGGTGAACCCTGGGCCGCTGCAGCAGAGCGCGCACACTTAACCGCTTGCCCCACCCAGCTGGCCCTGAAGGCTCTTTGTTTTTTTTCTTATGTTTATAGACTTCGATGCAAGCTTCACGTAGAAGAGAGTGTCCCCTAGTTTTAAAAAGATTCCTGGACTTGGTCCTCACTTAGGTTTTCCAGTATGAAGAATTTGCAGTCTCACAGACTCCCAAAGGACAGACAAAAGGAGCAAGATCCCTTTTTTCCGAGTGTCTCTTGTGACAGTGCTCATTGTCGCTCATTCAAACCAGAAGGTGATTTGTCAATAGTGAGATATAGCATTTGAGACCCCATCCTTCAAGATGGCTGAGTTGTCGTCCATCATTTTACAGACTTATGCTAAGTGAATAATATAAAAAGTGAATGTCTCAGCAGGTACTCTCTGACACAAAATGGAAACTAGGAATTGAGAAAAGTAATTATGATTGATGTCTATCAAATAGGGCATAGGGCTAGTCTAATTCAAAAGTAATTAAAGGCATGAGTGTTAGTCACTGTACATATTAAATATATTGAAAAGTATTCATGTTCTCATAATAGAATTATAACTGGAAGATAAACTGGATGTTATTGGTACTTATGGTTAAAGATATATTTTATTTAGTTTTGTTTTCCAATTGAGGAAATGAGAAAATTTATTTTTTAATATATTGACTATCTTCTTCCTTTCCAACTTAGAATCTCAATCTGCTATTTTGGAAACTCTGAAAAATATGTTCAGATGTTGTTCAATAGGTAAGAAAATCTTGTTAGGATGTCAAATCCTTTTCTCTCTTATTTATCATAAAATTGTGACAGACTCTCATTTACCTTCCTGTCTGCCCATCTGACTAGGCCACCTTGTTTCTCTAAGCCTGCAAGGGAATCCAGTCAGGTGGAAGGGGATGTTTTCTTCCACTTACACTTTACAGAGAAAATCAGCCTTGAAGTGGAACTGAGGACATGCTTTTCAGAAGATGCATCATTCTCTACCCAGCCAGAACATTGGGCCTGACAACAGCTGGATCCAGCAGAAAACTAGACACTCTAGGAGATGTCATGTGGAGATGTGCCTGGCTGGACTAATAGTCACATGGATATGAGTTTTAAAAAAATCTCTCAGAGCTTTTCCAAAATCCAATAATATTCTTAAGTTGCTGTAGTAGATGAAACATTAGTTAGTGTCTTTTTAATTTCAACAGAAGCTTTTTTTTTTTGTTACTAATGAAGCCAAATTTCATGTCTTTTTTTCTTGTTACCAAAGTGGACTTACTATTAAAAACAAGAAACCTTCAAGAAAGGAAACACTCATATGGAATAGAAATTGTGGGTAGCAATTGCTACTTTTTTATATAAAATCATCTGTTTTATTTATTTACACTTTCTCCCAACTGTGCTTTTGAAAATACCTTAGTATTAGAAATTACCAGTAAGAAGAGGATGTGCTCCCTTGAGTGTGGTCCAGTAGAAGTCAGGTGACTCAGATCTGAGTTCTAGGCCCAGGTCTGTTTCTGGTTAGTGTGTGACAACGTACTTAGGCTCTCTGGAATGTAGTATTCATTTCTGTAAAATTAAAGAATTTGATGATTTTTGAGAACTTTCCCAAATATTAAATGACTTCTCTTTTAAAAAGCAGAAAGATCCTTCTCAAACTTATAAATTATCAAAAATTTTTTGTGACCTTTCACTTACCAAGAACAATTGATGTCCCTTCAATTGTATTGATTGAAAATAAAGATCATAAAAGTATATATTTGGTAATCTAATAAATGAATTAGCATAAAAATGAGCCAGGAATAATTCCTGATCAATCAAGATAGTACATTATGAAAGTATTACTGTTTGTTACAGTATACAAAATTATGACTGTAAAATAGTATCTTTTTGCTGTCTGTAAGTTTATATTGTTACTCATATATCACCATTAACCCTATTATGTTTTACAAGTAATAAAATGTCTTGAAAGGAAAAAACAATAAAGCAACAGCCCTGCATTACACATGAAAGTTGTGCTCCCCCTGGAAGGAAAATGCGGATACAACATTGGTCGAGTACTTCATTTTGTAATCCACTGGCGCCTTTCAAAAATATAGCTATTATTGTAAGAGTAAAGATATTCTTAAGAATAGTGCCACAAAACAGTTTTTCCAGCTTCTTTTTGTCAGAGCTGAGACCTACATCAGGCTGGGGCACTTGAAGAGGCATGGGGGACTCAGCTGGGGGTGGTTTAATTACTGTGAGATGATTAGCCAATAACAAATAAGACGAAGAAAGATTAAAAAGAGGTGAAGGGAAATAAAGTTGGAAATAATTAAGAAAAATGGTGCCTTCAAAATATCCTCTCATTATTTTTATAGCTTTTTATTTATTTTACTTTTTTTTTTGAGGCATGACTAGGATAGTATGTTAGATTTTTCTAAACCCTTATCTCCAGGGCATATATTACTGAGTTCTTCGTTATAAATGATAATGCCAAAGAAAACCTGGACAAAAGTATTCTGTACTATCCACAAGGACAAAACATGTACAACATTGCTCTATATATTAAGAGTCGAGCTGTAATAGTCAAGATATATATTCATGTGTGTAAAATCATAATGATTTTCTAATTTTCTCGGGCTGTGAACCGTGGTAAAATATACAGGAATAAGCAGGAAACCTGAAAAACCAGGTGATTTAAAACACCTAATATTACAGCTGGACCATCCAAGGGTGAAATCAATTTAAATTTCACACCTTCTCCTTTCCTCGTAGCCAGTGATTTGTCTGGAAGACAGAAAACACATAAAATTAATTGAGAGTTAACAGTATTTGGAGGCAGTTGAGGTTAAGCACTCAACAATGATGTTCCTTACTTCAGGAGCCATTGACTTTTTGTCATACGTTTACTTTATACACGGGTTTTCTTCTTAGATTATTTCTGTATGTTTCTTAGAAGAGAGACAGGGAAGGAGAATTAACTATCAATCTACTGTGCGCCAGTTCCTTTACTGTATTCCCTTATGCAATTCTTACAGTAATCCTTTAAAGTAACTGTTATAATTCATATTTGATAAAGAAAACCATGTTTACAAAATTGATCAAGGGTAAGAGGGAAGATCTGAACATCAGTCCGTTGGGCTTATGCCTCATATTCTCTCCACTGTGATAAAAATGGTGCTTCAACATGGGTACTCACCATCTGGCTATTTAATACCGGATCCTGCAAACAACATTGGATGAGATGAGATGAGAAGTTATTTCCAAAGATATTCTATTATATTTAAACTGTACTATTTATGAGTCAGATGTCAAGACATGCTTTAGAGGCATAGAGAGCAACTGATTAGTTCACCTACACATTATTAGTGTTTGCTATAACTTTCGTGTGCCACATCGTGTCAACTTTGTGTCAACTTTACCAACTTTAGTGCTTCACTGTTCTTTTTGAAAAAACTCAAAATGTCACTTTTCGTGTCAAACACCTTGCTGTTTTCTTCTTATTCACTAGATGACAGTTCTGTATCTCTGTAAATTACCACTGCAGCAGGAAACGAGAGGTCTTAAGCCAGTTTGCTCTGCACAAATGATGGACATAGGAGGACTTCTGCTCCATCAAGGCTGCCTGTGTTATTCCATGGCTGTAACGGGGATGTCCAGGACTGCTTAGTCAGAGGCACGAAGCAGAGTCAGAAAGCATCCTCTAAATTCTTCTTCAGATGTGAGTTCAGGCATCTGTCCTCTCACCTGAGCACACTGGAGTTTATTGACTGTGTTCTGACTCTTATTCTCTCCCTGTAGTTAATAAGTCTGGGAGCTCCATACCCCTAGAAAAAACATATGACACATAAAGCCTTTTCTCAACTAAACGGAGTTGAGAGCTATGGTGTTGCCCGAGAGTCTGATGCTTAAAGAAAATACAGCTGGTGCTCATGTGGAGGGAAAGAGCGTCAGCCACTCCCGGAGGGCTTTTATTGATGCTCCCATGGAATGAGCAAGTTTAAAGTAAAACCACATTGCTTAAACCTCACTAACTGATTGTTTTAGTTTCAAGTAATATGCTCTGAAGTCTGCTATGTCTAAAAAACCATTTCAGGCCGGCCCCATGGCTTAGCGGTTAAGTGCACGCGCTCTGCTGCTGGCAGCCCGGGGTTCAGATCCCGGGATCGCACTGACGCATCGCTTCTCCGGCCATGCTGAGGCCGCGTCCCATGTACAGCAACTAGAAGGATGTGCACCTATGACAGACAACTATCTACTGGGGCTTTGGGGGGAAAATAAATAAATATCTTTTAAAAAAATCAATAAAAAAACATTTCATAAAGCTTAACCTTCAGTTTTTTATTCTCTGGTATTTGAAATTATTATTAAGACTGTAAATCCTTTAACATTCTACAATATACAAATAGGCAAATATCAATTATATTCTCTAAAATGGTTTGTTCCCATGTTAAAGATTAATATATGGTAGTAAAACTGGTTACCATCCAGTTTTTAACTCATTTTTTGCTTTTGAAATTACATATAAAATTTGTGTTTTGAAGTATTTTCCTAAAACTCAACAACTTTCTGATATAAATCGACTAGATGGAAGGTAACTAAAATGAAATTTGATCTTTAAAACTCGAGCTTTGTGTAAGAATTGATAATATCAGGCAGTTGAAAGTTGGGTCTCTCCACATTATGATATTTATTAATTGTGAATAGCCACATCTATTACAAAGTGCTGAAAAATAAAAAGAAATTGAACAATATCAACACTCTCTTTCCCCACATGTTGTACAGTTTATATGCAAATAAATTCTCAAAGGTCAGAAAAATGTTTATGATTTCAGATAACTGTTAAAATACTATCTCATTCCAGTTTTAACCTCATTTGAAATGGACTGAAAACTCTTCTCTTAGGATTTTGCTCTGATCAGTGTCCCCAGGTCCCCTCAATGCCTCATTTGATTGTAAACTTATCTGAGGAATTGAATATTCTTTTCCATTTGTTCTCTTTAAGGTATCTGTGATAGTGCTTTTTATGCAACGACCACTTGGTACAATTCATTATTAGTTTCAGAAACATGCTTATTTAGGAACAAATCAAGAAAACAAATGTGAGGAATGTGGGGTCACCTAGCTAATGGTGTTCGAGGGATTCCTCATGTGCGTCTTGGCATAGAAACGTTCAAAGTGTAAAGCAGCATTGGTCAGATAAAAAGTGTGGGGTGAACATAATTCTGAAGGAATAATGATGGAGACGTAAAAACAAGAAACCCCTTGAATTGCGTTGGAAGTTATTAGACACATCAAAGAGCTGGGAAAAAACATTGTTCAATGTAAGTTCTTTCTAAACTCTAAGGCAAAAAGTAACATGAATTTACATGGTAATTATAAACCACAAAACAACAATTCAAAAGACAAGTAAACAACTAAAGTAGAAACCAGAGTGAGAAAAATAGAGGTTAAAGGAGAGATGGAAAGAGATGGTTGGGGTCAGAAAATATGGCTTAGTCATCCTTGAGGTCTCCCTCAGACTCTGATCATTCCTAGTGCTCAGTAAACACTTTGACCCCATGAGCCTGGGGAGGAACAAAGTGACACGTGGTTGGGAGGGGAGATAATGCAAAGATACCCTTGTGGAGGCACTGACATTGAAAATCAGTTACATTTTGCAAAGGTGTTTACCATAATATATTAAGGATTATTCTGGAAAGATAAGGATTTTTCTGGAATGTACATTTTCATTTTATGGAAACTCCAACAAGCCCAGTGAAAGATTTAGACATTTCAGCTTTAGAAATAAAGAGAGGGGCCATCCCCGTGGTGCAGCAGTTAAATGAACACACTCCGGTGTGGTGGCCTCAGGTTCACAGGTTCGGATCCCGGGCACGCACAGACACACCGCTTGTCAAGCCATGTTGTGGTGGCATCCCATATAAAGTAGAGGAAGATTGGCACAGTTGTTAGCCCATGTCTAATCTTCCTCAGCAAAAAGAGGAGGATTGGCATCAAAAGTTACCTCAGGGCTGATCTTCCTCACACAAAAAAAGAAAGAAACAAAGCCAGAATGGGAAATTTTTTCTGTCAGTTTTACAATGAAAACCAGTTAGCATTTGGAAATCACTTGCAATTTGAGATGAGAATGTGAAGAAAGAATTAGATGTCACATGTTGTTTTTCCTTTTCTCTGAGGCAGTAAGGCTTGCAGGGGGAATGAAATTCCATCTTTGCTCTATTGAGTTTGAGAAGGTGTAAAATTCATTTGTGCTGGGCAACACTGTTGACCTGTGGAGAAAAACAAATGGTTTAAGCAGCTGATCTAAAGGAATAACTGAGCTCATAAAAGTTCTTAGCTTATAAAGGTTGTTTCTTCTTTGCTCAACTTTACTGGACATCCATTGACCTATATGTGTAAGGTATTTGTGGTAGGTATTGAAGGAAATACAAAGAATTATAGGGTTTCAAGCTCCTCCACATACATGACATGGTTTGCAAGATGTAATTTGATTCTGCCAAGGTATTTAGTGTATGTTGCATTACAGAACCTAAAAAAAATGGCAATGTTATTGAGAAATTGTAATTAAAGACAGCTTCTTAGGAGAGATGGACTAGATCAAGTCCTCAAAGGGACCACTTTTGGGCAGGTGGAGGGAAGAAAGAGTGAGGATTTCAGTTGGGGGAAGGGAGGAAATGTACAGAAGTGGAAAGAAACATGGCATTTGGGCATGGGGGTGGGGAGGCCATGACAGGCACAGTCTTCCCGTGACTGAGAGGCAGCTCAGTTTCCTCCTGCAGGAGCCCAGCATTGCTTGCCACCTCCTGACCTCCTCCACCTGCAGACCCCACGCCTGAGCCAAGGCCAATCTTATCTGGATCGTTGCCTAGTCTCCCAACAGGTCCCTTTACTTTCAGTCTTAATTTCTTCTAATCTTTCCTCCACCTTGCCTGCAGAGTTACATTCTAGAATCCAAATTTGCTTAAATCTGATATCTGCTTCGACTCCTTCAATGACTGTTCAGAGTAGCCTAGAGAACATTCAGACTCCTGAGCTGGACACACAGGCTTTCCCTTGCTGTCCTCATCTTTACTCTCATCACCCACTCTGTCCTACATGTTTGCTTTGTTCCAGCCTTAAAAATACCACCCATTTTCGGAAAGATTTAGCATCCTTTATATCTGTCTTTTTATATGTGCTTCTTCTGTCCTCCTACCCAGTTTTTTAATCAACTTAATTCCTATTTCTTAATCTAAACTCATGTCAAATGTTCCTTTCTCTTGGAGACTTTTCCTGAGAGGTCTCCACCTAGAGACCCATTTTGATGTCCCCACTCTGGGACCATATACTTATCTACTTTTCCATAACTGTTGTTTTATTCATGTCTCATAGACAGCGAGCTCCTTAAAGCTGAGACTATCCTTCTTCTTGATAAATAAATGACCAGCAATAGGATACATTGGAGCATATGAGAAAGCCATTTGGTGTAAAACTAAGTGGGCCTGAAATTGTTTTTTTTTCCCCAAAAGGGGCCTGTAGCCTCTGTTCATCCATTGTATATCTGCCCTAAGCAATTAACATGTCCCAAAGACAAAAGCAAAGCCCTTAAGTTGTAAATGCAACTTCCCCCACATAGGCATTTCCTTAAGTATAATCATTTCTCCCTAGGCTAGAATTTGATTGCTGCACTCATCCTGTGACCACCCAACTCCAGACAACAGCCACGCCCATGGAGACAGCAGACCTGATACCCACTGTGTCCATCAATGGAGGTGCTGACAGGTCAAGGTTGCGGCTATTGTAAAAGAGACATTACAATCACATGTGGTACATGCACTTTGATGGTATATAACCACGCTGTACACCCCACTTCTTTGGAGTGCTCCATTTCTTTGTGAAAGGACTCTCCCGGACTATATGGTCCTCAAAGGTTGGCTCATAGTAAACTCACCCCAAGTTGGTTTTATAGATTTTTTATGGATTATTTGCGTCGACATTCTATTTGTCCCTCCAGTGTCTGAACACAGTACCTGACACCTTGGGGGCACTCAGAAAATGTTTGATAAGTGAATAAGTATGTGGGAGACCACACTGGCTGAAGCAGAAGGGGTATTTTGGGGAGTGGTAGAAAATTCACTCACGTTCCTACCATAGTGGTTGAAGCTGTGGGCTTTGGACCAGTTTGTCTCGGCACCAATCCCAGTTATCCCGCATTTAACTGGAGAACCTGTGCAAAGTATTTAGTCTCTGTGCCTTAGTTTCCTCATCTATAAAATGGGGCTACTGAGAACTCCTGTCTCATAGGGTTTTAGTGAGACTTAAATGCATTAACTTATGTAAAGTGTTTAGAAGAGCTCCTGGCGCATAGTAGGCATTAACATGTTAGCTGTTGTGTTATCATTATTGCTCTTATATCTGAACGATACTCTGGTTTTGAAAAGATGTTTTCATGATATAGTTGATCCTCATTATTTGTGGATCCTGTGTCTGCACACTTGCCTACTAGCTAAAATGTACTGGCAGCCTCCAAATCAACACTCACAGGGCTTTCATGTCCATTTGCAGATAAGCGCAAAGTGGTGAAAATTTTGATTCACTCGAAGTGCACGTTCCCAGCTGAGGGGAACAAGGTGACGCTCTGCCCTGTTGTTTCAGCCCATGCTGTAAACAAGTGTCCTTCTTGCAGTCTATTTAGTGCCTCATTTATTATCTTTTTGTGCCTTGTGTTGGTGACTTGGCTGTTTAATATGTTCCCCATGTGTAGTGCTGCAGTGCTGCCTGGTGATCCTCAGGGCAAGAGGCTGTGACGTGCCTTTACAGAGAAAGTATTTGTGTTTGACAAGCTTCCTTCAGACACGAGGTACAGTGCTGTTAGTCTAAGTTCAATGTTAATATATCAACAATATATATTAAATAAGGTGACTTTAAAGAGAAACACACAGAGAAAAAGGTTATGTATTGATCAGTTGAAGAAAATATGACTAAGGTTTGCAGGAACCTAACCCTGCATTTCCTGTAGGAGCAGTGGGTCATATTCACTGATTCAGTGTTCACAGTGACTTTGTAGAATGTCACACTGTGCATAACGAGAACTGACTGTATCTTATGTAATCTTCACATACTCCTTTATAACAGGCAGGGTAGGGAACAGGGTGTCCACATTCTACGGGCTATTACAGACCTTATGAGCCAAGTAGAGAATTTAAAAAGTCTTGTGTTCAGCATAAGAGCCATGAGATTTTGAGCAAAGAAGATCTATGATAAACTGATGTTTAAGGAAAAATTACCTGGCAAGAGACTGTAGTTTTGAGAGGAAGAGGGAGAACTGAGCCAGAAAGAAGGACCAGTTCTTAAACTCTCCAAGTATTCCCATTGCTTGGTGAGGAGATTCGGAGCTAAGGTGCTGATGTGATAAAGGAAAAGTAGCAGCCAAGGGATAAAATAATGGATTTGGTAACCATATATAGGGTCTAAGTTAGGCTGTGGTTCTCAAAGTGGGGTCCCTGGACCAGCAGCATCAGCATCACCTGGGAACTGGGAAGAAACGCAAATTGTCAGGTGCTGCTGCAGACCTGCAGAACTAGAAATTCTGGAGTGGGGCCTGGCAATCTGGGTTTCAACAAGGCCTCCAGGTGCTTCTGGTGCCCATCAAGTTTAAGAGCCAATGAAATAGAAAAATGATCCCAACACGTCACCATGCTCAGGTAAACCACAGGGCAGGGAGGTGGTATTTGTTTGGAGGATAAGACACATTTTAAATTTTAGGAAAAAGTAATTCAGTGTCTGTTTCATCATGAGGATTCCAGAGATGCCATTTTATCTCTCTGCATGTGAAGCTCATTTTTCCACAATATGTTCTCCTTTAGAGAGCCCTTGGTAAGTTATTTACCAATTACCACATATTCTGAGAGTCCCTTATTTCTTGAAATCCCCTTTCAGACGTCAGAATATACTTTATTTTTGTGCACAATCTCCTCTATTTGAAATCTGGAATTCTCTTCCTATAGGATCATGTATCGCACATGCAGCCCTACTGTCAATTTGGAATGCCATTGGTTTCTTCCAAAAGCTTAGAATGTTTTAGAATTTAGAACCTGATGAATAGAGAATTTATATGCTTCTGTGTAGGATTCATATTTTTCAGATGTCCAGAGGTATCCCAACTTGCCAGTAATGTGGCCTTAAGATTTAGCAGAACTTGAAAATCTGAATATAGTAGAAAATGAATTCCATCTGTAATGTTAACATTTACAAAATAAATGATCACATTGTTAACGTAGCAATAAACACTTTCTATATTCTAGGCTCTGAAAGTATCTTGCTTACACAGTAAACCTGATAAAGTTTCAAAGATGATCCAATTAACTTTTCAGCAAAAGCTTTGCTTGAGTGTATCTTGGCTTCCTTTTTGACAGTTTTAGCCTTAATGTCACAGTAATGTTTTCTTTTTCTGGGAATCAGATAATCTTCTATTTGGTGAACACTTTAATTTTTAATGGTCACCTGTATTTTGTGATATGCACGTATTCAAATAATCTATAAGAACTAACCATTACCACCCACATATAAGATTATACAGGAATGGAAGAATGTTGGCTGACTTACTGTATATAATTGTTCAGCCAAAGCAGATGGTAGACTCTACCACATACAATGATTTAGGGGTTTGAAGCAGTATCTTTAAATACAAATAATCTCAAAAATGCTAATATGTAAAGTATATTACTTACAGTGTTAACTAACCAAAATAGTTAAATTTGTTATCTTTCCTCCCTTTATAAGGATGCACCCATTATATAGATTCTGTACAAATCTGCAAAGATCACTTTTTTCCTTTTCAAAATTTATTTATTTTAATTTTTAATAGTGAGAACTTTAGTGTTGGGTAAATTGCTGCACAATTACTGGAAATGCTGAGAGTCTTTTGAAAAAGTGTAGAAGTCTAAAGATAATGAAAAGTACATTTCTCCAATGTCAAGTCCTTTGAGCTTCTGTCTAGTTGTACTCTGAAGAGATGGAAGATTAAGTACAAGCACAAGACACAAGGGAACAGGCTGCCAACTTGAGGGCTTCCCATGGACCACAGAGTGCCTGGCAGACACATGGAGGTTGAATCTGGGCTTTGTCCATGGCTGGGCCCTGAGAGGAGGATTTTGCTTAAATGATCAGAGAATAGACCACCTTTTTTCTTGTTAATAAGTAATATTTACCATGTAAATTTCTTTATAAATCTATGAATAAAATAAAATTATAACCCGTATAGAAATGAACTCTTACTGACATGCCCCACAGCCTTCTTTAGAGAGCTCAACAGAAAATGTCTGAGCTGACTGTGAATTGGTCTTCTCTGAAAGCCAACCAGCCCTTCATTGATAGCCCTGGATAAGGAAGGCCAGATACAACTCTTTGAAGATGTTGAGCTGAATTCAGAACCAAAAATCATACCTCCAGTTGGCTCCTCTGTGAGAATGGATGGCCGGCCTTATTTCACAGACTGGGCAGTTGAGGTTTCAGATGAGCTTAATTGCTCTGTTACACGAGGATGGAAAAGGAGGAATGTGACATTGAATCAGTGCTCAGATTTTGCAGGTAAAGATAGGGTCAGAGAAGGGAATAAACATTTCAGCAAATTGGTTTTTTGTTCTCTACAGTGGAAGTAAATTAAGAAACAGATAGTCTCTCACTCCAACTTCTCTTCCCTGTTATCTATCTGTAATATCGCTGTAAAAATTCTCTCTTTAAAGATTTCAGTCTTGGGCCAGCCCCGTGGCTTAGTGGTTAAGTGCGTGCGGTCCGCTACTGACGGCCCGGGTTCGAATCCCAGGTGCACACGGATGCACTGCTTCTCTGGCCATGCTGAGGCCGCGTCCCACATACAGCAACTAGAAAGATGTGCAAATATGACATACAATTATCTATTGGGGCTTTGAGGAAAAAAAGGAAGAAGATTGGCAATAGATCTTAGCTCAGAGCCAGTCTTCCTCAGTAAAAAGAGGAGGATTAGCACAGATGTTAGCTCAAGGCTGATCTTCCTGACACACACACACACACACAAATTTCAGTCTTTTTTCTTTGCAGTCTGTTTTTTATCATCTTTATGAGTGCTTTGATTTCACCATCTTCTTGGCACCACAACGGTAGCCATTGAGATGTTATTATAGATTCAGTTTTGAAATTTTATCATCTTATCTCTATTTCCTCTGCCATTTCTTAGTTTTAGTTCTTACTGCATCTTATGCTTGAAAATATTTGAAGCTTATAGTGTGTATCAGTTTCTTATTTTCTCAACTTTTTATTATCTAAGTGCCCTCAACTATCGCTTTCTTAAAAAAAGAAGTGAACTACATAACAGAACAATACACTGTAATAAATTGACCAATTATAAAATTAAGTTCAACGTGAAATCCCTCCCCACTTAACAGAGACCATTTTTCATAATTCGTCATGCTTTAGTTTGGGCAGGGTCAGTTTATCAATGATTTTTGGATGTTTTAAACCACACGAGATGAATACAATATGGTAAAATTGTTAATCTTGCAGAAGTTGTAGAATTTCCTGATGGTTAGAGAAGTTGATGGTGGAGAACCTGAATCATATGAAAAGTAGTTGATTAATTAGCACCTGACAGAGTTTGTTAATTTGTTAAAGATGATGATAAGACATACATGTTGAAAAGATAACTTTGCATATCAGAGCATTGTCAGAGACCACTGGGAAAATTCATAATGTTCTCAAATACTACAAAAAATGACCATTTTTTCATAAAAGATGTCATACATGATGGCATCGAATACTTATGTCAGAAAATTTGCAATGAAGAAAATTAACATTTGAGTCATTTTAATTCTAACAATTTGTTCATGCTTACTATTAGGTTAAAAACAATTTTTAGAAATAAAGTGATAAATGTACTTGCTTAAGTTTTAATTATTTTAGGAAAAGACTTTTTCACATTTAAAAAAATGTTTATTTGTATTTATTTTATGCTGAATTTATTCCTAGGTCCATAGACTTTTTTTAAATTAACTAACACCAATTCTTTTCAAACTCTTTAAAAAAGTTGAAGAGGATAGAATACTTCTAAAGTCATCCTATGGAGTTAGTACTACCCTGATATCAAAGCCAAAGACACTAAGAGAAAGGAAAACTACAGGTGAATACCTTTCATGAATATTGATACAAAAATCCTCAATAAAATAGTAACAAAGCAAATTCAGCAGCATATTAAAAGGATTATACATCATTTTTAAGTGGGATTTATTCCTGGAATACAAGGATGTTTCAATATATGAAAAGGAATCAATGTAATTAACCACATTAACAGAATGAAGGAAAAAAAGTGATCATCTCAATGGATGCAGAAAAGGCGTTTGACAAAACTAAACATGCTTTCATGTTAAAAACACTAAAAAACCCTCAGAGTAAAGGGAAGCTACTTCAACATAGTAAAAGCCATATACAGAAATCCACAGAGAACATCGTATTCAAGGGTGAAAGACTGAAATTTTTTTATCTAAGATCAGGAGAAAGGTAAGAAGGCCCACTTTCACCACTTCTATTCAACATGGTATTAGAAGTTCTAGCCAAAGCAATTAGATAAGAAAAAGAAAGAAATAGCATTCAAATTGGAAAGGAAGAAGTAATATTATATTTGTTTACACATAATATCTTATATGTTGAAACCCCTAAAAATTCCACAAAAAAATTTTAGAACTAATAAATTATGCTAAGTAGTGGGACACAAAATTAACCTGCAAAAATTTGTTGTTCTTCTATACATTAATAACAAGTAATCTGAAAAAGAAATTTAAAAACTTTACATTTTTATTTACAATAGCATCGAAAAGAGTAAAATACTTAAGAATCAACTTACTCATGGAGGTAAAAATTCCAATGATTTTTTTGCAAAAGTAGAAAAATCTATCCTAAAATTCCTATGGACTCTCAAGGGACCCTGAATAGCCATAACAATCTAGAAAAAGAAGAACAAAGTTAGAGAACACACATTTCCTGATTTCAAAACTTACTACAAAGTAATCAAAACAGTGTGGTACTGGCATAAATACACACAATATACTTATGAAATATTATAGAGAGCCCTGAAATAAATCTTTGCATATATGGTCAAATGATTTTTGACAAGGGTGCAAAGATCATTCATTGGAGAAAGGATAAGATTTCAACAAATGGTGCTGGAAAACTGGATACCCACATACAATAGAATGATGTTGGACCCTTACCTTACACCATATACAAAAATTAACTCAAAATGGATCCAAGATATAAATGTTAGAGTTGAAGCTATAAAATCCTTAGAAGAAAACACAAGGTAAAAGCTGCATGTCATTGGGTCCAAATGCCATTGCCAACAATGATTTTTTTACTATGACACCAATGACATAAGCAACAAAAAAAATAACAAATTGCACGTCATCAAAATGAAACGTTTTCTGTATCACAAGATACTAGCAACAGAGTAAAAAGGCAATGGTTGAAAAGATTTACAAATCACATATCTGATAAAGGATTAATATCTAGCATATATAAAGAACTCCTACAACTCAACAATAAAAAAACAACCCAATTTAAAAATGCACGAAGGACTTGAATAGACATTTCTCCAAACAAAATATAAAATGGCCAGTAAACACATGAAAAGATGTTCAACATCACTAACTATCAGGAAAATGCAAAATAAAACCACAATGAGATACATGTTCACACCCATTAGCATAGTTACTATCACAAAATCAGAAAATAACAAGTGTTGGCAAGGATGTTGAGAAATTAGACCGCTTGTGCAATGAAGGTGCGAACATAAAATTGGAAAACAGTATGGCAGTTCCTTCAAAAATTAAAACTAGAATTCACCACATGATCTAGCAATTCCACTTATGGGTTCTGAAATAATAGAAAATACATTTATCAGTCTCTGCCTCCAGTTCCTGGCACAAAGCTCCTAAAACTCTGTAATTTCCTAAATGATAAGAACACTAGGAGCAACTCTTATTCTAATATTTGTCTTTGACACCATCCCTGACACAGAGACCCTAAAACCCTTGTAATTTCCTTTTTTTTTTTTTTTTGGAAGATCAGCCCTGAGCTAACATCCGTGATAATCCTCCTCTTTTTGCTGAGGAAGACCGGCTCTGAGCTAACATCTATTGCCAATCCTCCTCCTTTTTTCTCCCCAAAGCCACAGTAGAAAGTTGTATGTCATACTTGCAGATCATTCTAGTTGCTGTATGTGGGATGTGGCCTTAGCATGGCCGGAGAAGCAGTGCATCAGTGCACGCCCGGGATCCAAACCTGGGCCGCCAGTAGCGGAGCATGTGCACTTAACTGCTAAGCCACGGGGCTGACCTCCTTGTAATTTTCTAATTGATAAGAACACTAGGAGAAGCTTTTGTTCTATTGAGGCAACTCTGGATGGGCTTCTGGATGGCTCTTGGATGGGGGCTGGTCACCAGGAAGACCAAGCCCTGATTAGAAGATTCGAATTTTTAGCCCTACCCCTTATCTTGCAGAGAGGGGAGGGGGGCTGGAAACTGAGTTAATAATTAATCATGCCTACGTGACAGAGTCTCCATTAAAATCCCAATAGAAGGAGGTTCAGAGAGCTTCCTGGTTGGCAATGACAAGGAGTGTTTGGAGAATGGTGCACTTGGATATGGCATGAAAGCTCTGTGCCCCTTCTCACATACTTTTCCCAATGCACCACTTCCATCGGCTGTTCTTGAGTCATATCCTCTTATAATAAACTGGTGATGTAGTAAATGTTTCTCTGAGTTTTGTGAGCCACTCTAGTAAATTAATCAAACCCAATGAGGAGGTTGTGGGAACCTCTGGTTTATAGCCAGTCAGTCAGAAGTACAGGTAACAGCCTGGGCTTGTAACAGGTATCTGAAGTTGAGGTGAGGTAGGGTGGGTGTGCAGTCTTATAGCACTAAGCCCTCAACCTGTGGAGTCTGATGTATCTCTGTGTTGACAGCATCAAATTGAGTTGAATTATCTGACGACTAGCTGGCATTCCAAGAATTGCTTGTTGGAGGTGTGGGGAACCCACCCACGTGTGAAAAAATGAATCTCAGAAAACCATTTATGGGCATACACCCAAAATGATTGAATGCAGAGGTATAAAGACATAAATATACACTCGTGTTCTTAACAGCATTATTCAAAATAGCCAGAAGCTGGAAGCAAACCAGGTGTCCATCAACAGATGAAATAACAAAAAAAATGTGGTGTATACACAGAGTGGAATACCATTCACCCTTAAAAAGGAAGAAATTCTGACACATTTTATGACAAGGAAGAATCTTGAGGACTTTATGCTAAGTGAAATAAAGCCATCCACAAAAGGAAAAATACTGTATGATTCCACTCATATAAGGTACTTAAAGTACTCAAATTCATAGGAATAGAAAGGAGAATGGTGTTTCCCAAGGGCAAGAGGGAAGGATAACAGGGAGTTGTTGCTTAATGAGCACAGAGTTTCAGTGCAAGGTGAAAATAGTTCTGTGGATGGTTGGAGGTTATGGCTACACAACAATGTGAATGTACTGCATGTCACTGAACTGTACACTTAAAAATGGTTAAAATGGTCAATTTTAGGTTATGCATATTTTATGACCATTTAAAAAAATTAATTATTTTCAACAAATGAACAAACACTAACTACATGCAATCACATAGATGAATATCACAACCAAAATGCTGCATAAAAGAAATTATATTCAAAAAGCTATAGATTTTTTAATTCCATTTATATAAAATCTAAAAAAGAAACAAAACCGAGGTCTGGCTTCCAGTAATGGTGGAGTGGCTTGTTGAACTAACACTCTCACATATAACAATGATAAAATCTGAATACATATTATATGTATTTATATAGAATCATGTATTTATATGTAATATACATATAATAAATGTGTATATGTGTGTATGTATAAATGTCTTCCGAAAGCAAGCAGAACTGACAGGGAGCCTTCCCTTAAATGATGGGAATTGTACCAGGAGGTATTTGCAAGCTTGAGTCTTTTGCCTCAAAGCATTCCAAAATCTGTACATGGCCGAGACAGGGGAAAAACTACAGTCTTTCTTGTAAAGTTAGAGGATGTATTTTGGGGCTGACAGAGTAGCTGGAAAGTTAAGGGAGAAATTCTGGAAGGGAGGGAGACACACAGAGGAAAATCTCAAAATATGTACGTAAGTCTCCCCCACACACACACCAAATTGGCAGATCTTTGAACAACACACATGCAGGGTAGACCCCAGAGGGCTTAGTGTAAAAACAGCAATTGGTAGATGAAAGAACTGAATGAGGATTTCAGCTATGCTCACGGTAAAGGAGAGAAGATTGGAGTTTCAGTCCAGCCAAGTTAACTCCCTGCTAGAAAAATAACAACACTCTTCAAAGGAATACAATAGAATCTAGAGTCTCTATAACTATCATTCATGGTTTCCAGTACACAGTTTAATTTTTTTTAATTTATTTTTCCCCCAAAGCCCCAGTAGATAGTTGTGTGTTATAGCTGCACGTCCTTCTAGTTGCTGTATGTGGGACGTGGCCTCAGCATGGCCGGAGAAGCAGTGACTCGGTGCGCGCCCGGGATCTGAACCCAGGCCGCCAGTAGCAGAGCATGCACACTTAACTGCTAAGCCATGGGGCCGGCCCTCCAGTACACAGTTTAAAAAATCATGAGATTTGAAGAGATGGGAAAATGTAATCCATATATGACCAAAAGCAGGGAGGAGAAACTCTCCCCATGGTGTTGCAATTAGCTGACAAGGATAAGACAGCAGCTATTATAAAGATGATCAAGGCGGTATGAAAAATATTCTCATAATGAATGAACATATCTGGAAACTCAGCAGAGAAGTGGAAATTACAAAAAAGAACCAAATAGGAAGATTAAATAAAAAAAATACTTTTGAGTTTACATGTACATTAGAAACAGTAGAAGAGGGCCGGCCTTGGGGCTTAGCAGTTAAGTGTGCGGGCTCCACTGCTGGCGACCCCGGGTTCGGATCTTGGGCTCGCACGCATGCACTGCTTCTCTGGCCATACTGAGGCTGCTTCCCACATACAGCAACTAGAAGGATGTGCAGCTATGACATAGAACTATCTACTGGGGCTTTGGGGCAAAAAATAAATAAGTAAATAAAATTAAAAATAAAAAGGAACAGTAGAAGAAACATGAAGATAGAGCAATAGATATTATCCAGTCTGAACAAAAGAATGTAAAAATTTTGAAGAAAAATGAAGAGAGCCTTACCTGTGAGATGATTGAGTCCCCAGCAGAGAAGGGAGAGACAGAAAAATTAAATGAGGCAGAAAGACAAATCAATAAGTAATAGCATAAAACTTCCAAAATTTGGTGGAAAATCTAAAATTTTAGATCCAAGGAAGTCAGCAAACCCAGAAAATAAAATACAAAATAAAACCATACCTGGGCACATGATAGTCAAGCTGCTAAAATCCAAAGATAAAAACAAAATCTTGAAAGCAGTCAGGGAAATACATATACACAGGGGAAGACATTACATACAGGGAGAAATAATGTCATTGATGGATGATATATTATCAAAAACAAAAGAGACAAATCAACAACAAAATGACATCTTTCAAGTGCAGAAACAAAACCCAAAAGTCAACACGAGATTCTATATTTAGCAGATCTCACTTTCAAAAAGGAGGCAGAAGCCACAATAATATTCCGCACACCCATTAGGTGGCTGAAATAAAAAATAAAATTGCAAATATCAAGTCCTGGTGAGGACAAGGAGCAACTAGAACTGGGAATGCAACATGATAGTTGCATTCGGATAACGATTTAGCAGGTTCTTATAAAGTTACACATACACTTATTATATGACTCAGATATCCCACTCCTAGGGATTTACTCAAGCAAATTGAAAACTAATGTTTAAACAAAATCTTTGGGTGAATATTCATAACCATGTTATTCATAATTGCCACAAGCTGAAAATAAACTAAATGTCCTTCATCAGGTGAATGGAGAAAGAAATTGTGGTGAATTGGGACATTAGAATACTACTTGGCAATAAAAAGGATAAACTCTTGATTCACACAACAACATGGATGAATCTTGGCTGCATTTCTCTAAGTGAAGGAAGCCCGATTCAAAAGGCTGTACAGTATGTGGTTTCATTTGTATGACTTTCTAGAAAAGTCAGCATTACAGAGATGAAAAATGATCAGTGGTTGCCAAGGGATGGAATGGGGGAAGGGGTTGATTACACAGGGACAGTATGAGAGAATTTTGGGGAGTGAAAAAAACAGCTCTGTATGCTACTGTGGAGGTGGATACATGACCATAAAGTTGTCAAAACCCACAGAACTGTACACTACAAAGAGTGAATTTTACTCTGCAAATTTTAAAAATCAATCAGGATGCTGGGGAACTCAGATGAAATGCAGTGACAAATGAATCTCACTGTATTACAAGCATGTGACATAGCCACACATAATGGGTGAGGATGAAAGGTCCTGACCTAAGTTACATTGGAAGACAGTGTTTTGATGGGATACTGTAAAACTAAAGTAATGTACACAAACACTCTACTCTAGGTGGTAAGTTTGTTTTTCATAAGGATATGGATTAGCAATTCTGAAACTAGTTGACACATTAGGAAATATATTGTAGCTAACTGGAGTTAAATTTCTCACTGTTGGTGAAAGAAGTTAAAAATAAACAAAAGGAGAATGCTAGAATAAACTCTGTGGTGCTGGATAGGAGTTGGAAGTATCAGTATGAATCCATGTCACTTCTAATATATCTATCCAGATAGATGGATAGATTGATAGATGAATAGATAGATGTGTATACCTGTGTTTATATTCATACATACATTTCCAGGCTCTGCTGAGAGGGTCCAGAAGCAGTGACATCCTAGTATCAATGAGCACACTTAGCTCCCAGATCTTGGTTTCTAAATATCATTCTCCAATAAAAAGAACCAGGTTTTCTTGGAGAAATGGCTAATTCTAGGGTGGAGATGGAAAATACAATATGAACCTGGACCATCTTGTAGTGTCAGAAGTAGGAAAGTGCTTTAAATAAAACACAGCAAATGATGAGATGTGTCAAAAGGAATCAATCTGAAAGACTTCTCAATGGCTCAAGCTGGAAAACTGTGAGCAACATAATAAATAATGGTAGCATTGGATTATTACACAGAGAATAAAATAAATATCCATGAGTCTATACTGACATAAAGTAGATTAAATAAGAAAGGAAGAAAGAAAGAGGAATAAAAAAGAATAAGAGAAAGAAAGGAAGAAGGACGGGAGAAGGAGGGAGGGAATCTTCCTCACAGAATTCCAAATAATAAATGTGGCTGGATAGCATGAAATAGAGAATCGCCACTAGAACACCACAGTAATAATTATTGTGGGTAAGGCTGACTGATGAATGCAAAAACTGTGGGTGAAATTAAAAAAAAAGAATACATTTGCAGAGCCTCAAATCATCTGCCTCAAAATATATAACTTTTTTATGTTAATTACTTTAAAAGACCTATGACTATTGAAAGCAAAAATTATAACACTGTATTGTGGGATTTATAACATGAGAAGATGTAAAATTTATGATAACAATAGCACAAAGGACAGACAGAGGTAAATGGAACTGTTCTGTAGCAAGTCTTCCATATTTTACATTGATTAAACTTGTGCACTATTAAGTCTAGGTAGGCTGTGATATGTTAAAGATGCATATTGTAATCTGGACCAACCACTAAAAAATGCAAAGGTGTGTCACTTAAATGCTAATAAAGGAATTAAACAGCATACCAAAAAACGTTTGTACAAAACTGTTCACAGGATATGACCTGCACGTCCCCAGGAGGAGATGAGCCCACTGCGGCGCACCCACAGAGCAGAACGCCCTCAGCTGTGCCGAGGAGCAAACGCTGACACACACATCCTGGGAGAGACTCATCAACCTCGTGCCGAGGGAAGCAAGCTGGACAGAAAACAATACACGTGGGATGATTTCAGCCAAGATGAACCTATGCTGAAAAAACCAGAACAGTGGTTGCCTCGGGGGAAGGAAGAAATTGCCTAGGAAGGAACAGGAAGGGGTTTTCTGGGGGTGATGGAAATATCCTATTCTTAAAGGGGTGAAGGTTATATGGGTATGTTTATTTGCCAAAAATGTAAGGTTGAGATTTGTGCCTTTCAGTGTGCGTACTTCTTACCCCCCGCCACACACACACAAAGGACTAAAAGAATAATAAAGTGAGGTGGGAATGGGATGGAGTGTGGAAGAAACAAAAATGGCAGATGATTAGTAGTTGTTGAAGCTGGGTGCCGAGCCTACTATGCTGTTTTGTTTATTTTGTATATTGTTTAAATTGTTCTGTAATAAAACACTTGTATAAGAAGACAAACTCGATATATAGTGTTCGTTGGTAAGATGTCAGCTACCTTTGGGGAGGAAGGAGGGAGAAAGGGATTGTCAGGACCTGAGTGAAGCTGGTGCTAGTTCTTGGTCACACAAGTGTGTTCACTTTGTAATAATTCTTGGAGGTTTACATGGATGACTTCTGCGTATATTTCTATACGCATGTTATACATCAATAAACATTTTAAATCCGGCATATTTGCAAAAAGATCCTAACTCAATATCTCAGAATAACAGCAGTGTTTTGTTTTAAAGTGGAACACGTTCACTCATGATATCATCAGATGGATTTTTTTTTATTGATATTTTAATGGTTTCTAACATTGTGAAATTTTGGGTTGTACATTTTTGTTTGTCCATCACCCCATATATGACTCCCTTCACCCCTTGTGCCCACCCCCCACCCCCACTTCCCGGGTAACTGCAGTCCAGTTTTCTCTGTCCATGTGTTGGTTTATATTCCACATATGAGTGAGATCATACAGTGTTTGTCTTTCTCTTTCTGGCTTATTTCACTTAACATAATATGCTCCAGGCCCATCCATGTTGTTGCAAATGGGACGATTTTGTCTTTTTTTATGGCTGAGTAGTATTCCATTGTATATATATACCACATTTTCTTAATCCAATCGTCAGTCGAGGGACACTTAGGTTGCTTCCACTTCTTGGCTATGGTGAATAATGCTGCAATGAACATAGGGGTGCATAAGCCTCTTTGGATTGTTGATTTCAGGTGTCTTGGATAGATTTCCAGTAGTGGGATGGCTGGATCATAGGGCATCTCTATTTTTAATTCTTTGAGGAATCTCTATACCGTTTTCCATAGAGGCTGCACCAATTTGCATTCCCACCAGCTGTGTATGAGGGTTCCTGTTTCTCCACATCCTCTCCAACATTTGTTGTTTTTTGTCTTGGTGGTTATAGCCATTCTAACGGGCGTGAGGTGGTATCTTAGTGTTGTTTTGATTTGCATTTCCCTGATGATTAGTGATGTTGAGCATCTTTTCATGTGCCTATTGGCCATCATCAGATGGATTTTAATACTCCCAAGTATCTAGTAATGCCCTCACCCTTGAGTGGCCCCCCTGGGTGGTTCCATTTTTGCCTCAATTTGGCAAGTGGCATGGCTTTGAGTTTTTATGATGGGTATGGACCCTTAAGGTGGGTGGGTTCCAAGGGGAGGATCTCTGCAGCGACCCTGATCACGAGGTCCAGAGGGAGGAACATGGCAGGCTGGATGGATGGAGGGGATGGTAGGACAGATGGCCTTGAAAAGGCAAATTCCAGGATCCCATGCACCTGGTATTTCCATTTTAGATATTGAATTTACATTTCAAATACTGGCCAGGGAGCTTCCACCAGGGCTGCAAGCATTCTCAGCAATAGCCAGGCTGCTGAGCCCCACCCTTACCTGAGTACTGGCCTCAAAGGATGCAGCCCAACCACACTGCACAACTCTGGGGGATTGGCAAGGCATGGAGAGATGACATTGTATAGAGAAGAGGCGGAGTAGAAGGTGGGGTGTAGAAGCAGAGGGGCGTGGGCCAGGGGTGGAGGGACAGGTGGGAGTGGGGTCCCCTAGCTGTGTATGCTTGGTGCTTTTGTCTCTTAACCATTCCCTGCTGGGAGCTTGCAGGACTGCAGGACTACAACTCCCAAGATGCTCTGGGCATGGGGCGGTGTCTAGCCCTGGGGGGAGGAGCAGGGCTGTGAAGGCTTGCCTGAGGGCCAAACCGCTGTTGACTCAGGACTCTGGTCCTGCACCCGCTCCAACTGGACTGAGTCCTGGAGGGATGTGACGGGACGAGAGGGACCAGGGAGTTAGGAGGGTGTGGCAGCTGCATGGGCAGCTGCGGGCCTGCAGCGTGCAACTGCTTTTGTCCAAAATTGAAGCTGAACTCGTGCCTCTTCCCCACCGCCTCCCTCCGTTGCTTGATTCCTCCTCCCCCCTGTGTGCCTGTGGGTCTTTCCACAGCCTCCTACCTAGTCCAAGGCCAGGTGCTTCTCTAAAGTGCTTATGGGAACTGGTTTGACATCCCAGAAACTTTCCACTTTGCCTGCTGCCCTCTGCCTTCTCCAGCCAAAGTGCCATCATTTCATCAGCTTTTGGGAGACATTCGCCCTTGTGGCCCCTCTTGCAAGCCCAACCGAAGAGTTTGCAGGGTGGTAACATTGGCTGTTGCTTGCTTTTTTCGCAGATGTGGAAGTTGAGGCATCTGTGAGGTTACTCACTGGTTTCCCCACAATCCACTAAGAGCAGAGGAGAAAAAATCAATTCCCAGGCAAGTATCTAGTAGGACGTTTTCACCAACCCATTCCAGTGCAGAGGCCTCCGAAACAACATCCTTAAGATGAGAATAGCTTAAGTATTTTGCCCTTTAGATTGATCACCTAATCTCAGCTCAGGCCTGAGTGGCCAGTCTCTCAGGGACATGGGTGGTGATTCTGATCCCTCAGGAAGAGACCGGTGGTCCAGCTTTGCGAGAGGGATGTTCGTGGTAGACAGCACCTGGGCAGCATTTGAAACCCGTCAGCTTTAACATCTCTGTTTTGGATTCAGGCAAGTTTCCCAGATAAACACACCTTGGGATAGTCAGATGAACCGTATTCTTTAAAAATTGATTACATCAGTGAAAAGAACAGAACATAAAATATCCTGCTCATTTGCAAAAGATAAAATGCAAGCAAGACTTTCTTGTTAATTTTTTTCTGCTCATTCTCTTGGCTGTACTGTACGCTTGAATGCAGAAACAAAAAACTTGAATTGCCGTATTCTCTTTTCCTGAGATTAGTAAATTAACTTAAAAGTCTTATTGAAACCTGTGGAGGAATGATTAGCAGTTTTTCTGATTTATGTCATCCTTAAAAGTCTGGGCGTTGATTTAAATGAAAACAAGTCCTTGTTTATATCAAACACCCCAATAGGTTACATTTCCGATTCCTGAATGTGTAATATTATCAAAACAACTGGAAAACCTGGTCATCGAAACTAGACCCTGTCACTTTGTCAAGAATTTGCCTCTTTATGAATTAATGACACATGAATTCTTCAACATTTTTGTAAAGAAAGGATGAGAATCTCTTCAGTGTCTCTGAATGTGGCAAGACGGGGAATTCTCGTTAGACCGCAACCTCGGGTTCTTCTCTCGTGTTCAACAGGCCCGGGTGGTAGTCCGTGTGGTCAGGTGCAGCACCACTCCCCAGCCCCCAGTGTTCCATCCTACTCTGGCCTGTGACCTCTTCAGGGGGTTCTGATGACACTCGTCCACAAGTGTTGAAAGGAGACATTGTAACGTGAGGATATTCCTCATCTTGAAACAAGAATTAATTGAGAGGAAAGTCTCTGGGTCTGTGTGCTCCGATGCACTGCTGTTGGGGTGTGGCTGTAGTGACCACTGTGCTCCCAGCAGTCCCCACAGTGGCTGCCTCAGACATTTGATCTCCTGGTGCAACCACAGCAGCTGTTGACAGAGCTGGGCGCTCACCATGGTTAAGTGTCTTCCATCAATTTTGTGGCTCTGACCCTCCTCTGATCAGCCCCTTCCCATTCCTAACTGCTGCCTTGATTGCTTTGCAGTTGTTTCCTAGGAGCCACTGTGTGTAACTGGATTTCACAGTGTCTTTAGGGACCCACCTTCACTACATGAGTCACTGTACAACAGCCACTTATCCTGGTGTAGCCCATGTTCGTCCTCTAAAGTGGAGCTGTGAAGAACCCTGCTTACTCGGAGCTCCTCTCACTCTCATGCTGCTGGGGCTGCTTATGAAGCTGGGCATCTCGTCTTTGGTCTCATCACATTATTCTTTTCATCGATTATTATGAAGTCGGATACGACTTTGTTAATAATGTGACACTGGCTGTCACAGGCACTTCTATGTATCTTCCCCAACAGCTCTGTGAAGTATGCCTGTGATCCCCATTTTACAGGGGGGACACTGAGGCTCAGAGAGGTCGAGTAGCTTCCTTCACACAGTTTCTTGGTGCATTTTGAGTCTCCACCTGGAACTCCGCCTCTCAGGTGTGTGCACTTAGCTGGTGTTCCACTTTGTCCTTCTCTGCCAGCCTCACCAAAGGCACACGGCCCATCCTGAGTCCATTGTCTGCTAGTTGGCAGTCACCCTGCACAAACAGGCCCTGGGTGGGGAGTGGACTAGCAGGGTGTGGTCGTCCGGCCTACCCTGGGCAGATTCTAGGTTTATTGCAAGAGCTGGAGTAGTGGAAGATACTGACCATCACTCACCTGCAAGGTTTCTTATGTAGAAATACTCCACTGACTTTTTACAGGTGTCATGTCTTTTTGTCTTCATTGCTCCTTTGGGCTTTCTCCTACAGTCCGTGCTGTGCAGTAACATACAGTACAGAGACTGGTGAACATAATACTGTTGCCCTGCACCAAACGGTCACATCATTCATTTTTCTAATTATGAAAGAATTACATACTTTGTAAAAAAAAAAGGCAAATTACACAGATCTATGTAGAGTAAAGTGAAACCTTCCCCTTCCATCCCCTTCCCTGCACACTCACTCCCCTACTCAGAAGGAACTATTGTTAAGAGGTGGCAGCTTATTCTTCTGGACATTTCCTATGAATTTATAAATACACATAAAGATTTTTTTAACATAAATAAATTACATAACTACATCGTTTTGCAGCTTGCTGTTTCCCAAAACATATATCATAGACGTCTCTCCTTATCAGTGCACGTCCCTCTAACTTAGCTTTTTAGAAGTTTTAGAGCTACTCCAAAGAACAGGAATACCACGATCTGTTTATTTCTTCTTTGATAGAGATGGGGTTATTTCCAGTTTCACTATTATACATAATGCTGCAGTAAGATCCTTGTATGGAATTTATTACACTGCTATTCAACTGCTCAATTTGCTTTGTTCCCTTTTAGTCAGAGACTATGATATATTTTTAACAATTTTATGGGAATTATTTTATAAGGAAATTAATTTTATCTCTGAATCAAGACATTTATGGGAAAACTGGACTTTAAGGTCATCCATCTCAGTATTCTGGAGAAAAATCATGAAACTTAGAAGATATTATGCTAGCTGCATCACATTCTAACAAGTCACATTAACAATTTAAAGTTGAATGTTTGGGCTGGCCCGGTGGCGCAAGCCGTTAAGTGCGCGTGCTCCGCTGCGGCGGCGCGGGGTTCGCGGCGGTCCCAGGTTCGCGGGTTCGGATCCCGGGCACTCACCGACGCACTGCTTGTCAAGCCATGCTGTGGCGACGTCCCATATAAATTGGAGGAAAATGGGTATGGATGTTAGCCCACGGCCAGTCTTCCTCGGCAAAAAGAGGAGGATTGGCAGATGTTAGCTCAGGGCCGATCTTCCTCACAAAGCAAAAATAAAAAACAAAATAAATAAAATTGAATGTTAGTATAGCTTCTACAGTCTTTGTTCAGAAGAAGGATGACATTTTCTTGTCTTGAAAACTTCTGACTCCAGGGGCTCTCAGTTGGGCTTCAGAGAGGATAAGATGTTGGTGTTGTATCTGTTTCTCTTCAGCTGTAGGCTGCATCTTCTAAAGATCATAGAATTGAACATGGTCCAATCTATATATATGATTTGGGTCAAAAATTCAAAGTAATGAACCCAAGATAGGAATCTATAACTTTGGTTCATTTTTAAAGTTTTTTTTTATTTATTTATTTTTTCCCCAAAATCCCCAGTAGATAGTTGTATGTTATAGCTGCACATCCTTCTAGTTGCTGTATGTGGGACGCGACCTCAGCACGGCCGGAGAAGCGGTGCGTCGGTGCGCACCCGGGATCCGAATCCGGGCTGCCAGCAGTGGAGTGCGCGCACTTAACTGCTAAGCCACTGGGCCGGCCCTATAACTTTGGTTCTTAATGAAGAATTTCCTTTGATATCCTCAAGTCTCTGTGATTACTAGTAAAAACTCACTTGTGGATGAAGAGATGTGGTTCTGCTGGCAATGTCTGGCTTGAACATCTATAGTTAAGGCTGCCACATCCCTAGGTAGATTAGACTTGACCTCTCCATGACCTCTGCCCTTGTTCTTTGACGTGGGAAAAATAAGAATTTAAAAAACTATTGTTACTAGCACTGAATGCTAGAAATGCCCATTAAAGAGTGAGTTTGATTTGGTAAACCAAAGGGAGTATAAGCAGAAGAAAATCTTTAATATCTATGAAATTTCAAGAAGTTCTAAATTTTTTAAACGTAACCCTATTTTTGCAACAATGCAAAATGTATATATATGAATGAAATATCCCTCTGTCCATTTCTTAACTTGTTTCCATTGATTTGATGGATTTATCCTCTAATCAGGATTCCAAGTGTGAAAGAACATCTTGGTATTTCAAAGAAAAGAAGCCATTGATATTTGATTTGCTTTTAGCTCGACATCCTACAGGTTTGAGGAATAAATTATCATGTAATGATACAATGATTCTGAAATCTAATTGTTAATTAGAGGAGTGTAAGGGATGATTGAATGGTGGTTCATCCCCATGGTCAGGGGTATTGTACACATGGAGATGTAAACACGAATCAGGAAGGTGCTTCAGCCCCGTGACATCGCTGAGAACCACAGTGCAGGAGGATCTAGGGGCACAGCCCTTTGCCTCGATCTCCTGGGTTACATGTAGATCCAGAGGTCTTGACAGTGGCTTCAGAGCAGCTAACTTTTGTCTATTTCTCCCCTTCCTTCTCTCCAGCTTATCTCAAACAGTCCTGACTATCATGTTTTAAAGTAAGGCCAATTATAGTTATTTACATGAGCTTCTTGTTCAATATTGAAGAGTAATAATCAGGCATAACATTAAATATCATTTAATCTACTTAAATAAATTTGTTGTACCTTTTAATTGATTAGAATACTAAAGTTGGTTCAGAGTTTGATATTCACCAAGTGCGTTAATCTGCTTACAACTGCCATGTGCCTCACTCCTCTTAGAAGTGTATCATTGGCCCATCACAAGATTTTAATGACTCAAATCATCATAAATTAAGATAATGCACTGTCTTTTTGATGACCGGGAAGCACATGGGTCCATTTTGGAAATATGCCCATCTGTCTTTTCTCCCCATGGGAAGTTTCTTGTCACTAGGTCTCCAGTGGCTTGCACAAGCCCTAGGTCTGTAATAGCTTGGTGCCTCTCCTTCTACTTGGGGTAGAAATAAAAGAGGTCAGAGAGACTTATTAAAATTTTGGTTGCATGAAGTCTTCTATGAAGACCATCCATACATATTGTTCTGGATAGCTCTCTGTTCCTAAGACTACTAGTTATTTTAAGGGCTTGTCAGAAACCGTGAAAGATCTGATGTTTTACCTTACCTGCAAACCAATAAGTTAGCCTACAATGGTCTTACAGATGTTGGCAAAAGTCAAGAGACCCATGCGTCAGAGACAAAGGACTTAATGACACAACAATAGCAGTGGCCAGAGTATCAGCATTTGCACCAGTTCAATAAATCTCACTTCCTACAGGGTGATACACAGTGGGCCAGGTGACATGCAGAGAGATGCAAGATCTCAGAGCCTAAGGAATTCAAATCTTTGATAACGGGCAGGATGTCTGCTAACCTTTGCCCTGGGGGGGGGTGTTATTTTTATTATACTGGGCAGTAAGCAAGGCTGCCCTTTGCTCCAGAGGAGGCCACTATTTCTATCTTCCAAGGCTGACAGCTCTACACACATCCTTGAAAAGACAGCCTGGTTTTACTGGCTTTCAAAGATAAGCTTGAATGAGACTTGATCATCATTCAGTTCTTCTGTTTCCTGTATTGAGATTGTGCAAATATGTTCTTTTCTCTGTAAAGTTCACTAACTTTATTCATACATAAGAGATGCTTTTGGTTTTATTTATTAAGTTGAAATTTTCTTATTAGAGAAAATGATGAAACTATTATGGGTTGGATGTGAAAGTACGTTTTTTCAGGAAAAATGTGAAAGTAGATCGGTGCTCGTAGAACTTTGCCACAAGGAGCTGATAGCAACTTAAATGATTTTAATTTGAATACTGTTTTGTACAACTTTCTTCCATCTTACATCATCTTCTCTGCTTTCTGTAATTCCCATATTGGAATGGGGCAGTTTCAGGGATTCACTGAACTCATATACAGTATTCAAATGGTTTTGTCTGTTGTGGTTTTTTAATTGAGATAAAGTTGACATACAACATTAAATTAGTTTCAGCGGTACGACATAATGATTCAATGTTTGTATATATGTTGAAATGATCACCACAATAAGTCCAGTTAACATCCGTCCCCATATAGAGTTACAAATTTTTTCTCTTGTTATGAGGACATGGCATATTTCAAGGTGCAGAAGAATCAACGATGATGTCATACTTTTCCATATACAGCTTGATGAATTTGGACTTAAGCATACACCCTTGAGACTGTCACCACCATCAAGGCCACAAACATATCCATCACCTCCCAAAGTTTTCTCTCACCTCCTTTATTACTATTATTCTGTTGTAAGAACTCTTAATATCTACTTTATTAGCAAATGTAACGTATGCAATACAGTCTTGTTAGCTGTAGGCACTATGTCGTATCCTAGATTTCCAGAACTTATTTATCTTGATAACTGAAACTTTGTATCTTTGAACATCAGCTCCCCATTTCTCCATCTCCCCAGCCCCTGGCAACCACCATTCTAACCTCTGCTTGTGTGAGTTTGACTATTTTAGCTTCCACAAATAAGGGAATATTTGCCTTTCTCTGTCTGCCTTATTTCACTTAGTACAATGTCTTTTAGGTGCATTCATGTTGTCAAATATAGCAACAATTCCTTCTTTTTTCAATGTTGAAGAATATGCCATTTCTTTATCCCTTCATCCATCAGTGACGTTTAGGTTACTTCCATATCTTGGCTATTGTGAATTTGCTGCAATGAACATTAGAGGGCAGATATCTCTTTGAGACCCTGATTTCAATTCCTGTGGGTGTCTACCAGAAGTGGGATTGCTGGATCATAAGCTAGTTTTCACTTTTGGAGGAAATTCCATACTGTTTTCCATAATGGCTGTACTAGTTTACATTCCCACGAGGGTTCCTTTTCTCCACATCCTCACCAACATTTGTCATCTTTAGTTTATTTGATAATCGCCATCATAACAGGTGTGAAATGATAGCTCATTGTGGTTTTGATTTGCATTCCCTGATTTGTGATGCTGAACAACTTTTCATACACCTTCTGGCCACCTGAATGTCTTCACTGGAAAAATTTTACTCTGGTCCCTTGCCCATTCTTTAAATTGATTTGTCTTTTTGTTTTTGAGCCAAACAAAAAAAGAGAACAAAATTTCCAGGCATTATGGGTGCTTCCCAGTTGATGCAGATGGCTTTGTATTTACAGTGGTACAAAAAGATCGTGTTTCGTGCTTTTTCTTCAGCTTGTCATAAGACCAGCAGTAGCTGCGGCACGGCAGATAATCAGAATCTTCTGGGTTTGGAGGTTTACAAAATAAATGAGTGGTAAGGAATTTTTTATTTTTCCAAGGAAATTATTGTGATCATAGTCCATGGAATCCAGGATTGATAGGTGTAGGAGGAAATTAAGGTGAGAATCGTTGATCTGGCATTACTACTGATCTTGAGGGACAGGTATCTACTGTATGAATGTTTGAATAAAAATATTAGAGATCAGGCATCTGTGATGGGGGAATATGTTTTCTGAGTTATTTACTTTTGAACATAACCATTTGGATTATGTGAACATCTGGGATATGGGAGTAAGTTGCTAACAGGGGGTGGTTGATAATATCACAATTGATTTAACCTCTATGAACACAAAGTGGTCAATGGATTAAGCAAATAAGTAGACAGAAAACACAGAAATGGTAAGATTTGGGATTTAGTAAAGGACTGGGGGCCGACTGTCCTGAGAGGGAGTGCCAGGACTTGTGCGGTTGAGAGTGACAAGGAAAAGAAGAGAATAGACTAACACTCAAACAAGGAGGGCGTGTTAACAGGATGGAGGGGGAAATGATCTGGAGGAGCCTTGAGTTTTGACCTTGAGCTTTCTGTTCTTGATGCAAGTCTGACTGATGACATCCCAGGACACAGGTCAGATCTATCCCGAGTGCGTAGAGGGAGGGTGGAAGTACAAAACAGCCAGGATAATTGTCCTAAAAAGGCAGGCCTCTTTTATCATTTGACCCAGTTTCATGATTTGTTTTTATAGGGTAAGAGGAAAAGAAGGATGATAAGTCACGTCTTCACAGAAGAAGCAGCGTAACTGTGGGAACCAGTCCAAACCAAAGCCTGGTTTAAGCATTTCCATTCTTTTGAGGTTGTCCAGTGACATATTCAAGAGGTCAGTTACTAGAATCCCATCCCATCCTGGCAATTTCTGGTCTCTGAGAGGACAACTTGGACCAGCCCCACCAGATCTGCTGGCCCGAGAGACCGCAAGGACTCCAGGCCTGCAGCAGTGCAGGACAACTCGTAAGTCCTTTCAATCTTGCCAAAATGTTGTAAAAACTTGCACCTAGTCACACAGGTGAATCCCTGCCAGGTGTGCTCGCAGGTGGTCTGCATTCCAGGTCCCATTCCCACTCCTGCTGGTCTTCAGATTTGGCAGAGATGATTCCAGGAACTGATCTGTGCATTCCACAGCTCCACTGTGGAGGTATCAGGAAGGAGGAAAGGGCAGTGAAGAGCACAGGAGCGAGACTGGTGATAGCACTGATGGCGGACACACTTGCTAGCAAGGCAGAGAAAGTGAGGGTTTAAGAAGGCCATCCTGACAGCAGATGAAATGGAGCAGGCACCTCAGTGAGGTCTCTTGGCAGCATCCCTAATGTTTCCTTGCTTTGAGCTCTTGAAAACTTTAAAATATATTGATACTTTTCTTTTATTAAACTCTGCTTCGAGACATAGAAAATATAGACAACAGTGTCTTTCTGAGGTGAGATGTTGAGTTTCAGGGGAGGAGAGAAAGAGCTTCCTTTTTCATGCTGCTCTCTCATTTTCCTTTACTATGTATATTATTTATTTGTACTTTAAAGTCAGCAGCGAATTATCAATGTCACGGGATGATTCAGTTTTTCCCCTCACAGTCACAGTAAAACCTACTATAAATGGATTATTCTTTTTGTATAATATTCCAATAGATTCCAAAATATTATTTCAAACGCACTTTTGTGTCTATGTTCTCAAATTAGATATTTACTTCTTGGTCTCCATTTTTCTGTTCTCTGTTGCATGCTAATTCAGAGTTGCATCTAAGGAAATACCAGATTTCCCTCAGTTTTTTAGATCCATATGTGTTGGAAATTTGATTCATGGAGATGAACATGGCAGTTGGGGGATCGTGCGATTATCAAAAGAGATCTTTTCAGCATCAGTAATGCGGAAAGAACCCATTGCTTGTTGGGATTTAATTGTCTATTTGAGGGATCAAGCTTTCACTGTTGGCTCTTCTCTTTCTCTTTGGAGGGAAAGTATAGCCTTCCCAGTCTTTCCGTTACCAAATCACTTTCCTGGGTGGCTGTGCCATGTCAGGAAGGGCTTGGGATGCTGGGAACCAGGATTCATTTTCAGCTTCTGGTTGTCCTGAGAAGGCTTCCCTGGCAGAATGCAGCCTGTGTGTCTGGGTGACACTTGCAGCCATCAGAAATGAGGGGATAACTCACAAATGCCAAGCGATTCATCTGGTCCTTGTCTTACAGGGTGTTCCCAAGGGATGAGGTTCAAAATGCCACTCGGTAACCATTTGAAAGCTCCTAGTCATGGGGTGGGTTCTCGGTGCGAGCTCAGAGCAGTGTCTGTTCACCACCAGATGGGAAGCATTTCAGTATTTTAATTGGTAAGGCTGTGTTCATGCACATCCATGGACCATCAGTTCAGTGGCATTCCCTGCTGTAGTCCCCCACACCTCTGTCGTGCGTCATCTTTGAAAGCTCCAAACAGTGTTCACACCCCAGCAGGTGGTGGTAATGTAACCACAGCACAGGACTGGGGACAAAAACACAAAAACCCAGGGGCAACACAGTTTATGGGCTCAGGCCCAATTGCCCCATTTGGACGAGTTGGTAACACCAACACTTAGTGTGTAAACTGGAGGATTGTCCAAGACCATGGACCTCAGAATGACACAGGCTCAGAAGTCACCTTGGACAGCAAGGGACAGTGTGAGGTCACTCACTGACCAGGATTATGGTCCCTTATACTGGCAAAGTAGAGCTCACCCGGGATCCATCGAGGGAGGATGCTTGGGGCCTTCTGGGGAATTTCTGCCCTAAAGGGAATTGCATAAGGAAGGCAGGGGTGCTGAAAATCCTAGTTCACAGGGAGCAGTCATGTTTATGGAACGAGACCCAGCAGTAGCCTTAAAAGCTGCGTCACAAATCTTTCCGCCTGGATACAAAACAAGCAGGAGAAGGAATTCAGAGTCCTGGACAAGGATCCCAGCAGGATTCAAATCCAGGTCAGGGGTGAACAGGGAGCCCCTAGAGGGGCCTCAGGAGCGAGGTCCTGCCTGCCTTCAGTCCATTTGCAAATGAGCTTTCTTGGGCCTTGTCCTCTCAACGTGCACGTTTTGATCTTTTTACATTGTTTTCATCACTTAGAGCTGATGCAATTCCAGAGATTGAACTAGAAAACTACAAGTTCCTAAAATTTAGTCAAAAGAAATCTCAAAAAGAGAAGCAGAAAAAGTTCCCTGTTCCTCCAGAATGTAGAAAGGCAGCCCCTGCCTGTGGCACGACATGGTCCTGGGTAGTGCTGTTTTAAAGACACCCACATTTCAGTGGTTGTTGCTCTCCCTGTGAAAGTACCTTCAACCTTAAAATCCCAAGAGAAAGGGCGGGGGCCATGTCTGCTCCTGGAGGAGCTGAATGATACTGAAATGAACTGATCTTCGGAATTATGGGGACTTGGGAGTGTCCCCACTAACCAGGGAAGGGGCTGGCCCTTCTCCCTTCGCCCACAGACAATAAGCTGACGACCCAGAAGAGTTCGTGATTCAAGGAGAAATGTGAGATTCAGTGTCTCACTTACATGCCTACAGAAAGCGACAGAACCACACCACAACTCCCAGCTCTAAAGGGAACAGGACTTTAATATAATATTCAAATATGGCATTTATTATTTACAACAAATAACTACTGTCCCTCCCCAATGGGTGAATAGGTGCTGGGGTAGAGACATCAGGGAGCTGGGGTGGGGTCGTCCCCTCTCTCTTGGGTTTCAGGGGACCTCAGAGATCAGCTTACAATGCTCCCCTTCCCGTCAGGTGGGAGGAACTGGCCCAGTGCATCGAAAGCCTCCCAGCTGTGTCCCCGCTGCTGAGGATGGGGCTGTGATCGGCCACTGGTACAGGGCTCGGTGTTGGGGCCTGGGGACTGAGTAGAAGAGTCGGGTTACCCTGGGGGGTCTCCCTCAGAATCATGGCCCCCACCCTGTCCCCACTGCACTGAGTGCTCCAGACTCTGTGCTCAGTGCTGTCAGCCACCAGTACCCCATTTGTCCCTGCCACGCAAGAGATCATTTGGTATCACCTATTTCACAGAGGAGGAAACGGAGTCTCAGGAAGCTGAAGAGAGTCACCCCAGTCACAGGACTGCTCAGTAGTGGAGCTGGGATCCCAGTGCCAGCTGTCCAACTCCCCAAGGGCACGTTTAGCCCGAAGCTTTACTGAACCCCTGGGAGTCAGTCACCACGGCCCAGACACTCACTCACCCCTGATCTTAATGATGGCGGGTTCTTCTTATCCTTGAGTATTCTGCTGGCCAACTAGGTCTGGGGGGTCCAGCTGGCAGGACAGGCTGTAGCTCCAGGACAGAAAGGCACCTGTGAGCCTACCAGGAGACACACCTCAGGTGTCCCCCCACTGCCTGCCCAGCAGCTGGAGTCTAGGAGTCCCAGAGGTCGCCATGCAATAAGACCTGGGGCTGAGTGGGGGGCCACGGAGACAGGCTCTCTGGACTGGCCAACAGGGAGCGTCCACCCCTGCCCTCACCCAACTCCTGCCCGGCCTCACCTATCATTCTCGTTGAGCAGCTCCATGTCCTAGAACCAGGGCCCAAATCGCTCCTCGAACTCTAGGTTGTAATTCTTTGCGGCCACCTGGAGCAGAAGGATCGCCCTCATGACTGGGTATTCCTGGGACCAGAGGGAAGGAGAGGATGCAGATAGGGCCTGGGTGGGGGATGCTTCATGCACCTTGTGGGTGGTGAGGAGTGGAGCAGGGGACCATCCTGGGAACCCTCCTTCCCTCCAGTTCCATCCAGGCTCTACCTGTTCGCAGAATGGGAATAATCAGCCCCTCCTCCAGGAAGTTTTCCTTGATGCCATCCTCCCCTCAACCCACCCGCCAATTGGTTGGGTCTCCCACTTCTCTGTTATCAAACTCTTCCACTAAATGTAAGATACAGGGGGTGGAGCCAGGGACTGTTCTGCCCAGAGGGTCTCTGATTTCCTCCTCCTTCCCCTCCCCTGCAGGGAGTGCGGCAGCTGTTCACTTCAGTCCTCTTCTCAGGTTGATCTCATTCCCCTGGAAGGCAGAGAGCCAGAGTCCATCAGACAGAGCCCCCTAGCCTGACTAGACCCCTAGGCCCACCCCTTCTCATGTTGCACTACTGCCAGGTCCCCAGAGGGGGCCGGGCATGCACAGAAAACAGGACTTGGACCTAGGCCGGGATCTGGGCTCCAGAGAAGCAGGACATGGGGGAGAGGCTGAGGGACCTGGCAGCACAACCCTCTCTGATGACAGACTTGGAGGCTGAGGCCTCAGGCAGAGGGGACTGCTCAGCCACTTATGTGCTGCCTGACTTGGAGGGGTCTGACTTCTCTCTCCCTCCATGGGCAGCGTGGGAGGGAGAGGCTGCATCCAGCTCAGATAAAACCTCAAGCAGCTGTGCTGTCAGGCAGCTCTGAGCTTCCCCAGCCTGAGGAACCGGAATGGGTGTCTCAGGTGGAGCCTCTGTTCACTCATCCCTAAGATGGGCCTCATGCCCCAGCTCCCAGGGGTGGCTGAGAGGCTCTTATGACAGGAGATGTGCCAAGTGCTGAGAGCTCAGAGCTCAGTTCGGGGGCTCCCCATCCCAAGGCTCAGGATCCTAGTCCTCCCTGCCTGGTCCTCAGGTGCACCCATCTTGAGATTATCACCCATCAGCAGGTGCAGCATCAGCAGGTGACCAAGGAAAGTGCTAAGATATGGGACGACACATTGTGACATCGGGGTGTGGGTGGGATGAGTCCTTGCTCTCAAGTCGGCCCCCTGCAGACCCTCCCCTGAAAAGTCCTCACCCTCAGCCTCCTGGCCCACCCCAGGGTTCCCACGGGGAGCAGCCAAGACCCTTAGCAGCCTCCCCTCAACTCCTCCTCCTTTCACAGCCCAAGAAAACCACACTCTTCCTCCTCACCTCCCAGGGCCGGCTTCTGGCAAATCACAGGGTGTGCGGTCCCTGGCCCTCCCCACAACAAACCCATCCTGCACCAGCTTTTCCAGGCCCTCCTCCCGGTCACTTCTACTTGGGGATTCAGGCACTGTGGCACCAAGAGGAAGGGGCCTCCTCTCTTGATTTGAGGGCCTCCAGCTGGGAGGGCAGAGCCCCTCCCCCACAGGCACACTCACCTGCTGCTGCTGCTGCTTCTCCTGCACTCTCTGGAGGCTGATCTGCGGGGGAGCAAACGTGGAGGGCCTCCGCTGCCAGGGTCGAGGTGAGTGTCAGTAAGGCCATAGTCCCCTCACCCCATTTCTCTCCAGCACCACTGGCCTCTGACCGTGGACATCTGACTCCAGGCATCTGGTACCAATAGCACGCCATCCTCCAAGGTGTTGTGATTCTAGAACAAGCCAAGTTCCAACTCTCACTCTGGGTGTGAGCTTGGGCTTTGGGCCAGGCCTCTCCGAGCCTGTTTCCTCATCTGGAAGGTGTGAGAATTCCAGCTACCTCACATGTTCTCCTGAGGACTCAGTGTCACATGACACTGCTCTCGCCATCACCCTTCCAGGTGGATCAAGCAGAAAGCTCCCACAGTCTTTTCTTCCCTCTTACCTCATCACCACCCTGTGTGGTCTACAACTGAGGTTCAACTTGGGGAGGACTGGCCACCAAGTTCACTCTCTGCTTTCAGGGTTCAGTTTGGACTGAGAACCTGAGTTTCTTTCTGTCTGTAGGCCTGGGCAATCTCGTGCTTCTCTCCTCTCTAGGCGTCCACATTGAGAAACCCGAAAACACTGGTATTTGATTCCTCAGTTACAGGGATTTGACAGAGTGAGAGAGAGAGAGAGAGAGAGATGGAACATGAAAGAGGGAGTAAGAGGAAGTGAGAGACTTTTTTAGTTAAAATTTAGACAAGACATCCCATCACTTTGGCTGTTATTATGTTAAGAAGCCAGTTACTAACTACTTAGTGGTTCCACTGGGATGGCTATACCATGGGTGCGGCTTACTGGGTACCACTGTTGAGATTGCCCACCTCATAGGCCAAGACGAGGCACTTGGGTCGCATTCTCCATTAAACAGGAAACAATTGAATGGTTTTATGACACAGGATGGTAGTATCTAAATTTCCATTAGTTTCAACCCCCTCATGATGCTGACCTGAAAATGAGGCCAAGTTGGAAGCGACTGTTCCAATATCACATTGCTAGAACCCAGGCCTGTTTTGAGTGGTGTTCTGTGCTACCTGTCACCCCTTCTTATTATTCTTTCATCTCTAAGATTGTGCCTTAGGTACATGTGACACCATCCCACAGGGGTAATAGATATTATGTCATATACACCGGGTGACATCCCTAGGAAGTAGATTCTAGTCTGATCCCCATGGTGCAGGTTTAGAGACTGGGGAGGACCTGAGAGGTACAGGGACTTTCTCAGGATGAAGAACTGGTAAGAAAAAGGAGGTCAGCATTCATCTCTGTCTCCTCAAAGTTAAGACTCGACTTAGGTTTCCAGGGAGCTGTGGCTAGGGCTGTGGCTAGGCTCCTTGTGTACAGTTGAGGAGATGACATGGGGGAGGAGGGTTAGCAGCCAGGGTACAGGAGGCAGCTCTGGACAAGTCTGATTGAGGGAAGGGGCCCAGGTAAAGGAATCTTGAAAAATGACCTCACTTCCTTGGTCATAGACCTCAACAGATCTTAGAACTCTGGTAACCAGGCACCCACAGCCCCCCATCCAGCTCACTTGACTGGAGACAGTCAACAGGAAAAAATATTTTGTTGTTATATCCCAACTTTTGGAGGATCTAGGCTCAAAAAAACCCAGAAAGAGAAACTTCTTGGTCGTTGCCGACGTTGGCTCAGCCCTCATCCCCGACGCCTCTGGGCGTCTGGCAGGAGGCAGTGAAGGGTAACACGGGGCAGCCCAGGAAAGGCTAGTGCAGGCCAGGACACAACTGTGATCCCACCTGATCAGCCCCACACCCCTTACACTTCATCGTGTGTGTGTGTGTCTGTGTGTGTTTGTGTGGAGGGGAGAAGGCAGGGTATGAGGGGTAGGCCATTCCTGGGCTGGAGCTGGTTGTCAGGTGTTGGAAGCATGGTGGGCCTGTCATGTTCATAGCCCAGGTCATGGTTGGCAGCATGAGAAGGTGAGCTCCTCTACTCTTATGTTACTGAGCCATAGAGGTTTCATCTCTTTTCCTGCCTGACCACAGTTCTTTGCAGGGATGTCCCTCTGTGCCTGAACTGAGGAGCAGACTTTCTCTTGGGGGTTGACCACAGTGGCAGTGTGCAGGTGCAGGCAGCCCCTGATTCCTTCTGGCCCAGCTCCAGAGCAGTCTTTGCAGAACTCCAATCAGAAGGTCATCGAGGAGCTGCCCAATGGTTTCAATTTCACCAACTCACTAGGCAAGGGGAAGGTGCCTGAGGCCACAAACACCATCCAGTGCTGCTCTGAGATGAGAGCAGGAGCAGAAGGTCTCCACACTCAGGACCTTGAGATAACCAGGTTGGACCAGAACTAGGGCATGACCAGACTGGGGCTGTCCCTTTTTCAAGCTAAAGGGGATGTACACGCAGGTAACCTTGCCTGGTTCAGAGCTGAACTGCCATAACCCTCTTACCCTTGCCCGGTGTGAGCTTCTGGAAGCCACTGAGGCAGAGGCAGAGGGTAAGGGGGACTGCAGGCTGGATATTCCTGGAAGGGAAGTGGGATCTTTCTTGTGTTTAGAAGGACACATGGAAAGTCAGCTATGTGGGTGAATCTTTCTCTTTATCCCACTCTAGCACCAGCTGCAGAGCTCCAGCCAGTGGCAGAAGCAGAGCAGTGTGCAGTGGTGGAGGTAGAGTTGGCTACAGCTCCGTTAACATCACCCCTTCTAGCGTTGGAGCCAGCGTCCCCTCCATCAGCAGTGTTGGAGCTGGAGCAAGGGCCAACATCGGCTCCAGCAGGAGTGGGAGCTGCTGAGCTGGAGTCACCTGAACCATCATTTCTAGTGGGAAGTCCGTCTCCACCTGTGGCTGTTAAGGAGCGTGAGAAGAAGCCCAACCTCACGGCCTTCTCTCCTAAGCAGGTGGTAGAGCGGTTGACCGTGATGGATGCAGTGAGCAACTGGGCTCTCAGGGCGGGGTGGAACAGGCCTTCCCTCTGTCATCGTTGCCCCAGACCTGATCCAGACTCCCATGATCTGGGCCCAAATCCTAGCTACACCCCTTACCAACCATATGACCTGGGCAACTTCCGGAACCCCCAAGCCTTTGCTGTCCACCTGCAGATCGTAGAGATGGACACTAACAGGACCTGCTCCACAGAGTGACTGTGCCAGCTCCATGAGGTAGAAGAGATGGAAAGATGGGCAGGGCCTGGCCCATCAGTGGTGGAGGGGAACTCACTGTGTGCAGCCAGGTCTACGGTGGCCCAGCCGTCTCCTCAGGAGGCTCAACAGCCTCAGGACTTCACACCTGATGTGTGCTTCACTACAAGGGAGACAGACAAGGCCAGTGGTTGTAGCTGCCACGGGGGAATGTACATCAGAATGGGGAGTGGGACCAGAGCGGAGATCAGGGTGGTGGAAGATGCCTCCTTGACATGAGCAGAATTGAGCCACTGTCTGGAGCTTGGAGTTAGCCAGGACGGGCTGGGTGCAAATGCCCCTCTCCCTTCTCTGCCGGGATTGGGTCCTGGGTCATCCTGTGCTGAGTACCCTCGGTGGACAGAGAAGAAAACCCAGGGACTCTCACAAGGCTCAGGCCACATCCTGAGCTTCCTGAGCTCTAGCTCTAAACTGTGACACCTGTGTCGGACTTTAGGGGCTGTGGACACAGAGGTGGCCTGTGGCAGGGCTGGATGACACTCCCTCTGTTCCCCAGGAGCTCTTCTGGAAAGTGGTGCCCTCTCAATGCCTGGGATCCACCTGGCACAAGAAGAACAAGCCTAGCAGTGAGCACTAGACACCCACTATCCAGGCCACCATCGACCAGTTCAGAAGGGTGGCCAGCCTCGTCATCACCACCTGCCTTGGGGACCGAGCATGACAGCCCAGGACAGGGCGAGGGTGGTAGAGCACTGGGTCCCAGGTGGCCCAGGTGTGCTGTGGGAGGCCCAGTGGAGCCCCTCTCTGGAGACTTGGGAACTGCCTCTCCACCTTTATCAGCTCCCAGGATTGCAGTGTGTGGTCTAAGCTCCTGCAAGTCCTTAGGCCCTTCCTGCCAGGGGCCCACTGACCTTGACTCCAGGTCCCAGTGGGAGGATGCTCACTTCCTACCTGCCTAATTCCCTGGGTTGAGCTAAACTCCTCCTCCTTGTGAGTGTTACTCTCTGGGTCCTAAATGTCCTTCTGGGGCTCCCTGAGCATCTGTCTCATCCGGGAGGGGAGATTTAAATAGAAGGGGACTGAAGCTAGAGCAAGCGGGGATCCAGTGCCCAACCTCACACCTCATTCTCTTCCCTTCCCCAGGAGTGCGAGATCTGGAAGAACTTCTCCTCGCCCTGCACTGTCATCTCTGCTCTGCAGAAAACTTCCACAAGCCATCTGAAGAACACATGGGGGGAAGTTTCCCTGTGGGTAGGCATCTCTCCATAGGAGGACCAGGATGGATGGGGGATCTCCTGTATGACTGCCATTGGCGCCTCAGTCAGCTGGGGACTCTTGGGAGGCAGCAAATGCTGGGGACAGGGCCTGGGCGTTGGCAGTTGGTCTCTAAGTCTCCTGGTGACCTTAGTGAACCAGTTCTGCTTCAGTACTCGGTTTCCCTAAATGTCAGCTACTAGATTGAGCCACATTGGGGATTTTCAAGTGTTTATAGCAACAGAACTCTATGGCCAGTTGAAACTCATCGTGGTCAAAACAGAGCTGCTCTGTAGAGCTGGGGAGTGGAGACCCCAGTGACCAACAGGAGAGTCCCCTCCCAGTCCCATGAGACCTTAGCGCTCAGAGGAGCCCAGTGAGAACACTCCTCCAGACAGGTTGAATCTCTTGGGTTGTCAAAGAAAAGGGATTTGCACTCAGACCCCTCACATTATCTCTAAATTTATCCTTCCCCCTTTCCCCTCCCCTCGGGTAAAGCTCTGAAAAACTTAAGGAGCTCTATAACCAAGACGAGTCCTTGAGCAGAGAACTGATGACCAAGATAGAGTGGAGGCTGTGGGTCTGGAAAGAGAGGAGGGGAGAGAGGGGTAGGGGGACTGGGCAGGTTGTAGGTTTGATAGTTTCTCACTTGAAATTTCTCTGAAGCATTCCCGTCTATCTTGTCCAGGTTAACAAGCAGAGGGATCTGTTCAGCCCATGGGCAGCAGGGTGCCATTTTTGGGCAGGAGGCCCTGGTCATGGGACACAGTGGTGTTGGCTGGGCTGTTCCAGGAGGAGATGCCGAGCTGGTGCCATCAGCAGGTCTCTGGCTTCCGTGCACGTCCATCCTGCTGGATGTAGCTTCTTCCAGGCTGTTGCGGTGGGTTTAGCCCTCAGCCTAAAACTGTCCTCAGGAAGCCAGGCCCCTACTGCTCCTTCTGTGTTCACCACGTCTGCGAAGACGTGACTATCATCCTTCTTATCATCTTTCTTTTCCTCTTACCCTACAAAAACCAATCATGAAAGTGGGTCAAATGATAAAGGAAGCCTGCCTTTTTAGGACAATTATCCTGGCTGTTTTGTACTTCTACCCTCCCTCTATCCTCTGGGGATAGATCTGACCTGTGTCCTGGGATGTCATCAGGCAGATTTGCAGCAAGAATAGAAAGCTGAAGGTCAAAACTCAAGGCTACTCCAGATCATTTCCCCCTCCGTCCTGTTAACACTCCCTCCTTGTTTGAGTGTGATTCTATTCTCTTCTTGTCTTTGTCACTCTCAACCGCACAAGTCTTGGCACTCCCACTCAGGACAGTAAGTCCCCAGTCCTTTACTAAATCCTAATTCTTACCATTTCTGTGTTTTCTGTCTACTCATTTGCTTAATCCATTGACCACTTGGTGTTCATAGAGGTTAAATCAATAGTGATATTATCAACCACCCCCTGCTAACGACTTACTCTCATATCCCAGATGTTCACATAATCCAAGTGGTTATGTTCAAAAGTAAATAATTCAGAAAACATATTCACCCACCACAAATCCCTGATCTCTAATATTTTTATTCAAACACTCATACAGTAAATACCTGTCCCTCAAGATCAGAAGTAATGCCAGATCACCAATCCTCACCTTAATTTTCTCCTCCACCTATCTAATCTTGGATTCCATGGACTATGATCACAATAACTTCCTTGGAAAAATAAAAAAAATCCTTACCACTCATTTATTTTGTAAACCTCCAAACCCAGAAGATCCCGATTATCTGCCATGCTGCAGCTACTGTTGGTCTTATAACAAGCTGAAGAAAAAACACGAAACATGATCTTTTGGTACCACTGTAAACACAAAACCATCTGCATCAACTGAGAAGCATCTATAATGCCTGGAAATTTTGTTCTCCTTTTTTTTGTGTTGGCTCAATTACAAAAAGACAAATCAATTTATAAAATGGGCAAGGGACCACAATAGAGTTTTTCCAATGAAGACATACAAGTGGCCAATAGGTCTATGAAAAGGTGTTTGGCATCGCTAATCATCAGGGAATACAAATCAAAACCACAATGAGCTATCACTTCACACCTGTTAAGATGGAGATTATCAGAAAAACTAAAGATGACGAATATTGGTGAAGATGTGAATAAAAGGAACCCTTGTGGGAATGTAACTAGTACAGCCATTATGAAAAACAGTATGGAGGTTTCTCCAAAAAAGAAAACTAGCATATGATCCAGCAATCCCACTTTTGGTATATACCCACAGGAATTGAAATTAAGGTCTCAAAAAGATACCTGTACTCTAATGCTCATTGCAACTGTGGGAGATCAAAATTTGGCCACCCTGAAATATATCTCTTTACCTTGATTGTTTTCTCTGAAGGACATTTGACCTCCCCCACTAACTGCCTAAAGAATTTGACATGGTGGCTCCTTCCTGGAACAGATCTTCCATCTGATGGCTGTAATATAATGTAAAATAGATGTTACAATAGGAAAGGCACCAACAAGCCCATCTTATCAGAAATTCTGTCTCTGGCCACATTCTTTGGATGGCCCTGCAAGGAGTTGCCAGACAGACATTTACATTTATAAGGGAAATCTCCATTTGTAAAGGTATCTCCCTCTCTGTCTTGGGAAGAGGGGGGATGACCTCATTTCTAGAAACTTATCAATGTGGAAGGTGAGGTCTTAAATCTGCATAATAACCTTACCCTTGTTTACAGTGCTTTAGTGGTAATCTCCTGTAACTGACTCCCCCACCCCCAAAATCCTCCTTTGTTATTGGCTGAAAATGATATTTAAGACGAGAATTTCTGCTATTGTGTTGAGAAATGCAGTGTCCCTGCTTTCTCCCATGTATACATGTTATTAAACTTGGTATTATTTTCTCCTGCTAACCTGTCTTGTTGATTATTTGGCCAGCCAGAAGAACCTTAAGGGAAAGGGCAGAGGGAGATTCTCCCTCTTCCCCCGACAGTTTTGGCGAGCCAGCCAGGAGAAGCACTGGCTGGTAAGTTGCCTTCTCTGGTTGGAAGACCTGCCTTCTCCCTGGACTACAGCAGATGATGAGATACGGGAACGCCTGACGAAAGCCGGCAAAAAGGTAAGACTTCTTACCACGTCAGCCTCCCGGAATCTCTATCTGCGGAGTCCGGCGGAAGGAAGTGGTGAGAATTTTTTTCTCTTTCTAAATTTAGATTGGCAGGAGAAAATATTTGGGAAACTAGTTTCTTGGGCTTTTAGTGACTCTTGGTTTAAATTTGGTAGAGTACTCTTGGTTTTGATCTTGATCCCTTTTCCTCCCAGAATAATCTCTGTCTTGTTCTGTGTCCTGAAAACTTGGCTTTGTGACCAGTGAGAATATTCTCCTTGGTCTCCACCATACGGAAGGTGCATTTACCGGGGTGCACCTTGGTGGCCAGTCGAGTAGACTGGGGTTCCGAACTGTCTCTTTGTCCGGCTGTGCCAAGTTCTCAGGGGAGTTTGTCATAAAGGGCCCAGTCCATAAGGGCTTTTGTTGTCTTTACCTTCGTTGCTTGTTAGTGCTGGAAAAATCCCATTCCAGTATCGCCCGCCCGGTGTCACAGATTAGCGGGTCTGTGACTGGAGGCGTCCCACACTATTGTGGGAGACCGGAGACATCCTTACCGCCTGTGCAACGAAGGTCTTTACTGTCTCTGAATATCTTTGGGAGTGAATTCTGTGGATCATGGGGGCTACATCATCTGCGCCCTCACCAGGGACGCCTCTTGCGTCCATGGTAAAGATTTAGTCTAAGCGTGGAAAGTTACCTCCGGGTCTTTCCTTAAAAAGGCTTATTGGTTCGAGTCACTATTGGAATAAATATACAAATGAAGATCCTACTCGTCAATGGCCAGACGACGGATCCTTTGAATTGGGAAAACTTCTAAATTGGGGGGAAAAAAAATGTTTTGAGAGCTCTCACATAATTGCTTAATTGGTACCTAAGAATTAAGGCCAGAAAAAGGAAGGAAAAAATTTGACTAGTCTTAAGACCTTCACTCAGGTTACAATTAAATTGAGAACATGTAAAAGTGTAAGTGTTGATAAGATTATAAAGGTTGGAATGTTTGAGCTAATTTTATACAAAGAGGTTACATCAACTTTGCCTGAGTATGTTTTAAAATGTCTGACTGGGAATGCTTCTCTTGTCCAAAATTAGAAGACCAAGACCTATTGATAAAAATCTTAATGATAACTATGTTTAAAGGTATAAGAAGTGATGAAAATTGCATGAAATTTTGTAGGAAAAAAACTGATGTTATTTCTATTACAGAACTGGTTAACAAAAATAGTAATTTAAATGATGGCTAATTTTATCCAAAGTCTTATGAAGTCTTGTAGGCAATCTAAATAATTATTGGGAATAAGTAACTGAATAGTTGTGATAAAGATGAATGTTGGATGAACTTTAAACAATAATTATGTGTTATGTTGGTTACAGCTTCCAAACTCTTTTTGGTGACTTAAAACTTGAGAGTTTTCTAAGTTTTATGATAAAAATTCTCTGAGTATCATCATTTCCAAATAAGATAAGATATTAGACATTGATTGCTAAATGTACATTTGTCTACTTTTGGCTTTTCATTACAGGAAAACTAAAAGATATTTTGGGTCTATTGGTAAACGTGTTTTATTAAAAGATTGTACTATAAAGTAATGTGTTTCCAGAAGTCATGGAAGTGTTTATAAATTTTCCAAGCCACAAGATACTAATGTAAAAGAAAGTTTATAATGGTTTACTTAGTTTTTACTCACAAATTAAGGTTTCTAAAGGTTAAAATTTCTAATTCGTATATGTGATTGAAAATTAAGAAAAATATGTCTGTGTACAAGGAAAGTAAGATGTATAAAGGTACAAAGAATGGAAATATTTTGTTTGGTTAAGAAAGATAAATTTGTCCTCAAGTACTAGAAGGGAAAAGAAAGACATGGGACAAATTCTGAATGTAAAAAGAAAGTTATAGAAGGTTTGTGGAAGAGGAATTCTGGAAAAGGAGTTTTTGCATGGTCAAGTTGGCTAAGATTGAAATGAATTTAATTAAGTAATGAGTTTTAATAGCAGAAGTAAGCTGGTGCAAAATTGAAATTTCTCGTAAAAGGATAATTTGCTTAAACTTGATAAAGAGGTTATAAAAGATTTTTCTTTACCTTTGAGTAAGTCTACCTAAAAGACAGAAAAAAAAAAAAAACTGTTAAAATAATTTCCTACGTTCAAAAGACTGAGGTCTCTCTATTAAGGCTTTTTGGACTGTTAATGCTATGTTTGCTTTGACTGTTTATATTTTTGACAAGCTCCCCCAAAATTCATATCTTAAAGTCTTTTTTTTAACTTTTATTTCTTTGAGAATTTTCAAAGGGCCCTGGAACTTCTCAAAGAAATTTGCTCTCTTCCTATAAGGGGAAAGATACTAAACTTATTAGGCTTATTCAATATGTTCAATTACATGGAAAGCATTGTCAGACCAGTGATGATAAGCCTGCTTAGGTGCTATTATGTGGGCAAATGTTATTGACATAGGTGTTTTAAAATTGTATAACATTACTGAAATTATGATCTGTCCTGGTTATCAGTCATTCTGGTTATTATCATTTTAAAGTGTTGTATGTCACAAAATTAACCAAATTTCCTTGTCAATTGCCATTTTGAGGTCTTGTTGTTTACAGACTTATTTCTTTGCTCTAATGCTTTTGCAAATTGTTTCGACGTCAGAAAAATTCATGGAAAGGACTCTGACATTTACACTGGAGTACAGGTTTCTGACAAACTTTCTGATCATAAAACTGAACTGGAAAAAAATTATAGAAATCTGATGGAGAGACTGATAACTTCATGAAGCTGCTAACAAAAAGATTGGGATCAAGAATGGATTACACAGGACTGAACCAACTGATAAGGATGATTATAATTTTTATGATTTTTCATTTGAAGTATTGCTGAATTTTTAATGTTTTGTTTTTTCAGATTTAAGGAAAACTTTTTCTCTTTTCTCCTGAGCTAGCTATGATATATAGCAATTTGGTAAATGATACTTTTGTAAGTAAAATTAAAATATTTATCTTTTTCTCTCTACCTGATCCCTCCAGGATTTGGAAACTCTTAGTGAGTGAATATTGTTGTTTTCATGGCAATATAGTTATTTGCATAAGTTCAATAAGAATCTGTTCTCCTTATAACAGGACACAATTGGAAACACTGGGTCTATTACCAAGGTTGTGACTGGAACATCATATTTGCGATATAACCATACAGCTTTTGAGGAATGAAGATTGGACTTTATGGAATAAAGCCACGTGGAACTATTGGCCTGGTACCTTATGTTCCAAGCAGCACTTACCAGGATAAGTAAAGAATGTCACTTATCTGGCAGGTACAAGGAACCTTGAAATATTTTGGGGAACCTCGGAAGAGAGGAATTCACCCAAATCTGTAGGTATTGCAGGCAATGTCTGACGATAAAATCCTTGGCTTGGCTTTCCTGGCCTCGAGAGACCTTTCAAGTTCAATCTGAGATTCCTTATAAAAAGTTCCAGCAAAGCAGATTTAAAAGAGCCTATGTGATCAATTGCTATTCTTGCTGTACTTATGTAAATAATTGGGCCAACTCTATTAGAACTAGATTTATTTTGCAAACTAGTTAGTTTTAATTTGGCTATCTTAATAAAAATGAGGGTGATTTTAGAGAGAAAAATTATATTTCAGTAAAAACTATAGTATACATTTGTGGATATTAGATCCTAGTTTTGTTGTCTTTTGAGGTTTTTGTTTTATATCTGTTGACTAGACTGGATCCTGATTTCTTCTAGTCTCCTGAAATATCTGGCTACAGATATCCAAACTAACGTTTTTGATTTTTTTCCATCATTTTCATTTGAAATCACTGAAAACTGAACCTGCCCTTTTTCCTAAAGCCTTACAAACTGAAGCTGATGGACTTGATATAAACTTGAGATGACCTGACGACACCATCTGAGACATTTTAAACTGCAAAAGATACTTTGACGCTGACATCTAAAATTCTTCTTCACTGGCTGTCCTCTGAACTCAAAAACTGCTTTACAACTTGCTCCAACCATTAACCTTGTTTTTCTTTTATAGAAATGCTTCTATTAAATATTTGATTGCTTGCTTCCACAATATAGGCGTGACCTTGAGAGCCCACCTGCATCACCACCTACCTTCCAAAAGGAACTTAATTGAACTGATCTATTATCAGGACTAAGAAATGTGTTCAGTGAGATGAAACAATCTACCAACTCAGCTTCTGGACTATGAAACTTCTTTAAGTTTCAAAAGGACTGTGAAACTTTTAGTTTCAAAGGCGGGACTGTGGGAGATCAAAATTTGGCCACCCTGAAATATATCTCTTTACCTTGATTGTTTTCTCTGAAGGACATTTGACCTCCCCCACTAACTGCCTAAAGAATTTGACATGGTGGCTCCTTCCTGGAACAGATCTTCCATCTGATGGCTGTAATATAATGTAAAATAGATGTTACAATAGGAAAGGCACCAACAAGCCCATCTTATCAGAAATTCTGTCTCTGGCCACATTCTTTGGATGGCCCTGCAAGGAGTTGCCAGACAGACATTTACATTTATAAGGGAAATCTCCATTTGTAAAGGTATCTCCCTCTCTGTCTTGGGAAGAGGGGGGATGACCTCATTTCTAGAAACTTATCAATGTGGAAGGTGAGGTCTTAAATCTGCATAATAACCTTACCCTTGTTTACAGTGCTTTAGTGGTAATCTCCTGTAACTGACTCCCCCACCCCCAAAATCCTCCTTTGTTATTGGCTGAAAATGATATTTAAGACGAGAATTTCTGCTATTGTGTTGAGAAACGCAGTGTCCCTGCTTTCTCCCATGTATACATGTTATTAAACTTGGTATTATTTTCTCCTGCTAACCTGTCTTGTTGATTATTTGGCCAGCCAGAAGAACCTTAAGGGAAAGGGCAGAGGGAGATTCTCCCTCTTCCCCCGACACAACTAATTCACAATAGCGAAGATATGGAAGTAACCTAAACGTCACTGATGATGAATGGATAAAGAAATGGAATATTCTTCAACCTTGAAAAAAGAAGGAATTCCTGCCATTTTTGACAACATGAGGGACCTAGAAGATATTATGCTAAGTGAAATAAGGCAGACAGAGAAAGACAAATACTTATATGTGGAATCTAAAATTGTGAAATTCATACAAGCAGAGGTCAGAATGGTGGTTGGCAGGGGCTGGGGAGATGGAGAAATGGGGAGCTGATTGTCAAAGGATACAAAGTTTAAGTTATCAAGATAAATAAGTTCTGGAGATGTAGGATATGGCGTAGTGCCTAAAGGTAACAAAACTCTATTGCATACGTCACATTTGTTACTAGAGTAGATACTAAGAGTTCTTACCACAGAATGATAGTAATAAAGGAGGTGAGAGAAATCTTTGGATGGTGATGGATATGTTTGTGGCCTTGATGGTGACAGTCTCAAGGGTGTATACATCAAGCTGTATATAGAAAAGTATTACAGAATTGTTGATTCTTCTGCACCTTGAAATATGCCATGTCCTCATCACAAGACAAAAACATTTGTAACTATGTATGGGGACGGATGTTAACTGGACTTATTGTGGTGATCATTTCAATATATACTCAAACATTGAATCATTACGTTGTACCCCTGAAACTGATATAATATTATATGTCAACTTTACCTCAATAAAAAAAACACAACAAACAAAACCATTTGAATATTGTAAATGAGTTCAGTGAATCCCTGAAAGTGGCGCATTCCCATACGAGAGTTACAGGAAGCAGAGAGGATGAAGTAAATGGAAGAAAGATGTACAAAACACTATTCAAATTAAAATCATTTAAGTTGCTATCAGCTCCTTGTGGCAAAGTTCTGTGAGCACTGATCTTCTTTCCCATTTTTCTTGGAAAAGCATACTTTCAGATCCAACCCATAACAGTTTCATCATTTCCTCTAATAAGACAATTTCAACTTAATAAATAAAGCCAAAAACATCCCTTATGTATGAATAAAGTTAGTGAACTTTACAGAGAAAAGAGCATATTTGCACAATCTCAATAAAGGAAACAGAAGAACTGAATGATGATCAAGTCTCATTCAAGCTTATCTTTGAAAGCCAGTAAGACCAGGTTATCTTTTCAAGGATGTGTGTAGAGCTGTCAGCCTTGGAAGCTAGAAATAGTGGCCTCCTCTGGAGCAAAGGGTAGGCTTGCTTACTGCCCAGTATAATAAAAATAACACCCTCCCAGGACAAAGGTTAGCAGACATCCTGCCCGTTATCAAAGATTTGAGTTCCTTAGGCTCTGAGATCTTGCAACCCTCTGCATGTCACCTGGCCCACTGTGTATCACCCTGTAGGAAGTGGGATTTAGTGAACCAGTGCAAATGCTGATACTCTGGCCACTGCTATTGCTGTGTCATTAAGTCCTTTGTCTCTGACCCATGGGTCTCGTGTCTTTTGCCAGCATCTGTAAGACCATTGTAGGCTAACTTATTAGCTTGCAGGAAAGGTAAAATATCAGACCTTTCACAGTTCCCAACAAGCCCTTAAAGTAACTAGTAGTCTTAGGAGCAGAGAGCTATCCAGAACAATATGCATGGATGGTCTTCATCGAAGACTTCATGCAACCAAAACTTTAATAAGTCTCTCTGATCTCTTTGATTTCTACCCCAACTAGAAGGAGAGGCACCAAGCTATTACAGACCTAGGGTTTGTGCAAGCCACCTGGAGACCTAATAACCAGCAACTTCTCATGGGCAGCAAAGACAGTGGGGCATATTTCCAAAATGGACCCATATGCCTCCCTATCATCCAAAAGACAGTACATTATCTTAATTTATGATGATTTTATTCATTAAAATCTTGTGATGGGCCAAAGATACACTTCTATGAGGAGTCAAGCACATAACAGTTGTAAGCAGATTAACACACTTGGTGAATATCAAACGCTCAACTAAACGTAGTGTTCTAATCAATTATAAGGTACAACAAATTTAATTAGGTCAATTAAATGATATTTGATGGTATCCTTGATTATCACTCTCTAATAATGAACAAGAAACTCACGTAGATAACTATAATTGGTCTTACTTTAAAATATGGTAGTCAGGACTGCTTGAGATAAACTGGAGATAAAGAAGGGAAGAAATAGATAAAAGTTAGCTGCTCTGAAGCCACTGTCAAGCCCCCTGGATCTACATGTAACCCAGGAGATCGAGGCAGACGGCTTTGTGCCTAGATCCCCCTGCACTGTGGTTCTCAGGGATGTCACGGTGCTGAAGCAGCTACCTGAATCGTGTTTACATGTCCATGTGTACAATACCCTTGACCATGGTGATGAACCACCATTCAATCATCTCTTACACCCCTCTAATTAACAATTAGATTTCAAAATCATTGTATCATTACATGATCATTTATTCCTCAAATCTTTGGGATGCTGAGCTAAAAGAAAATTAAATCTCAATGGTTTCTTTTTTTTGAAGGACCAAGATGTCCTTTCACACTTGGAATTCAGGTTTGAAGATAAATCCATCAAATCAATGGAAATAACTTAAGAAATGGACAGAGGGATACTTCATTCATATATACACAGTTTGCACTCTGGTAAAAATAGAGTTATATTTTTAAAAATTAGAATTTTTTGAAATTTTATAGATATTAATGACATTGTTCTGTTTATATTCCCTTTGGTTTACCAAACCAAACTCACTCTTTAATGGGCATTTCTAGCATTGAGTGCTAATAACAGCAGCTTTTTTAAATTCTTATTTTTCCCAGGTCAAAGACCAAGGGCAGAGGTCATCAAGAGGTCTAGTCTAACCTACCTACAGATGTGGTAGGCTTAACTATGGATGTTCAAGCCAGACATTGCCAGCAGAACCACATCTCTTCACCCGTAGGTGAGTTTTTACTAGTAATCACAGACACTTAAGGATATCAAAGGAAATTCTTTATTAAGAACAAAAGATATAGATTCTTATGTTGAGTTCATTACTTTGAATTTTTGAACCAAATCACATATATCGATTGGACCATGTTCAATTCTATGATCTTTAGAAGACGCAGCCTACAGCTGAAGAGAAATAGGTACAACACCAATATCTTACCCTCTCTGAAGCCCAACTGAGAACCCCTGGAGTCAGAAGTTTTCAAGACAAGAAAAAGTCATCCTTCATCTGAACAGATAGAGTAGAGGCTATTCAAAGATTCAACTCACATTGTTAACATGACTTGTTAGAATGTGATGGAGCAAGCATAATACCTTCTAAGTTTCATGATTTTTCTCCAGAATACTGAGATGGATGACCTTGAAGTCCAGCTTCCGCATAAATGTCGTTATTCAGTGATAAAATTAATTTCCCTATAAAATAATTCCCATAAAAGTGTTAAAAATATATCATAGTCTCTGACTAAAAGGAAACAAAGCATATTGAGCAGTTGAAAGCAGTGTAATAAATTCCATACAAGGATCTTATAGCAGCATTATGTATAATAGTGAAACTGGATGTAATCCCTTTGCTATCAAAGAAGATATAAACAGATCATGGTATGCCTATTCTTTGGAGTACCTCTAAAACTTCTAAAAAGGTAAGTTAGAGTGATGTGCACTGATAAGGAGAGAGGTCTATGATATATGGTTTGGGAAACAGCAAATTGCAAAACGATGTAGTTATGTAATTTATGTTTAAAAAAAACTTTGTGTATTTATAAATTCATAAGAAATTTCCAGAAGAATAACCCGCAACCTCTTAACAATAGTTCCTTCTGAGTAGGACAGTAAGTTTGCAGGGAAAGGGATGAAAGGGGAATGTTTCACTTTACTCTACACAGATCAGTGCAATTTGACTTTTTTTACAGTGTGTATTTGTTTCATAATTAGAAAAATGAGTGATGTGACTGTTAGGTGCAGGGCAACAGTATTATGTTCACCAGTCTCTGTACTCTATGTTACTGCACAGCATGGACTGTAGGAGAAAGCCCAGAGGAGCAATGAAGACAAAGAAGACATGACACCTGCAAAATGTCAGTGGAGTATTTCTACATAACAAACCTTCCAGGTGAGCAACAGTCAGTATCTTCCACTGCTCCAGCTCTCGCCATGAACCTAGTACCTGCCCAGAGTAAGCCAGAGGACCACGTCCCGCTAGTCCAATCCCTGCTCGGAGACTGTTTGTGCAGGGTGACTGCCATCAAGCAGACAATGGACTCAGGATGGGGCGTGTGCCTCTGGGGAGACTGGCAGAGAAGCATAAAGTGGAACACCAGCTAAGTGCTCACACCTGAGAAGCGGAGCTCCAGGTGGAGACACAAAATCTACCAAGAAACTGTGTGACGTGAAGGAAGCTACTCCATTTCTCTGAGCTCCAGTGTCCCCCCCCCGTAAAACGGGGATCACAGGACTACTTCACAGAGCTGTTGGGGAAGTTACATAAAAGTTCCTGTGACAGCCAGTGTCCACATTATTAACAAAGTCATATCCGACTTCAAAATAATCGATGAAAAGAATAATGGGAATGAGACCAAAGACGGGATGCTCAACTTCATAAGCAGCCCCAGCAACATGAGAATGAGAGAGGCTCCTAGTAAGCAGGGTTCTTCACAGCTCCACTGGAGACGATGAACACGGGCTACACCAGGATAAGTCACTGTTGTACAGTGACTCGTGTAGGGAGGGTGGGTCCCTAAAGACACTGTGAAATCCAGTTACACACAGTGGCTCCTAGGAAACAACTACAAAGCAATCAACTCAGCAGATAGGAATGGGAAGGGGGCAAGCATAGGAGGGTCAGAGCCACGAAATCTGACGGAAAACACTGAACCATGAGCGCTCAGCTCTGTCAACAGCTGCTGTGGTTGCACCAGGAGATCAAATGTCTGAGACAGCCATTGTGGGGACTGCTGGGAGCATAGTGGTCACTGAAGCCACACCCCAACAGCAGTTGCATCGGAGCACACAGAACCCGAGACTTTCCTCTCCATTAATCGTTGTTTTAAGATGATGAATATCCTCATGTTACAATGTCTCCTTCCAACCCTTGTGGATGAGTGTCATCAGAACCCCCTGAAGAGGTCACAGGCCAGAGTAGGATAGAACACTGGCGGCTGGGGGAGCGGCGCTGTACCTGAACACACGGACTATATCGGGTCTATTGAACACGAGAGAAGAACTCGAGGATGTGGTCTAAGGAGAATTCCCCGTCTTGCCACATTCAGAGACACTGCAGAGTTTCTCGTCCGTTCTTTACAAAAATGTTAAAGAATTCGAGTCATTAATTAATAAAGAGACAAATTCTTCACATAGTGACAGGGTCCAGTTTCCATGACCAGCTTTTTCAGTTGTTTTGATAATATCCCACATTCAGGAATCGGAAATGTAACCTATTGGGATGTGTAATATAAACAAGGACTTTTTTTCATGTAGATCATCACCCAGGTTTTTAGGGAGGACATGAATCATGAAAGTTGCTAACCATTCCTCCACAGGTTTCAATAAGACTTTTAAGTTAATTTACCAATCTCAGGAAAAGATAACTTGGCAATTCAAATTTTTGTTTCTGCATTCAAGCGTATAGTACAGCCAAGAGAATGAGCATAAAAAAATTAACAAGAAGGTCTTGCTTGCATTTCATCTTTTGCAAATAATCAGGATATTTTATGCTCTGTTCCTTTCACTACTCTAATCAATTTTTAAAGAATACGGTTCATTTGACTATCCCTGGGCATGTTTATCCTGGAAACTTGCCAGAATCCAAAGCAGAGATGTTAAAGCTGATGGGTTTCAAATGCTGCCCAGGTGCTGTCTACCATGAACACGCCTCTCCCAAAGCTGGACCACCGGTCTCTTCCTGAAGGATCAGAGTCATCACTCATGTCTCTGAGAGACTGGCCACTCAGGCCTGAGCTGAGATTAGGTGATCAATCTAAAGGGCAAAATGCTTAAGCTATTCTCATCTTAAGGATGCTGTTTTGGAGGCCTCTGCGCTGGAATGGGTTAGTGAAAACGGCCTACTAGATACTTGTCTGGGAATTGTGTCGTTCCCCTCTGCTCTTAGCAAATCCTGGGGAAACCAATGATTAACCCCAAGGATGCCTCAACTTCCACATCTGTGAAAAAGGCAAGCAACAGCCAATGTTACCACCCTGCAAACTCTTAAGCTGTGCTTGCAAGAGGGGCCACAAGGGCGAATGTCTCCCAGAAGCTGATGAAATGATGGCACTTTCGCTGGTGAAGGCAGAGGGCAGCAGGCAAAGTGGAAAGTTTCTGGGATGTCAAACCAGTTCCCATAAGCACTTTAGAGAAGCACCTAGCGTTGGACTAGGTAAGAGGCTGTGGAAAGACCCACAGGCATGCAGGTGGGAGGAGGAATCAAGCAACGCAGGGAGGTGGTAGGGAAGAGGCGTGAGTCCAGCTTCAATTTTGGACAAAAGCAGTTGCACGCTGCAGACCCGCGGCTGCCCATGCAGCCGCCACACCCTCCTAACTCCCTGGTCCCTCTCATCCCGTCACATCCCTCCGGGGCTCAGTCCAGTTGGAGCGGGTGCAGGGCCAGAGTCCTGATTCAATTGGGGTTTGGCCCCCGGCCAAGCTCACATTGCCCTGTTCCTCCCCCCAGAGCTAGGCACGGCCCCGCGCCCAGAGCCTCCTGGGAGTTCTAGTCCTGCAGCCCTGCGGGCTGCCAGCTGGGAGCGGTTAAGAGAGAAAAGCTCCCAGCATGCACATCGCGTGGCCCCAATTCATGGAGCCCTGGGCTCCATGCCTCTGATTCTCCATCCAACCCTCTTCTCTATACCATGCCCATTCTCCATGCCCTGCCCACCTCCCAGAGTATGCGCAGAGTGGTTGGGCTTCATCCTTTGAGGCCAGTACTCAGGTAGGGGTGGGGCTCACCAGCCTGGCTATTGCTGAGGTTGCTTGCAGCCCTGGTGGAAGCCCCCTGGCCAGTATTTGAAATGTGAATTCAATATCTAAAATGGAAATACCAGGTGCCTGGGATCCTGGAATTTGCCTTTTCAAGGCCACCTGTCCTACCATTCCCCCTATCCCTCCAGGCTGCCATGATCCTCCCTCTGGACCTGTGGTCAGGGTCGTTGCAGAGATCCTCCCTTTGGACCCAATCTGCCTGAAGGGCCCATACCTTGGTCAGGAGTCTTAGAAGGACTTCCCTGAGCCATGTCATTAAAAGGAGAAAACATCACATTGGACAGCCCCAATTCCTGCGTTATACAGACAGGAAACTCAGGTGCACTGGTAAGTGACCCCTAAGCCACTTCAGGGGACCACACACGTGCCCCTTCTCCCACGCTGCACACAGGCTGGTTCACTGGACTTCCTTATACGAGTGTGGACCTCTTAGCCTCGTTAACATAGGCAACAACACTGAAACTTCCCTTTGGTCCTTCCCACAATGTTAGGCAAGTTTTTGCAGGAAGGTAATGTGCAACTTCTGCTCTACTATAGGGCTGGCTCCTTGGGAACTAATTTTAATATCCCTGTTTAAATATACCCTCAGAATCACAAAATAATTTGTTGCTGTGGGGGGTTATGGTGATAATTCTCTGAAGTCGTTTTCCCATTTAGCCTTTCTGATTGACTCCAAATACTACAGCACCACACGCTTCTTAGACTGGTGGATGCACAGCTCCACTTCTTTGCAGGGAGAACGCACAACAGCAGAATATCCGTGGCCTGACTTTCTGGAGCATCAGTATTACTATAAGATTTGGAAGAAGAAAAGTTAGGTCATTTCCAAGGTAAGGAATTAAAAACTTAACACTAAGATGAGGTGGGAAAGTCATATGCCATTAATAATTGTCAGTAATCTGTGCCTGAAATGTCAGACTTTCTCTGAGAAAGAACTCTGAGACCCTATTTCCCATTGTTTTATTTATTTATTTATTTTTTAAAGATTTTATTTATTTATTTTTTCCCCCCAAAGCCCCAGTAGATAGTTGTATGTCATAGCTGCACATCCTTCTAGTTGCTGTATGTGGGACTCGGCCTCAGGATGGACGGAGAAGTGGTGCCTCGGTGCGCGCCCGGGATCCGAACCCGGGTCACCAGCATCGGAGCGCGCGCACTTAACCACCAAGCCACGGGGCCGGCCCCCCATTGTTTTAAATAGGAAAAATTAGAAGGCATAGCAAATCTATTGAAAAACTCTACCAATTTCCTAAGTCACAATATGGCACCTAGACATAAGTTACGAACATCATGTGCTCCTCATTTTGTTCCTCATTCAACCCAGTCCCACAGGTTTTCAGTTCATGCTGTGAACACGGCACTGTGCTAGATGTCGAGGCCTTGGTGAGCATCGTGGTGGGGGTGGACCTTGTTGGAGAAAGATGGCATCATGAAAAATCCATGCCACTTACAAAACTGAGGCAAAAATGTAAAGACCCAGGAGCCACGCAAGGATGAGGGCATTAATAGATACTTGGGAGTATTAAAATCCATCTAATGGTGTCAAGAGTGAATGTGTTCCACTTTAAAACAAAACACTGCTGTTATTCTGAGATATTGAGTTAGTATCTTTGTGCAAATATGCAGGATTTAAAATGTTTATTGATGTATAACATGCATACAGAAATATATGGAGAAGTCATCCACGTAAATCTCAAAGAATTATTACAAAGTGAACACACTTGCGTGACCAAGAACTAGCACCAGCTTTACTCAGGCCCCAACAATCCCTTTCTCCCTATTTCCTCCCCAAAGGTAACTGATATCTTACCAGCGAACACTATATATCGAGTTTGTCTTCTTATACACGTGTTTTATTACAGAACAATTTAAACAATATACAAAATAAGCAAAATAGCATAGTAGGCCCATCACCCAGCTTCAACAACTACTAATCATCTGCTATTTTTGTTTCAGTCACACTCCATCCCATTCCCACCTCACGTTATTATTCTTTTAAGCCTTTGTGCGTGTGTGGGTGAGTAAGATGTATGCACACTGAAAGGCACAAATCTCAACTGTACAGTTTTGGCAAATAAACATGCCCATATAACTTTCATCCCTTTAAGAATAGGATAGTTCCATCACCCCCAGAAAACTCCTTCCTGCTCCTTCCCAGGCAATTTTTTCCTTCCCCCGATGCAACCCCTGTTCTGGTTTTTTCAGCATAGGTTCATCTTGGCTGAAATCATCCCATGTGTGTTGTTTTCTGTCCAGCTTGCCTCCCTCAGCACGAGGTTGATGAGTCTCTCTCAGCATGTGTGTGTCAGCATTTGCTCCTTGGCACGGCTGAGGGCGTTCTGCTCTGTGGATGCCCCAAAGTGCACTCATCTTCCTCCTGGGGACGTGCAGGTCATCTCCTGTGAACAGTCTTGTACAAACATTTTTTGGTATACTGTTTAATTCCTTTATTAGCATTTAAGTGACACACCTTTGCATTTTTACTGGTTGGTCCAGATTATAATATGCATCTTTAACATATCACAGCCTACCTAGACTTAATAGTTCACCAGTTTAATCAATGTAAAATATGGAAGCCTTGCTACAGAACAGTTCCATCTACCTCTGTCTGTCCTTTGTGCTATTGTTGTCATAAATTTTACATCTTCCCATGTTATAAATCCCACAATACAGTGTTATAATTTTTGCTTTAAATAGTCATAGGTATTTTAAAGAAATAAGTTAAGTGTTTGGAAGGAAATGCTTTGAGACTCTGCAATTGTACTGTTTCTTTGAGTTTCCTCCACAGTTTTTGCATTCATCAGTCAATCTTTCCAACAGTAATTATTACTGTAGCGTTCTAGTGGCGATTTTCAATTTCATGCTATCTAGCGCATATATTATATGGAATTCTGTGAGGAAGATTCCCCACCCTCCCTCTCCCTTCCTTCTTCCTTTCTTTCTCTCTTTCTCTCATTCTTTTTTTTCCCTTTTTTCTTTCTTCCTTCCCTTCCTTTCTTATTTAATCTTTCTTATATCAGTATAGCCTCGTGGATATTTATTTTATTCTCTGGGTAATAATCCAATGCTACCATTATTTATTTTGTTGCTCACAGTTTTCCAGCTTGAGTCATTGGGAAGTCTTTTAGACTGATTCACTTTGACACGTCTCATCATTTTCTGTGTGTGTGGTTTTTTTTAAAACACTTTCCTACTTTCTGGCACTACAAGATGATCCAGACTCATTTTGTATTTTCTATCTCCAGCCCTAGAATTAGCCATTTCTCCAAGAAAACCTGGTTTCTTTTATTGGAGAATGATATTTAGAAAACAAGATCTGGGAGCTAGATGTGCTCATTAATATTAGAGTGTCACTGCTTCTAGTCTCTCTCAGCAGAGCTTGGAAATGTATGTATGAATATAAACTCAAGTATACACATCTGTCTATCGATCTATCAATCTGTCTATCTTTTTTGATAGATATATTAAAAGAGACATGGATTCATACTGATATTTCCAACTCCAAGCCAACAACACAGGGTTTATTCTAGCATTCTCCTTTTGTTTATTTGTAACTTCTTTCACCAACAGTGAGAAACTTAACTCCAGTTAGCTACAATATGTTTACTGTGTCAACTAGTTTCAGAATTGCTAATCCATACCCTTATTAAAAACAAATTTACCACCTAAAGTACAGTGTTAGTGTCCAGTACTTTAGTTCTACAGTATCCCGTCAAAACACTGTCTTCCAAAGTAACTTCGGTCAGGACCTTTCATCCCCACTCCTTCTGTATGGTTATGTCACATGCTTGTAATACAGTGTGATTCATTTATCACTGCATTCCATCTGGGTTCCCCAGCATCCTGATTGATTTTTAAAATTTGCAGAGTAAAATTCACTCTTTACTGTGTACAGTTCTATGGGTTTCGACTTTATGGTCATGCATCCATGTCCACAGTACCACACAGAGCTGTGTTTTTCACCCCCAAAGTTCTCTCATGCTATCCCTTTGTATTCAACCCCTTCCCCTACTCCATCCCTTGACAACCACTGATCATTTTCCATCCCTGTAATTCTGCCTTTTCTAGAAAGTCATATAAATGGAATCATATTCTATACAGCCTTTTGAATCTGGCTTCCTTCACTTAGAGAAATGCAGCCAAGATTCATCCATGTTGTTGTGTGAATCAAGAGTTTATCCTGGGACCAGCCCGTGGCTTAGCGGCTGAGTGCGTGCGCTCCCCTACTGGCGGCCCAGGTTCGGATCCATGGTGCGCACTGACACATCGCTTCTCAGGCCATGCTGAGGTCGTGTTCCACATACATCAACTAGAAGGGTGTGCAAATATGACATACAACTATCTACCGGGGCTTTGGGCGGAAAAAGGAGGAGGATTGGCAAAGGATGTTAGCTCAGGGCTTATCTTCCTCACACAAAAAAAAGAGTTTATCCTTTTTATTGCCAAGTAGTATTATAATGTACCAATGCAACACAGTTTCTTTCTCCACTCACCTGATGAAGGACATTTAGTTTATTTCCAGCTTTTGGCAATTATGAATAAAATGGCTATAAAGATTCCCACAAAGATTTTTGTTTAAACATTAGTTTTCAATTTTCTTCAGTAAATACCTAGGAGTGGGATATCTGAGTCATATAATAAGTGTATGTTTAGCTTTATAAGAACCTGCTCAACTGTTTTCTGAATGCAACTATCATGTTGCATTCCCAGTTCTAATTGTTAATTGCTCCTAGTCCTCACCAGCACGTGGTATTTGCAATTTTATTTTTTATTTCAGCCATATAATAGGCGTGTAGTATCTTATTGTGGCTTCTACTTCCTTTTTGAAAGTGAGTTCTGCTAAATATAGAATTTTGTGTTGACTTTTGGGTTTTCTTTCTGCAATTGAATGATGTCATTTTGTTGTTGAGTTGTCTCTTTTGTTTTTGATAGTACATCATCCATCATTCACATTATTTCTCCCTGTATGTAACGTCTTCCACTGTATGTGTGTATTTCCCTGACTGCTTTCAAGATTTTCTTTTTATCTTTGGATTTGAGTAGCTTGACTATCATGTACCTAAGTATGCTTTTATTTTATATTTTATTTTGTGGGTTTGCTGAATTTCTGGGATCTAAAATTTTAGATTTTCCAACAAATTTTGGAAGTTTTATGCTATTACTTATTGATTTGCCTTTCTGCCTCATTTAATTTTTCTGTCTCTCTCCTCTCTGCTTGGGACTTAATCATCTCACAGGTCATAAGGCTCTCTTCATTTTTCTTCAAAATTTTTACATCCTTTCTTCAGACTGGATAATTTCTATTGCTGTATCTTCATGTTTTTTCTACTATTTCTAATCTACCGGTAAACTCAAAAGTATTTTTTTTTATTTCATCTTCCTATTTGATTCTTTTGTGTAATTTCCACTTCTCTGCTGAGTTCCCACATCTGTTCATTCATTATGGGAATATTTTTCTTTACCACCATGATCATCTTTATAATAACTGCTTTCGTATTCTTGACTGCTAATTAGAACACATTGGGGAGAGTTTCTACTGCCTGCTTTTGGTCACATATGGATTACATTTTCCTATTTCGTCAAATCTCATGCTTCTTTTAAATTGTGTACTGGAAATCATGAAAGATAGGTATAGAGGCTCCGGATTCTATTGTATTCCTTAGAAGAGTTTTGTCATTTTTCTAGCAGGGAATCAACTTGGCTAGACTGAAATTCCAATCCTATCTCATTTACAGTGAGCATAGCTGAAATCCTAGTTTAGTTCTTTCATCTTCCAACTGCTGTTTTTACACTAGGCCTTCTGGGGCCTACCCTGCATGTGTGTTGTTCAAAGATCTGCCAATTTGGAGTGTGTGGAGGAGAGACTTACATATATATTTTGCGATTTTCCTCTTTGTGGCTCCCTCTCTTCCAGAATTTCTCCCCTAACTTTCCAGCTACTCTGCCAGCCCAAAAATACATCCTCTAACATTACAAGTAAGACTGTAGTTTTTCCCCTGTCTAGGCCATGTGCAGATTTTGGAATGCTTTGAGGCAAAAGACACAAGCTTGCAAATATCTCCTGGTGCAATTCCCATCATTTAAGGGAAAATTCCCTGTCAGTTCTGCTTGCTTTTGGAAATGATTTATACATACACACAAATACACATTTATTATACGTGTATTACATATAGCCACACGAGTCTGTATAAATATATATACTATTTTGTGCAGATTTTATCATTATCTGTGAGAGTGTTAGTTCAACAGGCTACTCCACCATTACTAGAAGCCAGACCTCGGTTTTGTTTCTTTCTTGGATTTTATATAAATGGAATTATAATAGATATAGCCTTTTGAATATAATTTCTTTTATGCAGCATTATGGTTGTGATATTCATCCATGCTATTGCATGTAGCTAGTGTTTGTTCATTTGTTGAAAATAATTAATTTTTTAATGGTCATAAAATATGCATAACATAAAATTTTAACCATTTTTACGTGTACAGTTCAGTGACATTCAATACATTCACATAATTGTGTAGCCATAACCTCCAACCATCCACAGAACTATTTTCACCTTGCACTGAAACTTTGTGCCCATTAAGCAACAACTCCCTGTTATCTCTCCCTCTTGCCCCTGGGAACCACCATTCTCCTTTCTATTCCTATAAATTTGACTACTCTAAGTACCTTATATGAGTGGAATCATACAGTATTTTTCCTTTTGTGACTGGCTTTATTTCACTTAGCATAAATTCCTCAAGGTTCATCCATGTCATAGCATGTGTCAGAATTCCTTCCTTTTAAAGGTTGAAGAGTATTCCACTATGTGTATACACCACATTTTTTTGTCAGTTCGTCCATTGATGGACACCTGGCTTGATTCCAGCTTCTGGCTATTTTGAATAATGCTGTTAAGAACACGGGTGTACATATATGTCTTTATACCTCTGCGTTCAGTTCTTTTGCGTGTATACCCATAAATGGTGTTCTCAGATTCACTTTTTCACATGTAGGAGGGTTTCCCACACCTCCAGCAAGCAATTCTTGGAATGCCAGCTGGTCGCCAGATAATTCAACTCAATTTGATGCTGACAACCCAGAGATACATCAGATTCCACAGGTTGATGGCTCCGTCCTGTAAGTCTGCACACCCACCCAACCTCACCTCAAGTTCAGATGCCAGTTACAAGCCCAGGCTGTTACCTATACTTCTGACTTACTGGCTAAAAACCAGAGGTTCCCACAACCTTCTCCTTGGGTTTTATTAATTTGCTAGAGTGGCTCACAAAACTCAGAGAAACATTTACTAGATCACCAGTTTTTTATAAAAGGATATAATTCAAGAACAGCCTGTTGGAAGTGGTGCATAGGGAAAGGTATGGAGACGGTACACAGAGCTTTCATGTCATCTCCAGGTGCACCACTCTCCAAGCAGTCCTTGTCATTGCCAACCTGGAAGCTCTCTGAACCGCCCTCTCTTTGAATTTTTATGGAGGCTCTCTCACATAGGCATGATCAATTATTAACTCAGTTTCCAGCCACTCTCCTCTCTCTGGAGGATAAGGAGTAGGGCTAAAAATTCCAAGCTTCTAATCAGGGCTTGGTCTTTCTGGTGACCAGCCCCCATTCAGGAGGCATCCAGAAGCCCACCCCGAGTTGCCTCAATAGAACAAAAGATTCTCCTAGTGTTCTTACCACTGGGGAAATTACAAAGGTTTTAGGAGCTCTGTGCCAAGAACTGGACGCAGAGGCTGATAAATATGTTTTTTATTATTTCAGAACCCATAAGTGGAATTTCTAGATCATATAGTAATTCTATTTTTAATCTTTGAAGGAACTTCCATACTGTTTTCCACAGTTTTATATTCTCATCATCAGAGCACAAGGGTTCTAATTTCTCAACATCCTTGCCAACACTTGTTATGTTCTGATTTTGTGATAGTAACTATCCTAATGGGTGTGAAAAGGTATCTCATTGTGGTTTTATTTCACATTTTCCTGATACTTAGTGATGTTGAGCATCTTTTCATGTGTTTCCTGTTCATTTTATATCTTCTTTGGAGAAATGTCTATTCAAGTATTTTGTGCATTTTTAAATTGAGTTGTTTTTTTATTGTTGAGTTGTAGAAGTTCTTTATTTATTCTAGATATTAATCCCTTATCAGATTTGTGATTTGCAAATATTTTCAACCATTCCATGGTTTGCCTTTTTACTCTGTTGATAGTATCTTGTGATACAGAAAACTTTTTCATTTTGATGAAGTACAATTTGTTATTTTTTTTTTGTTACTTATGTCTTTGGTGTCATATTAAAGAAATCATTGTTACAATGGCATTTGGACCCAATGACACACAGCTTTTACCATGTGTTTTCTTCTAAGAATTTTATAGCTTCAACTCTAACATTTATATCTTTGATTCATTTTGAGTTAATTTTTGTATATGGTGTAAATTACGAGTCCAACCTCATTCTTTTGCATATGAATATCCAGTTTTCCCAACAATATTTGTTGAAAAACTGATCTTTTCTCCAATGAATGGTCTTTGTACCTTTGTCAAAAATCATTTGACCATATATGCAAAGTTTTATTTCTGGGGTCTCTATGCTATTTCATTAGTATAGTGTGTGTATTTATGCCAATACCACACTGTTTTGATTACTTTATAGTAAGTTTTGAAATCAGGAAGTGTGAGTTCTCTAACTTTGTTCTTCTTTTTCTAGATTGTTTTGGCTATTCAGTGTCCCTTGAGAGTCCATATGAATTTTAGGATAGATTTTTCTAATTTTGCAAAACCATCACTGGAATTTTTACCTCTTTGAGTAAGTTGATTCTTAGTATTTTACTCTTTTTGATGCTATTGTAAATAAAAAAGTAAAGTTTTTAAATTTCTTTTTCAGATTACTTATTATTAATGTATAGAAGAACAACTAGTTTTTACATGTTGATTTTGTGTCCTACTACTCTGCAGAATTTTCTAGTTCTAACAAATTTTTGGTGGAATTTTTAGGGGTTTCAACATATAAGATACTATTTGTAAGCAAATATAATATTACTTCTTCCTTTCCAATTTGGATGTTATTTCTTTCTTTTTCTTGCCTACTTGCCGTGGCTAGAACTTCTAATACCATGTTGAATAGAAGTGGTGAAAATGGACCTTCTTGCCTTGTTCCTGATCTTAGAGAAAAAGCTTTCATTCCTTCACCCTTGAATATGATGTTCTCTGTGGATTTCTATATATGGCTTTTATTATGTTGAAGTAGCTTTCTTTTACTCTGAGGGGTTTTTTAGTGTTTTTAGCATGAAAGCATGTTGAGTTTTGTCAAACGCCTTTTCTGCATCCATTGAGATGATCATGTGTTTTTTTCCTTCATTCTGTTAATATGGTTTATTACATTGATTCATTTTCATATATTGAAACACTCTTTATTCCAGGAATAATTGCCACTTAAAAATGCTGTATAATCCTTTTAATATGCTGATTAATTTAGTTTATTACTGTTTTATGGAGGATTTTTATATCGATATTCATCAAAGATATTGACCTATAGTTTTCTTTTCTCTTAGTGTCTTTGGCTTTGATATCAGGGTAGTGTTAATCCCATAGGATGACTTTAGAGGTATTCTCTCCTCTTCAACTTTTTGAAAGAGTTTGAAAAGAATTGGTGTTAGTTAATTTAAAAAAAAGTCTGTGGCCCAGGAATAAATTCAGCATAAAATAAATACAAATAAATATTTTTTATAAATATGAAAAAGTTTTCTTACTAAAAAAATTTAAAAATTAAGTACATCACTTATCACTTTATTTCTAAAAAGTTTTTTAACCTACTAGTAAGCATGAACAAATTGTTAGAATTAAAATGACTTGGGCCGGCCCCGTGGCTTGGTGGTTAAGTGCGCGCGCTGCGATGCTGGTTGCCCGGGTTCGGATCCCGGGTGCGCATCGAGGCACCACTTCTCCGTCCATCCTGAGGCTGAGTCCCACATACAGCAACTAGAAGGATGTGCAGCTATGACATACAACTATCTACTGGGGCTTTGGGGGGAAAAATAAAATAAATAAAATCTTTAAAATGACTGAAGTGTTAATTTTCTTCATTGCAAATTTTCTGACAGAAGTATATGATGCAGTCATGTATGACATCTTTTATGAAAAAAATGATCATTTTTTGTAGTATTTGAAAATATTATGAATTTTCCCAGTGGCCTCTGACAAAACTCTGATATGCAAAGTTATCTTTTCAACATGTATGTCTCATCATCATCCTTACTAAATTAACAAACTCAGGTGCTAATTTTTCAACTACTTTTCATATGATTCAGGTTCTCCACCACCAAGTCCCCTAAGCATCAGGAAATTCTACAACTTCTGCAAGATTAACAATTTTACCTTACACTGTATATATCTCATGTGGTTTAAAACATCCAAAAATCATTGATAAACTGACCCTGTCCAGACTAAAGCATTGTGAATTATAAAAGGTGGTCTCTGTTAAACGAGGAGGGATTTCAGGTTGACCTTAATTTTATAAGTGGTCAATTTATTACAGTGTATTGTTCTGTTATGTATTTCACTTCTTTTCTAAAAAAAAGTGATAGTTGAGGGCACTTAGATAAAAATTTGAGAAAATAAGGTACTGTTACACACTGTAAGCTTCAAATGTTTTCAAGCATAAGATACAATAAGAACTAAAACTATGAAATGGCAGAGGAAATAGAGATAAGAGGATGAAATTGCAGAACTGAATCTATAATAATATCTCAATGGCTAATGTTGTGGTGCCAGGAATGTGGTGAAGGCAAAGAATTTGTAAAGATGATAATAAACACACTACAAAGAAAAAACATTGAAATTTTCATAGAGAGAATTTTTGCAATGATATGACAGATAGAGAACAAGGAAGAGAAGTTGGAGTGAGAGATTATCTGCTTCTTAAATTATTTCCACTGTTGAGAACAAAAATTCAATTTGCTGAAATCTTTATTCCCCTCTATGACCCTACCTTTACCTGCAAAATCTCAGCATTGAATCGATGTCACAGTCCAGCTTTTCCATCCCTGGGGAACAGAGCAACTTATCTCATCTGAAACCTCAATTGCTCAGGCTGTGAAACAAGGCCGGCCATCCACTCTCACAGAGGAGCCAACTGGAGGTACGATTTTTGGTTCTGAATTCAGCTAAACATCTTCAAAGAATTGTATCTGGCCTTCCTTATCCAGGGCTATCAGTGAAGTGTTGGCTGGCTTTCAGAGAAGAGCAATTCACACTCAACGGAGATATTTTCTGTTGAGCTCTGTAGAGAAGGCTGTGGGGCTTGTCAGTAAGAGTTGATTTCTATGCGGGTTATAATTTTTTATTTTATTCAGAGATATATAAAGAAATTTACATGGTAAGTATTATTATCAACATAAACGTTGTCTATTCTCTGGTCGTTTAAGCAAAATTTTCCTCTCAGGGTCCACCCATGGACGAAGCCCAGATTTAATCTCCAAGAGTCAGCCAGGCACTCTGTGGTCCATGGGAAGCCCTCAAGTTTGAAGCCTATTTCCTTGTGTGCTGTGCTGGTGTTTAATCTTCCATCTCTTCTGGGTACAACTAGACAGATGCCTATCAAATCCTCAAGGGACTTGACATTCGACAAATGTACTTTTCATTATCTTTAGACTTCTACACTTTTCAAAAAGACTCTCAGCATTTCCAGTAATTGTGCAGCAGTTTACCCAACACTAAGGTTCTCACTATTAAAAGTTAAAACAAATAAATTTTGAAAAGGAAAAAGTGATCTTTGCAATTTTGTACAGAATGTATATAATGGGTGCATCCTTATAAATGGAGGTGATGGTGCTCAGGGCAAGCTAACCCAGGAGGTACCACTGTGATATGCAGATTATTTCGAGCTGAAGACAATAAGGACTCAGAGAACTCACGAAGAATATTTGAGTTTCCCCTCCCAAACTACCTAAAGAATTTAAAACAAAAGATCTGTTTCAGGAAGGAGTTGTTATCATGATGGCTGTAAAGATAATGTAGGATAGAGGTTACAACAGGAAAGGCACCAAGCCCCTTTTATCAAAAACTCTATCTCTCCCTGACCACATTATCTATAGATGACCCTGAGAAGAGTTGTCAAGCAAACATTTGCATTTCTATCTCCATGTGAGTTGTCTTCTTGCCCTCTGAGGTCCCAGACCACTACCCATCCTCAACACCTTCCTCGTCTTTAGCTACAATACTTAAGCGGGCAGCTTAGACAGAGGGACGAGTTGCTCATTTCTGAGTTTCTCCCATGTATACATGTTATTAAACTTGGTTTTATTTTCTCCTGCTAAACTGTCTTGTTAATTATTTGGCCAGCCATAAGAACCTTAAGAAAAGGGCAGAGGCAGATTCTCTCTCTCCCCCAACAGTTTTTGTGCCCAACGTGGGGCTACACTGGCTGGCAAGTTGCGTTCTCTGGCTGGAAGAACTGCTTTCTCCCTGGATTACTGCAGATGATGAGATATGAGAAGGCCTGACGAAAGCCGGCAAAATGTAAGACTTCTTACCATGTCAGCCTCTCAGAATCTCTACCTGTGGATTCCGGTGGAGGGAAGTGGTGAGAATTTTTTTGTCTTTCTAAATTTAGATTGGCAGGAGAAAATATTTGGGAAACTAGTTTCTTGTGCTTTTAGTGACCCCTGGTTTAAATTTGGTAGAGTACTCTTGGTTTTGATCTTGATCCCTTTTCCTCCCAGAGATAGTCTCTGTTTTTCTCTTTTGTCTTTGTCTTTTGTATCGTGTGTCATAAGAAGGAAATACCATAGGGTAGGACGCAAGCATAGGCCCTATAAGCCTACTCTCTGGGCCGGCCCCACAGACTGGTGAGTTTGCGGGTCTCACCAGACTGGTGTCTACTTAGACAAACTTTGCTGTGGGTTAATATGCACATGAAGTGAAGGCCATTGTCAAGGGCATCTTGGAAGCCAAAAAGGCCGCAAATATGGTGGGCACGGGTCGAGCAGTTAAGAGCCATTAGGGCGCTCGCCACTTTCAGGAGACTCCCGTGACAGGATAACTTGGGTCATGGAACAGGATAGATGACACAGGTCCCCCGCCAACTGCAAGAAAATGTCCATGCAACGACGAGGTACTCTGTAAAGCACACAGTCCCCAACCCCGTGGCACCTCCTTCCCTAGGTATTATTCTGGCTCCAAGAGACCTAAGGCGTGGCTAAAGCTGTCATTGTGCACATAAGAAAAAAACCAGATGATGTTTTTCCTTCTGTCTTGTTCTGTGTCCTGAGACAACTTGGCTTTGTGCCAAGTGAGAATATTCTCCTTGGTCTCCACCATACGGAAGGTGCATTTACTGGGGTGCCCCTTGGTGGCCAGTCGAGTAGACTGGGGTTCTGAACTGTCTCTTTGTCTGGCTGTGCCAAGCTCTCAGGGGAGTTTGACATAAAGGGCCCAGTCCATAAGGGCTTTTGTCGTCTTAACCTTCGTTGCTTGTTAGTGTTGAAAAAATCCCATTCCAGTATCACCTGCCCGGTGTCACAGTTTAGCAGGTCTGTGACTGGAGGTGCCCCACACTATTGTGGAGACCGGAGACACCGTTTTCACTACACCATCCTTACAGCCTGTGCAACGAAGGTCTTTACTTTCTCTGAATATCTTTGGGAGTGAATTCTGTGGATCATGGGGGCTACATCATCTGCGCCCTCACAAGGGACACCTCTTGGGTCCATGGTAAAGATTTATTCTAAGCGTGGAAAGTTACCTCCAGGTCTTTCCTTAAAAAGTCTTATTGGATCGAGTCACTATTGGAATAAATATACAAATGAAGATCCTACTCGTCAATGGCCAGACGACGGATTCTTTGAATTGGGAAAACTTCTAAATTGGGGGAAAAAATATGTTTTGAGAGCTCTCACACAATTATTTAATTGGTACCTAAAAAAGGGCTAGAAAAAGGAAGGGAAAAATTTAAATAGCCTTAGGACCTTGACTCAGGTTGCAATTGAATTGAGAACATGTAAAAGTGTAAGTGTTTATAAGATTATAAAGGTTGGAATATTTGAGCTAATTTTATATAAAGAGGTTACATCAACTTTGCCTGAGTATATTTTAAAATGTCTGACTGGGAATGCTTCCCTTGTCCAAAATCAGAAGACCAAGACCTATTAATAAAAATCTTAATTATAACTATGTTTAAAGGTATAAGAGGTGATGAAATTTACATGAACTTTTGTACAAAAAACTGATGTTATTTCTATTACAGAACTGGTTAACAAAAATAGTAATTTAAATGACGGTTAATTTTATCTAATGTCTTATGAAGTCTTATAGACAATCTAAATAATTATTGGGAACAAGTAACTAAATAGTTGTGAAAAAGATGAATGTTGGGTGAACTTTAAACAATAATTATGTGTTACGGTGGTTACAGCTTCCAAACTCTTTTTGGTGACATAAAACTTTAGAGTTTTGCTAAATTTTGTGATAAAAATTCACTGAGTATCATCATTTCCAAATAAGATAAGATATTAGACATTGATTATTAAACTTACGTTTGTCTACTTTTGGCTTTTCATTACAGGAAAACTAAAAGGTGTTTTGAGTCTATTGGTAAACGTGTGTTTTATTAAAAGATTGTACTATAAAGGAACATATTTCTAGAAGTTATGAAGTCTTTATAAATTTTCCAAGCCACAAGATCCTAATGTAAAAGAAAGTTTATAATGGTTTACTTGGTTTTTACTTACAAATTGTGGTTTCTAAGAGTTAAAATTTCTAATTAGTATATGTGATTGAAGCTACTAAATATTAAGAAAAATATGTCTCTGCACAAGGAAAGTAAGATGTATAAAGAAGGAACAAAGAATGGAGATATTTTATTTGATTGATTAAGAAAGATAAATTTGTCTTCAAGTACAAGGAGGGAAAAGAAAGACATGGGACAAATTCTGAATGTAAAAAGAAAGTTATAGGTTTGTGGAAGAGGAATTCTGGAAAAGGAGTTTTTGTATGGTCAAGTTGGCTAAGATTGAAATGAATTTAATTAAGTAAATGAGTTTTAATATCAGAAGGAAGCAGGTACAAAATTATCATTTGGTCTTATTTCTCTTAAAAGGATAATTTTCTTGAACTTGATAAAGAGGTTATAAAAGATTTTTCTTTACCTTTGTGTAAGTCTACCTAAAAGACAGAAAAAAAAAAACTGTTAAAATAATTTCCTGTGTTCAAAAGACTGAGGTCTCTCTATTAAGGTGTTTGGACTGTCAATGCTCTCTTTGCTTTAACGTTTTCTATTTTTTTTTAACGATTTTATTTATTTATTTTTTCCCCCCAAAGCCCCAGTAGATAGTTGTATGTCATAGCTGCACATCCTTCTAGTTGCTGTATGTGGGACTCGGCCTTAGGATGGACGGAGAAGTGGTGCCTCGGTGTGCGCCCGGGATCCAAACCCGGGCCATCAGCATTGGAGCGAGTGCACTTAACCACCAAGCCACGGGGCCGGCCCTAACGTTTTCTATTTTTGACAAGCTCCCCAAAATTCATATAAATAAAGTCTTTTTTTTACTTTTTTTCTTTGAGAATTTTCAAAGGGCCCTGGAACTTCTCAAAGAAATTTGCTCTCTTCCTACAAGGGGAAACATACTAAATTTATTAGGCTTATTCAGTACGTTAAATTACATGGAAAGCATTGTCAGACAAGTGATGATAAGTCTGCTTAGGTGGTATTATGTGGGCAAATGTTATTGACATAGGTGTTTTAAAATTGTATAACATTACTGAAATTCTGATCTGTCTTGATTATCAGTCATAATTCTGGTTATTATTACTTTAAAGTGTTGTATGTCACAAAATTAACCAAATTTCTCTGTCAATTGCCATTTTGAGGTCTTGTTTACAGACTTATTTCTTTGCTCTAATGCTTTTGCAAAATGTTTCAACTTCAGAAAAATTCATGGAAAGTGCTCTGACATTTACACTGGAGTACAGGTTTCTGACAAACTTTCTGATCATAAAACTGAACTTGGTAAGAAATTACAGAAATCTGATGGAAAGACTGATAACTTCATGAAGCTGCTAACAAAAAGATCGGGATCAAGAATGGATTACACAGGACTGAATGAACTGATAAAGATAATTATGTTTTATTATTTTTCATTTGAAGTATTGCTGAATTTTTAATGTTTTGTCTTTTTAGATTTAAGGAAAACTTTTTCTCTTTTCTCCTGAGCTAGCTATGACTTATAGCAATTTGGTAAATGATATTTTTTTTTTTTTTTTTTTTTTTTTTTTTTTTTTTTGTGAGGAGATCAGCCCTGAGCTAACATCCGCCAATCCTCCTCTTTTTTTGCTGAGGAAGACGGCCCTGGGCTAACATCTGTGCCTATCTTCCTCCACTTTATATGGGACGCCGCCACAGCATGGCTTACCAAGCAGTGCGTCGGTGCGCGCCCGGGATCCGAACCAGCGAACCCCGGGCCGCCGCAGCGGAGCGCGCGCACTTAACCGCTTGCGCCACCGGGCCGGCCCCGGTAAATGATATTTTTGTAAGTAAAATTGAAATATTTATCTTTCTCTCTCTATCTGATCCTTAGAATTTGGAAACTCTTAGTAAGTGAGTATTGTTTTCATGGCAATATAGTTATTTGCATAAATTCAATAAGAATCTGTTCTCCTTATAACAGGACACAATTGGAAACACTGGTTATATTACCAAGGCTGTGACTGGAACATCATATTTGCGATATAACCATACAGCTATTGAGGAATAAAGATTGGTCTCTATGGAATAAAGCCACGTGGAAGTATTGGCCTGGTACCTTATGTTCCAAGCAGCACTTACCAAGATAAGTAAAGAATGTCACTTATCTGGCAAGCACAAGGAACCTCGAAATATTTTGGGAGAACCTCGGAAGAGAGGAATTCACCCAAATCTGTAGGTATTACAGGCAAAGTCTGATGACAAAATCCTTGGCTTGGCTTTCCTGGCCTGGAGAAGCCTTTAATGTTCAATCTGAGATTCCTTATAAAAAGTTCCAGCAAAGCAGACTTAAAAGAGCCTATGTGATCAATTCCTATTCTTGCTGTACTTATGTAAATAATTGGGTCAACTCTATTGGAACTAGACTTATTTTGCAAACTACTTAGTTTTAATTTGTCTATCTTTGATAAAAATGAGGGTGATTTTAGAAAGAAAAATTATATTTCAGTAAAAACTATAGTGTACATTTGCAGATATTAGATCCTAGTTTTGTTAATTGTCTTTTAAGGTTTTTGTTTTATATTGTTGACTTGACTGGATCCTGATTTCTTCTAGTCTCCTAAAATATCTGGCTACAGACGTCCAAACTAACGTTTTTGATTTTTTCCATCATTTTCATTTGGAATCACTGAAAACTGAACCTGCCCTTTTTCCTGAAGCCTTACAAACTGAAGCTGATGGACTTGATATAAATTTAAGAGATTACCCGATGACATCATCAGAGACATTTTAAACTGCAAAAGATGCTTTGATGCTGACATCTAAAAATCTTATCTGGCTGTCCTCTAAACTCAGAAACTGCTTTACAACTTGCTCCAACAATTAACCTTGTTTTTCTTTCGTTTACATAGAAATGCTTCCATTAAATACTTGATTGCTTGCTTCCGCGATATAGGTGTAACCTTGAGAGCCACCTGCATCACCACCTTCTAAAATGTACTTAATTGAACTATCTATTATCAGGACTAAGAAATGTGCTCAGTGAGATGAAACAATCTACCAACTCAGCTTCTGGACTATGAAACTTCTTTAATTTTCAAAAAGACTGTGAAACTTCTAGGGAAGTTTCAGAGGAGGGAACTGATGGTGCTCAGGGCAAGTTACCCCAGGAGGCACAACTCTGGTATGCAGATTATTTCGAGCTGAAGACAATAAGGACTCAGAGAGCTCAGGAAGAATATTTGAGTTTCCCCTCCCAAACTGTCTAAAGAATTTAAAACAAAAGATCAGTTTCAGGAAGGAGTTATTATCATGATGGTTGTAAAGATAATGTAGGATAGAGGTTACAACAGGAAAGACTCCAAGCCCCTTATATCAAAAACTCTATCTCTCCCTCCACATTATCTATAGATGACCCTGAGAGGAGTTGTCAGGCAAACATTTGCATTTCTATCTCCATGTGACATGCCTCTTGCCCTCTGAGGTCCCAGACCACTATCCACCCCCAACACGTTCCTCGCCTTTAACTGCAATACTTAAGCAGGCAGCTTAGACAGAGGGACGAGTTGCTCATTTCTGAGTTTCTCCCATGTATACATGTTATTAAACTTGTTATTATTTTCTCCTGCTAACTTGGCTTGTTAATTATTTGGCCAGCCATAAGAACCTTAAGGGAAAGGGCAGAGGGAGATTTTCCCTCTTCCCCCAACAACAAGATTATCTGATTCCCAGAAAAAGAAAGCATTACTATAATATTAAGGCTACAACTGTCAAAATGAAGCCAAGATACACTCAAGTCGAGCTTTTGTTCAAAAGTTAATTGGCTCCTCTTTGAAACTTTATCATGTTTATTATGTAAGCATAATATACAGCCTAGAATATAGAAAGTGCTTATGGGTAAGTTAATATTGTGATCATTTATTTTGTAAATGTTAGTATGAGAGATGTAATTCATTTTCTAGTATATTCAGATTTTCAAGATCTGCTAAACCTAAAGACACATTACTGGCAAGTTGGGATACCTCTAGACATCTGAAAAATATGAATCCTAAACAGAAGCATATAAATTCTCTATTCATCAGGTTCTAAGTTCTAAAACATTCTAAGGTTTTGGAACAAATCAATGTCATTCCAAATTTACAGTAAGGCTACATGTGCCACACAGGATCCTACAGGAAGAGAAATCCAGATTTTAAATAGAGGAGATTATGTACAAAAATAAAGTACGTTTTCAAGTCTGAAAGAGGATTTCAAGAAAGAAGAGACTCTCAGAACATGTGGGAAGTGGTAAATAACTTACCAACGGCTCTCTAAAGGAGAATATATTGTGGACAAAAGAGCTTCATACCAGAGCTAAAATGGCATCTCTGGAATCCTTACCATGAAACAGATGCTGAACTATTATTTCCTGAAACTTAAAATGCACCTTGGGCCGGCCCCGTGCCTTATCGGTTAAGTGCATGCGCTCCGCTACCTGCGGCCCGGGTTCGGATCCCGGGCGCGCACCGACGCACCGCTTCTCCGACCACACTGAGGCTGCGTCCCACATGCAGCAACTAGAAGAATGTGCAACTATGACATACAACTATCTACTGGGGCTTTGGGGGAAAATAAAAGGAGGAGGATTGGCAGTGGATGTTAGCTCAGAGCTGGTCTTCCACAGCAAAATAAGGGGGATTAGTATGGATGTTAGCTCAGGGCTGATCATCCTCAAAAAAAAAATAAAAATAAAATGCATCTTATCCTCCAAACAAATACCACCTCCTGCCTTGCAGCTTACCTGGACATAGTGATGTGTTGGAATCGTTTTTCTAATTCATTTGTTCTTTTATTTTTTAAGATTTTATTTATTTATTTTTCCCCCCAAAGCCCCGGTAGATAGTTGTGTGTCATAGCTGCACATCCTTCTAGTTGCTGTATGTGGGACTCGGCCACAGCATGGCAGGAGAAGCGGTGCCTTGGTGCGCGCCCAGGATCCGAACCTGATCCACCAGCAGCAGAGCGTGCGCACTTAACCGCCAAGCCACGGGGCCGGCCCCTAATTCATTGGTTCTTAAACTTGATGGGCACCAGAAGCACCTGGAGGCCTTGTTGAAACCCAGATTGCCAGGCCCCACCCCAGAATTGCCAGTTCAGCAGGTCTGCAGCAGCACCTGACAATTTGCATTTCAGCCCAGTTCCCAGGTGATGCTGATGTTGCTGGTCCAAGGACTCCACTTTGAGAACCACAGCCTGATTTAGACTCTATATATGGTTAACAAATCCATTATTTTATCCTTTGGCTGCGACTTTTCCTTTATCACATCAGCACCTTAGCTCAGAATCTCCTCACTTAACAGTGGGAATACGTGGAGAGTTTAACAGCTGGTTCTCCTTTCCAGATCAGTTCTCCCTCTTCCTCTCAATACTACATTCTCTTGCCAGGTAACTGTTCCTTAAACATCAGTGCATCATAGATCTTCCTCGCTCAAAAACTCATGACTCTTATGCTGAACACAAGACATTTTAAATTCTCCACTTGGTTCACAAGGTCTTTAATAGCCTTACTTTAATAGTAAAATGTGGACACCCTGTTCTGTACCCTGCCTGCTTTAAAGGATTATGTTAGGATTACATAAGATACAGTCAGTTCTCTTTATGCACAGTGTGACATTCTATAAGGTCATTGTGTACACTGAATCAGTGAATATGACCCACTGCTCCTACGAGAAATGCAGTGTTAGGTTCCTGTAAGCCTTAGTCACATTTTCTTCAACTGATCAGTACATTACCTTGTTCTCTGTGTGTTCTCTTTAAAGTCACCTTATTTAATATATATTGTTGATATATTAACATTGAACTCACACCAACAACACTGCAACTCGTGTCTGATAGTAGCTTGTCGAACACACATATTTTCTCAGTAAAGGCACGTCACAGCCTCTTGCCCTGAGGAACACCAGGCAGCATTGCAGCCCTACACATGGGGGACATATTAAATGGCAAGGTCACCAACATAATGCACAAAAAGATAAGAAATGAGGCACTAAATAGACTGCAAGAAGGACACTTGTTTACAATGTGGGCTGAAACAAGAGGGCAGAGCAGCATCTTGTTGCCCCTCAGCTCAGAACGTGCACGTCGAGTGAATCAAATTTCTCACCACTTTGTGCATATCTGAAAATGGACATGAAAGCCCTGAGAGTGTTGATTTGGGGGCTGCTGGTACATTTTAGCTAGTGGACAAGTGTGCAAACACGGAATCCACAAATAATGAGGATCAACTATATTATGAAAGCATCTTTTCAAAACCAGAATATTGCTTATATATAAGAGCAATAATGATAACATAACAGCTAACATTTACGTGCCTACTATGTGCCAGGAGCTCTTCTAAGTACTTTACATAAGTTAATGCACGTAAATCTCACTAAAACGCTACAAGACAGGAGTTTTCAGTAACCCCTTTTTATAGATGAGGAAACTCAGGTTCAGAGAGTAAATATTTCCACAGGTTCTCCAGTTAAAAGTGGAATAACTGGGATTGATGCCCAGACAAACTAGTCCAAAGCCCACAGCCTCAACCACTATGGTAGGAATGTGAGCAAATTTTCTACCACTCCCTAAAAAGCCCCTTCTGCTCCATCCTGTGTGGTCTCACACATACTTATTCACTCATCAAACATTTTCTGAGTGCACCAAAGGTGTCAGGTACGGCGTTTAGATACTGGAGAGACAAATAGAATGTCGACGCAAATAATCCATAACCAAATAAATAAAAATTTATCAAAATTGGGGTGAGTTTATTATGAGCCAAGCTTTGAGGATCATATAGCCGAGGAGAGTCCTTTCACAAAGAAATGGAGCACTTCAAAGAAGTGAGGTGTACAGCGTGATTATATACCATCAAAGAGCATGGACCACATGTGATTGCAATGTCCCTTTTACAATAGCCACGACGTTGACCTGTTGGCACGGGGATTGATGGACACTGTGGGTATCAGGTCTGCTGTCTCCATGGACGTGGCTGTTGTCTCAAGTTTGGTGGTCACGGAATGAGCGCAGCAATCAAACCCTAGCCTATGGAGAAATGCTTATCCTTAAGGAAATGCTAATGTGGGGAAAGTTGCATTTACAACTTAAGGGCATTGCTTTTGTCTTTGGGACACATTAATTGCTTAAAGCGGATATACAATGGATGAACAGAGGCTACAGGCCCCTTTTGGGGAAAAGAAAAAAAAAACAGGGTCAGGCCCAATTAGTTTTACACCAAATGGCTTCCTCATATGCTCCACTGTATCTTGTTGCTTGCCATTTATTTATCAAGAAGAAGGATAGTCTCAGATTTAAGGAGCTCACTGTCTATGAGACAAGAATAAAACAACAGTTATGGAAAAGGAAATAAGTACAGGGTCCCAGAGTGGGGACATCAAAATGGGTGTCTATATGGAGACCTCTCAGGAAATGTCTCCAAGAGGAAGGAACATTTGATATGAGTTTAGATCAAGAAATAGGAATTAAGTTGACTAATAAAGGGAGTAGGAGTGCAGAAGAAACACATATAAAAAGACAGATATAAAGGATGCTAAAGCTTTCAGAAAATGGAGGTATTTTTAAGGCTGGAACAAAGCGAACATGTAGAACACAGTGGGTGATGAGGCTAAAGATGAGGACAGCAAGAGAAAGCCTGCGTGTCCAGCTCAGGAGTCTGAATGTTCTCTCGGATGCTCTGAGCAGTCATTGAAGGAGTCTAAGCAGATATCAGATTTAAGCAAATTTGGATTCTAGAAGGTAACTCTGGAGGCATGGTGGAGGAAAGATTAGAAGAAATTAAGACTGAAGGAAAGGGACCTGTTGGAAGACTAGGCAGCAATCCAGATAAGATAGGTCTTGGCCAGCCCGGTGGCACAAGCTATTAAGCGTGAGCGGTCCAATGCGGTGGCCCAGGCTTCACTGGTTAGGATCTCGGGTGCGCACCGACACACCGCTTGGCAGGCCATTCTGTGGCAGCATCCCATACAAAGTGGAAGAAGGTGAGCGCAGATGTTAGCCCAGGGCCAGTCTTCCTCAGCAAAAAAAGAGGAGGATTGGCAGATGTTAGCACAGGGCTGATCTCCTCACAAAAAAAAAAAAATAGGCCTTGGCTCAACCACGGAGTCTGCAGGTGGAGGAGGCCAGGAGGTGGGAAGCAGTGCTGGGCTCCTGCAGGAGGAAACTGAGCTGCCTCTCAGTCATGGGAAGACTGTGCCTGTCATGGTCTCCCCACCCCCATGCCCAAATGCCATGTTCCTTTCTACTTCTGTACCTTTCCTCTCTTCTCCCATCTGAAATCCTCACTCTTTCTTTCCTCCACCTGCTCAAAAGTGGTCCCTTTGAGGACTTGATCTAGTCCACCTCTCCTAAGAAGCTGTCTTTAATTACAATTTCTCTATAACATTCTCATTTTTTTTAAGGTTCTGTAATACAACATACACTAAATACCTTGGCAGAATCAAATTATATCTTGCAAACAATTTCATGTATGTGGAGGAGCTTGGAACCTTATAATTCTTTATATTTCCTTCGATACCTACCACAAATACCTTGCACATAGAGGTGAATGGATGTCCAGTAAAGTTAAATAGATTGGAAGCACACTTTATAAGCTAAAAACTTTTATGAGTTCAGTTATTCCTTTAGATCAGGTGCTTGAACCATTTGTTTTTCTCCACAGGTCAACAGTGTTGCCCAGCACAAATGAATTTTACACCTTCTCAAACTCGATAGAGCAAAGATGGAACTTCATTTCCCTTGCAAGCCTTACTGCCCCAGAGAAAAGCAACAACATGAGACGTCTAATTCTTTCTTCACATTCTCATCTCAAATTGTAACTGTTTCCCAGTTGCTAATTGGTTTTCATTATTAAAACTGACAAAAAAGTTTCTCATTCTTTCTTTCTTTCTTTTTTTTGTTTTATGAGAAAGATCAGCCCTGAGCTAACTTACAAGGCCAATCCTCCTCTTTTTGCTGAGGAAGATTGGTCTTGGGCTAACAATTGTGCCCATCTTCCTCTACATTATATGGGACGCTGCCACAACATGGTTCGACAAGCGGTGCATTGGTGTGCGCCCGGGATCCGAACATCTGAACCCGGGGCCGCTGTAGCGGAGCGTGCTTACTTAACTGCTGCACCACAAGGGTCGCCCCTCTCTCTATTTCTGAAGCTAAAATGTCTAAATCTTTCTCTGGGCTAGTTGGAGTTTCCATAAAATGAAAATGTACATTCCAGAAAAATCCTTAACTTTCCAGAATAATCTCGAATATGGTAAACACCTTGGCAAAAATGTCACTGATTTTCAATGTCAGTGCCTCCACAAGGGTATCCTTGCATTGTCTCCCCTCCCAACCACCTCTCACTTTGGCCCTCCCCAGGCTCAGGGGGTCAAACTGTTTACTGAGCACTAGGAATGATCAGAGTCTGAGGGAGACTTCAAGGATGACTAAGCCATGGTTTCTGACCCCAACCATCACTCTCCATCTCTGCTTTAACCTCTATTTTTCTTACTCTGGTTTCTACTTTAGTTGTTTACTTGTCTTGTGAATTGTTGTTTTGTGGTTTATAATTACCATGTAAATTCATATTGTTGCCTTAGAGTTTAGAAAGAACTTACATTAAACAATGTTTTTTTCCCAGCCCTTTGATGTGTCTAATACCTTTCAACGAAATTCAAGTGGCTTCTTGTTTTTACGTCTCCATCATTATTTAGAATTATGTTCACCCCACACTTTTGAACTGACCAATGCTGCTTTACTCTTTAAACTTTTCTATGACAAGACTCACGTGAGGAATCCCTGAAGCACCATCAGCTAGGCATCCTCACATTCCTCACATCTGTTTCCTTGATTTGTTCCTAACTAAAGATGTTTCTGAAACTAATACTGAATTGTACCAAGTGGTCACTGCATAAAAAGCACTATCACAGATACCTTAAAGAGAAGAAATGGAAAAGAATATTCAATTCCTCAGATAAGTTTGCAATCAAATGAGGCATTGAGGGGACCTGGGGGCACTGATAAGAGCAGGAATCTAAGAGAAGAGTTTTAAGTCAATTTCAAATGAGATTAAAACTGGAATGAGATAGTATTTTACCAGTTATCTGAAATCATAGGCATTTTTCTGACCTTTGAGAATTTATTTGCATATAAACTGTACCTGTGGGGAAAGAGAGTGCTGATATTGTTTAATTTCTTTTTATTATTCACCACTTTGTAATAGATGTGGCTATTCACAATTAATAAATATCATAACGTGGAGAGACCCAACTGCCTCTTGTTATCAGTTCTTACACAAAGCTAAAGTTTTAAAGATCAAATTTCATTCTAGTTACCTTTCAACTAGTCTATTTATATCAGAAAGATGCTGAGTTTTAGGAAAATACTTCAAAACACAAATTTTATATGTAATTTCAAAAGCAAAAAATGAGTTAAAAATTGAGTGGTAACCGATTCTGCTGCTATATATTAAGCTTTAACATGGGAGCAGACATTTTTAGAGAATATAATTAATATTTGCCTATTTATATATTGTAGAATGTTAAAGGATTTACAGTTTTAATAGTATTTCAAATACCAGAGAATAAAAAACAGAACTGTTTCAGTTTTATGAAATAGCTTTTTAGACATAGCAGATTTTCAGAGCCTATTACTTGAAAATAAAACAATCAGTTTGTGAGGTTTAAGCCATGTGGTTTTATTTTAAACTTGCTCATTCCATAGGAGCATCAATAAAAGCCCTCTAGGAGTAGCTGACGCTCTTTCCTTCCGCCTGAGCACCAGCTGTATTTTCTTTAAGCATCAGACTCTCGGGCAACACCATAGCCCTCAACTCCGTTTAGTTGAGAAAAGGCTTTATGTGTCATGTGTTGTTTCTAGGGGTATGGAGCTCCCAGACTTATTAAGTACAGGGAGAGAGTAAGAGTCTGAACACATTCAATAAACTCCAATGTGCTCAGGTGAGAAGACAGGTGCCTGAACTCACATCTGAAGAAGAACTTAGAGGATGCTTTCTGACTCTGCTTCGTGCCTCTGACTAAGCAGTCCTGGACATCCCCGTTACAGCCACGGAATAACACAGGCAGTCTTGATGGACCAGAAGTCCTCCTATGTCCATCATTTGTGCAGAGCAAACTGGCTTAAGACCTCTCATTTCCTCCTGCAGTGGTAATTTACAGAGATACAAAACTGCCATCTAGTGACTAAGAGAGCAGCAAAGTGCTTTACATGAAAAGTGAAACTCTGAATTTTATAAAACAGAACAGTGAAGCACTAAAGTTGGTAAAGTTGACACAATGTGGCACACGAAGGTTATAGTAAACCAGAAAAATGTGTAGGTGAACTAATCAGTTGCTCTCTATGCCTCTAAAACATGTCTTGACATCCTACTCATAAATAGTAGAGTTTAAATATAATAAAATAACTTTGGAAATAAACTTCTCATCTCATATCATCCAATGCTGTTGGCAGGAGCCGGTATTAAATAGCCAGATGGTGAGAACCCATGTTGAAGCACCATTTTTATCACAGTGGAGAGAATATGAGGCATAACCCAACGGGCTGATGTTCAGATCTTCCCTCTTACCCTTGATCAATTTTGTAACCATGGTTTTCTTTAGCAGTTAAATATGAATTATAACAGTTACTTTAAAGGATTACTCTAAGAATTGCATAAGGTAATACAGTAAAGGAACTGGCACACAGTAGATTGATAGTTAATTCTCCTTCCCTGTCTCTCTTCTAAGAAACATACAGAAATAATCTAAGAATAGAACCCGTGTATAAAGAAAACTTATGAAAAATAGTCAATGGCTCCTGAAGTAAGGGACATCATTGTTGAGTGCTTAACCTCAACTGCCTCCAAATACTGTTAACTCTCAATTAATTCTATGTGTTTTCTGTCTTCCAGACACTTCACTGGCTACAAGGAAAGGAGAAGTGTGAAATTGAAATTAATTTCACCTTTGAATGGCCTAGCTGTAACAACAGGTGTTTTTTTTTTTTTTTTTTTTTTTTTTTTTGTGAGGAGATCAGCCCTGTGCCAATCCTCCTCTTTTTGCTGAGGAAGACTGGTCCTGGGCTAACATCCGTGCCTATCTTCCTCCGCTTTATATGGGACGCCGCCACAGCATGGCTTGACAAGCAGTGCATTGGTGCGCGCCTGGGATCCGAACCGGTGAACCCCGGGCTGCCGCAGCAGAGGGCACGCACCCAACTGCTTGCGCCACTGGGCCGGCCCCACAACAGGTGTTTTAAATCACCTAGTTCTTCAGGTTTTCTGCTCATTACTATATAGTTTAACATGGTCCACAGCCGGAGAAAATAAGAAAATCATTATAATTTTACATACATGAATATATGTCTTGACTATTACAGCTGGACTCTTAATATATAGAGCAATGTTGTACATGTTTTGTGCTTGTTGATAGTACAGAATACTTTTGTCCAGACTTTCTTTGGCATTATCATAAATAATGAAGAACTCAGTAATATAAGCCCAGGAGAAAAGAGTTTATAAAAATCTAACATACTATCCTAGTCATGCCTCAAAAACAAAAAAGAGCTATAAAAATAATGAGAGGATATTTTGAAGGCACTATTTTTCTTAATTATTTTCAACTTTATTTCCCTTTACCTCTTTTTAATCTTTCTCCGTCTTATTCGCTATTGGCTAATCATCTCACAGTAATTAAATCACCCTCAGCTGAGTCCACCATGCCTCTTCAAGTGCCCCGGCCTAATATCTGTCTCAGATCTGACAACAAGTAGCTGGGAAACCCTGTTTTGTGGCACTATTTTTAAGAATATCTTTACTCTTGGGCTGGCCCCGTGGCTTAGTGGTTAAGTGTGCGCACTCTGCTGCTGGCAGTCCGGGTTTGGATCCCAGGTGCTCACTGACAAGCCGGTTCTCCGGCCATGCTGACACCGCGTCCCAAATACAGCAACTAGAAGGATGTGCAACTATGACATACAACTATCTACTGGGGCTTTGCGGGAAAAATAAATAAATAAATAAAATTATTAAAAAAAAAAGAATATCTTTACTCTTACAATAATAGCTATATGTTTGAAAGGCACCAGTGGGTTACAAAACGAAGTACTTGACCAATGTTGTATCCTCATTTTCCCTCCAGGGAGAACACAACATTCGTGTGTAATGCAGGGCTGCTGCTTTATTGTTCTCTCCTTTCAAGACATTTTATTACTTGTAAAACATAATAGGATTAATAGTGATATATGAGTAACAATATAAACTTACAGACAGCAAAAAGATACTATTTCAGTGTCATCATTTTATGTACTGTAACAAACAGTAATATTTTCATAGTGTAATATCTTGATTGATCATAAATTTTTTCCTGGCTCATTTTTATGCTAATTCATTTATTAGATTACCAAATTTATACTTTTATGATCTTTATTTTCAATCAATATAATTGACGGGACATCAGTTGTTCTTGGTAAGTGAAAGTTCAGAAAAAATTTTTGATAATGTATAAGTTTGAGAAGGATCTTTTTGTTTTTTAAAAGACAAGTCAGGCCTGGCCCTGTGGCTTAGTGGTTAACTGCGCGCGCTCCGCTGCTGGAGGCCCGGGTTCGGATCCCGGGCACGCACCGATGCACCACTTCTCCGGCCATGCTGAGGCAGTGTCCCACATACATCAAGGATGTGCAGCTATGACATACAGCTATCTACTCGAGCTTTGGGGGAAAAATAAATAAATAAAATTATAAAAAATATAAAAGAGAAGTCATTTAATATTTGGAAAAGTTCTCAAAAATCATCAAACTCTTTAATTTTACAGAAAGGAATACTACGTTCCAGAGAGCCTAAGTACGTTGTCACACACTAACCAGAAACAGACCTGGGCCTAGAACTCAGGTCTGAGTCACCTGACTTCTACTGGACCACACTCAAGGGAGCACACCCTCTTCTTACTGGTAATTTCTAATACTAAGTTATTTTCAAAAGCACAGTTGAGAGAAATTGTAAATAAATAAAACATGATTTTATATAAAAAAGTAGCAATTGCGACCCACAATTTCTATTCCATATGAGTGTTTCCTTTCTTGTAGGTTTCTTGTTTTTAATACCAAGTCCATTTTGGTAACAAGACAAAAGACATAAAGTTTAGTTTCTTTAGTAACATAAAAAAAGCTTCTGTGGAAATTAAAAAGACACTAACTAATGTCTCTTCTACTAAAGCAACTTAAGAATATTATTTGATTTTGGGAAAGCTCTGAGAGATTTTTTTAAAAATCATATCCACTTGACTATTAGTCCAGCCAGGCACATCTCCACATGACATCTCCTAGAGTGCCCAGTTTTCTGCTGGATCCAGCTATTGTCAGGCCCAATGCTCTGGCTGAGTAGAGAATGATGCCGCTTCTGAAAAGCATGTACTCAGTTCCACTTCAAGGCTGATTGATGGAGACACTAGGAAAGGAAAAGATGAAAATATTACCCTAATCAATGATGTAAAACACAAGATATGAACAACCGTTAAAAGAATTCTCTATGAAATTGATCAATTCTACTATCACTACACCGGGCTATTTCCTATCAGTAGTTTGACACATAAACAAATAGAATAGTGTATTTAATGATATCAATTCTTTTAGTTGTGTGCTTTTCCTTTTAAAACTACATATGCTTATATGTGTTTGCTTTATTTTCAGGTGGTGTCACCGTGTCAAGGCCTTGCGGGCAGGTGGGGCCTTCACTGAGGACCCCCAAGGCCCCCCCTAGGCCCGCTGGCTGTGCACCTGCCCTTGGCCTCATGGGTTAAACCCAAGGCCACAGGGCTCCCATAGTGAGCGGCCAGAGAAAGAAGGGTCCATGAGAGAGGTAGGCGAGGGGCGCAGGCTCTGCCAACATCCTCTTCTCAGGTCCCTGAGAGAGAGAGACAGAGAGATAGAGAGAGTGAGAGAATGAGAGAGATCCCTGACCTCTGCATTGCTGCCTCCACCGCTGGTGCCATGTCACACACCATCCCCCTTCCCCCAGCATCCCCATGCTACCCCTGGGAAGGCACCACCACTGGGAGGCCTGTTCCTGGTCACCTCCCTGTTGTCCCTTCAGGACCAGAGCCCAGTGCAGGGGAGTTGGTTCAGACAAACATTTACATGTCCCTCTCCATGAGAATTGTCTTCTCCAGTCTCACATCCCAAACCCCACCCCCAACATCCTCCTTTCTCTTATCTGAAGATAGTATTTAAGAGGAGCATCTCTGCCATTCTTTTGAGAGACTCCATTTCTCATGTGTCTCCCATGTATACATGTTATGAGCCCAATTTAATCAAGCATGGATTCTTTTACTTGCCTATTTGCATCAGGAACATAATTACTAGCTAGAGAATTAGAGAATATTCATGGTGAATGAAAGATGTCATTTCTAATAACATAATGGAATTCCTTGAGGCTTTATTCTGGGGATATCTGTAGGATTAAGTCAGGACACACTGTGAGAGTGATAAATAAGTTCTATATATTTTTCTTCTTCAAGACCATGAATTTCAGCCACGGTTCATACCCATCTACTTTGCAACAATGAAAAACAAACAATGACCTTGAATATTTTGCCCTCAGATTCATTAGTCTTTAAAGTATTAATTGAACAATTTAAATCTAGATGAGTGAAAGACTATGGAGACTTCTAGAATGTCACGTTAGGTCCTTTAGAATTGTTTTTATAAAACATTTCTATTCCTTCTTATACCTTGACAATAATGTTACTCTGAATCTGTTTTAAAGAGGATGATGGCAGATTTACTTTAATTTGCACCCTTTTTTAAGTACATTTACCTAATATTTCTCAGTCTCTTGAAAACTTTTATCTTTAGCTCAACATTCATTTAAATCACCAGACCTATTTTTTTTTTTTTTTACTTTTTATATTATTTTATTGAGGTCATAATAGTTTGTGACATTGTGAAATTTCAGTCGTACGTTATTATTTGTCAGTCACCATATATATGTGCCCCTTTACCCCTTATGCCCACCCCAACCCCCTTCCCCTCTGGTGACTACTAATCTGTTCTCTTTGTCCATGTGTTTGTTTATCTTCCACATATGAGTGAAATCATGTGGTGTTTGTCTTTCTCCATCTGGCTTATTTTGGTTAACTTAATACCCTCAAGATCCATCCATGTTGTTGCAAATGGGATGATTTTGTCTTTTTTATGGCTGAGTAGTATTCCATTGTATGTATATATATACCACATCTTCTTTATCCAAGCATCAGTTGATGGGCACTTGGGTTGCTTTCAAGTCTTGGCTATGGTGAATAATGCTGCAATGAATGCAGGGGTGCATAAGTCTCTTTGAATTGTTGATTTCAAGTTCTTTGCATAAATACCCAGTAGTGGAATAGCTGGGTCATATGGTATTTCTATTTTTAATTTTCTGAGAAATCTCCGTACTGTTTTCCATAGTGGATGTAGCAGTTTGCATTCCCACCAGCAGTGTATGAGGGTTCCCTTTTCCCCACATCCTCTCCAACATTTGTTGTTTTTGTCTTGGTAATTATAGCCCTTCTAACAGGTATAAGGTGATATCTCATTGTAGTTTTGGTTTGCGCTTCCCTGATTAGTGATGTTGAACGTCTTTTCATATGCCTGTTGGCCTTCTGTATATCTTCTTTGGAAAAATGTCTGTTCATATCCTCTGCCCATTTTTTTTTTTTTGTGAGGAAGATCAGCCCTGAGCTCATATCTATGCTAATCCTCCTCTTTTTGCTGAGGAAGACTGGCTCTGAGCTAACATCTATTGCCAATCCTCCTCCTTTTTTTCCCCAAAGCCCCAGTAGATAGTTGTATGTCGTAGTTGCACATCCTTCTAGTTGCTGTATGTGGGACGTGGCCTCAGCATGGCCGGAGAAGCGGTGCCTTGGTGCATGCCCAGGATCCGAACCCCGGGCCGCCAGTAGTGGAGCACGTACACTTAACCGCTAAGCCAACGGGCTGGCCCTCTGCCCATTTTTTGATCAGGCGGTTTGTTTTTTTATTGTTGAGTTGTATGAGTTCTTTATATATTTTAGAGATTAACTGCTTGTCGGATATATGATTTGCAAGTATTTTCTCCCAATTGGTGGGTTGCCTTTTCGTTTTGCTCCTGGTTTCCTTTGACTTGCAGAGGCTCTTTAGTCTGATGTAGTCTCATTTTTTTTTTCTTTTGTTTCCCTTGCCTGAGTAGACATGGTATTTGAAAAGATCCTTCTAAGACCGATGTCAAAGAGAGTACTGTGTGTATTTTCTTCTAGTTTTTTTTTTTTTTTGATTTTTATTGATATTTTAATGGTTTTTAACATTGTGAAATTTTGGGTTGTACATTTTTGTTTGTCCATCACCCCATATATGACTCCCTTCACCCCTTGTGCCCACCCCCCACCCCCACTTCCCGGGTAACCACAGTCCAGTTTTCTCTGTCCATGTGTTGGTTTATATTCCACATATGAGTGAGATCATACAGTGTTTGTCTTTCTCTTTCTGGCTTATTTCACTTAACATAATACGCTCCAGGCCCATCCATGTTGTTGCAAATGGGACGATTTTGTCTTTTTTTATGGCTGAGTAGTATTCCATTGTATATATATACCACATTTTCTTAATCCAATCGTCAGTCGAGGGACACTTAGGTTGCTTCCACTTCTTGGCTATGGTGAATAATGCTGCAATGAACATAGGGGTGCATAAGCCTCTTTGGATTGTTGATTTCAGGTGTCTTGGATAGATTCCCAGTAGTGGGATGGCTGGATCATAGGGCATCTCTATTTTTAATTCTTTGAGGAATCTCCATACCGTTTTCCATAGAGGCTGCACCAATTTGCATTCCCACCAGCTGTGTATGAGGGTTCCTGTTTCTCCACATCCTCTCCAACATTTGTTGTTTTTTGTCTTGGTGATTATGGCCATTCTAACGGGCGTGAGGTGGTATCTTAGTGTTGTTTTGATTTGCATTTCCCTGATGATTAGTGATGTTGAGCATCTTTTCATGTGCCTATTGGCCATCTGTATATCTTCCTTGGAGAAGTGTCTGTTCAATTCCTCTGCCCATTTTTTGATCGGGTTGTTTGTTTTTTTGTTGTTCAATTGTGTGAGTTCTTTATATATTATGGAGATCAACCCCTTGTCAGATGTATGTTTTGCAAATATTCTCTCCCAGCTGGTTGGTTGTTTGTTCATCTTGATTCTGGTTTCATTTGTCTTATAAAAGCTCTTTAGTCTGATAAAGTCCCACTTGTTTATTTTTTCTTTAGTTTCCCTAGTCTGGGTAGGCATGTCATCCGAAAAGATTCCTTTAAACCCAATGTCAAATAGTGTGTTGCCTATATTTTCTTCTATGAGTTTTATAGTTTCAGGTCTCACCTTCAGGTCTTTGATCCATTTTGAGTTAATTTTTGTGAATGGCGATAGCACATGGTCCACTTTCATTCTTTTGCATGTGGATGTCCAGTTTTCCCAACACCATTTATTGAAGAGACTTTCCTTTCTCCATTGCATGTCCTTAGCACCTTTGTCGAAAATTAGCTGTCCGTATATGTGTGATTTTATTTCTGGGCTTTCAATTCTGTTCCATTGATCTGTGTGTCTGTTTTTGTACCAGTACCATGCTGTTTTGATTACTATTGCTTTGTAGTACACCAGACCTATTTGATGAAGCCGACATGAACATTTACTCGAAAACTCCTCAGAAAATTACTAATTTAACCTGTACCCTGGACGATCCATTGTAAAACTCAAACTGGATTTGCCAGGCCCCTCAAAACGGCTCATAACTCTGTTTGTACATTTATCTGGGAAGATACTATCTGAAGGTAATTGTTCTTCCCAAATGCTTTCTTTAATTCAATCAGCAATACTTCCAAAGTCTTAATGAAAATGTGGCCAATTTGGTGAAATCCAAGTGACTTTTTTGTTTTTGCATGCCAATGAGATTAAGAAAATAAGTATTTTAATTATTGTTATTGATTTTAAAAATCAGAGATGAAGAAAACAAACTTCTTTGTCCAAAGACATTTCTGCAAATGAAATCGTCTGAAAAACTGACAGCTAGCCCCCTGTTTTAACCACTAAACCATAAGAAATGTAATACCGTGGGCAAACACTTGAGAGTTGTCACCTGCAGGAGTCCCCAGCACTGTTGCCCCATCAGGGCCATGGATCAGGGGAAGGAGCCAGTGGAGGGGAGTCAGCTGGGCCCTCAGCATCCTTCCTTCCTTGGTCAGAACCCGGTCCCAGCTGCTCCCTGTATCATCTTCTGGGGAAGCAGAGAATTCTTCTGGAGACACAACACATTGGGTGTTAAGGATGTCATTGTTCTTTTATAAACAGATGTTAGATCGTGTAACGGGCTTCTCAGCACAGGAGAAGCCACCTCAAGGGAAGGCAGAACTTCTCCAGGAGCTGAAGGTCATCCAGGGAGAGCAGAGTCAAGGGCTGCACAGCGTCAGCCGGCTCCTGCTCTCCATCTCATGGACACCTCGGTCCCCAATCCCCGACACCCCTCCCAGTGCCCCCCCAAGGGTTCCCATTGTATCCTCAGAGTCCCGAGCAAGCGCAGGACCGGTGCTCAGAGTGGCAGAGGGGCCGCCGAGCTGGAGAGCCCCGGGGCGCATGCACTGGGGGCGGAGTCCCTGATGCGGAAGTGGTGGCCACTGGAGTTTGTGTGGGGGGCTCGGGCAGTTTCTGGATCCTTCCTCCAGGATTTTCAGCGCGGGGAGCTCTCCTTTCTGCAGTGTGGAGGAGCGCTGGGCAGGAGCGGCACTGAGGTAGGCGGTGGGCAGCGGGGTCCGCGTGGAGATCTCTGCCGCGTATGGCGGGAGCGCGGTGTCCGGGGCAGCGGATGGGACCGGGGGCTGGGGCTGCTGGCGGGCTGCTCCAGGCGGGGGAGCCCAACCTCTGTCCCTTGGAGGAGCAGAAGAGCGCCGCTTGGCCAGCCTGTCCCTGTGCCTTGGCGGGGCCCCACCTCAGCGGGGTCACACCCATCCGTGGTGCAGGGGGCGGCAGGGAGTCGCCTGCCCTGTGCGCCCGCCCTTGAGTTCGCGCCCCCTGGGACCCCGTCTAGGCCAGGTCGCGACATCTTTGGGTGAACGCTTTCCTTCGGAAGAGGGCCTGTGGTCAGCGCTCCTCTGCCTGACTCCGCTCAGGCTATTGGGCTCCTCATTGCCTTCATTAAACAAATGAACGGTTTCTACATCCTTGGGACCACCTTTATTGAAAAGCCTGATCGCATTCATGGTTTCTGATAATTGACTTTATATTTGCAAGGTGAACTTTGAAGCCTGTGAATTGTTGTAAACTGCATTTAATGAAAGGAGCTTTAAACAATCTTTGGTGCAAATTGTGTAGCTTCCTAATACTAACTCACCTTCTGTTAACATAGACTGATGACTGATCAATTGATGATTGACATAATGTGTATGGAATTTTGGTTTCAGTTGAAAAGATTTTCTTGGCAGTCGGTGCTAAAATTAAAATCGGATAAAGAGGAGGATTTTGGAAGCTGTATGTAGTGTCTGTTTTGTCTCCGTACTCATTTAGAATTGTAAGAATTTAGATTTGGAAAGCCCATAGAACAAGAAGTTTGAAATTTTGATTTGACTGACAAGGCGAAAGGTCAAAAGGTCAAATACGGTAGGATGTCATTTATATAATATTCTAGAAAAGGTAAACCATAGGGAAAGACAACAGATCGTTAGTTGTCATTAGTTTTCATATTTAGTTAATCATTTAGTTTAATAGTTTAATCATTAGTTATAATATTTCTTATTAAAAATACATTTTAATGATAGCATCCTAATTATGCTTTTGGGTGATACCAGAAGTTGATAACCTATTAAATTCTGCAGTAGGAAGAAATGACATGTTGGTTATTGGCGTCTTTGAAGTGTAAGTATTGGCGGTAATGAAACTTTTAAATGAGCTTTTTTGGATTCTGAACTACTGATTTTTTTACTAGATCCTGTTGGACGTGGCATGTTACAAGTTTCAAAAGGCTCTTTAAATTATTGTAGCAGGCTGAAGCTATTAAATTATAATGTAAGCTCTTTATAGATGAAACAGGCAAAAATACAAAAAGCCATTCATCAATTTATCTTTGTTAAAAAATCAAGTAAATCTTACCATACACATGAATGACTTTTGGCTAGACAGACCTGAACTTGACAAGATGGACTCATTGGTATGGGGAACTTCTTTTGGAATGTTAAAATGGGAGAGGATATACAAATTTTACCTGAGGGTGACCCAAGTCAATATGGCAGGTTTAGTTGCTTTTACACTCTTTCTGAGTTATGATCTTGATTAAAAACCTGGTCATAGACATTCCAAGACATTTGGGCCATCTTATGTATCAATATAATAAGATGTCTTATTTCTCTGATACTTTCTAATTTCAGGGTGTCTGGGGAAAACAGTTTCTCAACATACGTACTTTGGAATATAATTTTTTATTGTTGACTAATTGAATCATAGAATTGTTGCGTTGGAAATAATTTTAGTGGTTTAGAGCCTAACCTCTTCAATTTCCAGGAAATGGAAAGTGAGGTTTCTTGAGTTAAGTCGTCCACAGTCAGACTGCTACTTTAGTGGCAGAGTTGGAACTAAATGCTCAGATGTTTGTCTCCAGATTCCTAGTACAGTGCTTTCTGTGCTACATACTATTAAGTAGACAAACCAATGAGTTACCTTCTCATATCATATACGTAGCCAGCAGGGTCGATTATTTCCCATATGCATTTCTTTCCTTTCTTTTTTAAATAACTACTAACCACAATTAATTTATTCCCCTGCCATGTTTAATGACTATCCTTGTGTGTGTCTCCTCGAGCACAGGTGTGAACTCCCTAGAATGGAAACCTGCTGTTATGAGAGGTTTGGGGATTCGATTGGAGACGTATCGGCTGAGATAGCAGCAGATCCGAATAGGTCATATAATAAGAAGGAAAAACATCAGATCGATCGGAAAGGGAAACACCAGATCGACTGAAGGGAAATGACACAAATCAACCGGAAAGAGAAACACCAGGTTGACCGAAAAGAGAACACATCAAATCAGTTACTTCACAGTAAATCAATTACTCACAACATCCATGCCCCACTGCCGGGAGAGTCCTGTCAATCGACACGGCTGGGCAAGGATCACACATCCTGGGCAAGGCGTCCCTTCCACAGGTGCAACTCTCGCCGGGTCTCAGTCTCCAGCAGTTTATATAAGCAGTTACAGAGTTTACAGAGCAAGCATCCAGTGTTTCCATGCACAAATGGTTATCAGTGGCGTACGTGCACTGAGCCCCTTGGCTAACGTCCCAACCCAGCAGTTGTGTACGTGCACTGTTTTCTTTGGTTATCGTCTTAGCCCGGCACAGATGGCCAGTCCATCCCGTGCTACGACGCTCCAAGAGCCTTGAAATGTTACAACTTGCAACTCCCTCCGTGGGAGAAGGGCCAGTTCCCACCACGCAGAAAGCAGCTTTTATATTTCTTTTTGTGCTGGTGGCTGTAGGTCAATGGAGTGGCCAAACATGGCCGTACTCATGTCAAGACACCTGCCTGTGATTGAATTGTTGGGCCAGAGGCTGATGTGCATCTGCATCTTGACGAGCTGCAACCAAATCATCCTCTGAAGTTTTAACAATTTCCATTCCCTCCAACAGTGTTTGAGTCATCCTTGCCCTGGGATTGGTCAGATTAGCATTGTCAGATTTTTAAATTTTTGCCAATCTGATGGGTGAGAAATGAAGTATTTGTTTTCCTCTTTTGACAAACGCATAGAGCTGTGCAACTCCCAAAATTGAGATACAGAGCAGTTCCAGCACCCAGAACTCCCCTGAGCTGCTCTTTTGTAGTCAACTCTTCCCCCAACCTTAACCCCTGGCAGCTATGATCTGTTGTCTTTCTCTATGGTTTGTCTTTTCTGGAATATCATATAAATGGAATCCTACAGTATTTGGCCTTTTGAGTCTGGTTTCTTTCATTTAGCATGATACGTTTATTTGAGTGTTCATCCATGTTGTTCATTGTATCAGCAGTTCCTTCTGTTTTATTGCTGAATGTAGTATCCATTATATGAATTTACCACAGTTTATCCATCCACCAGTTGAAGGACATTTGAGTTATTTTCAGTTTTGTCTTTTTTGACTATGAATAAAGCTGCTATAAATCTTTATGATTTGAGAAGGCAAACAAGTTTTTGTATGAACATGTCTTCTTCTCCTGGGTAAGCACATAGAAGTGGAATTCCTGGGTCATATGGTATGTGCATGTTTAACTTTATTTTAAAAACTCTTTGTGGTAGCAAAGTCATGGCCCACAAAGATGTCCTAATCTCTGAACCTGGGAATACATTAGTTTACTTGGCAAAGGTGAATTAAATTTGCAGACGGAATTAAGGTGACTGATCAACTGATTTTAAAATAGGGAGATTATCCTGGATTATCCAGGTGGACCCGGTGCATCACAAAGGCCCTTAAAAGGGAAAGAGAAGCAGTAGAGGAGAGAAAAAGATACAACAAGGGAAGCAGGGCCAGAGAGATGCCGAGTTCTTGGATTTGAGGGTGGAGGAGGGGGGCCATAGGCTAAGGAATGTGGTGTTCTCTAGAAGCTTGAAAAGGCTAGGAAATGGATTAAGCTTTAAAGTCCCCCAAAGAGAACCTAGCTCTGCCAACACTTTGATTATAGCCCAAAGAGACCCGTGTCAGACTGCTAACCTACAGAACTGTAAAACTATAAATCTGAGTTGATTTAAGCCATGAAATTTGTGCTAATTTGTTACAGCAGCATAACAAACTCCTCTTTAAAACTGTTTTCCAAAGAGGCTGAACCACTTTGTGTTCCCACCAGCAATGTAGGGGTGTTCCAGTTACTTTCCATCCTCATTAACACTTGGTATGCTCAACCTCTTTAATTCTAGTCATTCCAGTATGTACATAGCAGGATCTCAATGTGGTTTTTATGTGCCTTTTTCTCATGATTAACGACCTTGAGCATCTTTTCATGTGCTTATTTGCCATCTGTGTATCTTCTTTGGTGAAGTGACCAAATCTGTGACCATTTTAAACTTGGATTTTCTTATTGCCGAGTTCTGAGAGTTCTTTATAGTCCTGTCAGATATGTGATTTGCAAAGGTCTTCTCCCAGTCTGTGGCTTGCCTTCTCCAGCCTCCCACGAGTGTCTTTGTAACGTCTGTGTAACATAACTCGAGAGGTTTCACATGACCTTATCTTCCTTCATTGGGAAACAGAGTGAACTTGGAGCACCTGAGTCCAATCAGACTTTGATCAGAGTTGGGTCTGGGTCTCCATTTTAGTAAACCCAGACCTTCCACTTTCCCCCTGTTCCTGTTTGCGGTGCTTCCCTCCCCCGCACAGGGGTCTGGTCCTAAGTCTGGTAGATCTCTGTCTCCTCAGGTTTGGGATCCCACAGAAAACTTAGCTATGCCCGTCAGACATCTCAGCGTAGCTCTCCAGCCTCCTACCTTACATTGTTCACAATATGGCAAATTCCCGGAAGGTCCAACTAGCAATATGTTTGACTTAGGCCACTTCCACCATTTCCGGAGGTTTCACTTTGCTTTGTGGAAGTTTTTGGCCTATTTCCCCAGATTCCTGTGTGGCACCAAAACTTAACACAGGTGCTATGAGGAAGAGCAGTTGTGTGTCTGAGAGCCTTCAGGTTTCCTCTGCCACACCAAACTAGAAGTTTGGCTAGTTTCTCTTTTCCCTAGCCGAGGCTCTGACTGAGCAAGCCAGATCCTCGGCAAGCACCCAGAATCAGAAAATGCCTGCAGAGTAAAGAAAGATAAAAATCCCTGCTCACATAAAAGAGTTTTCTTCTTTCTGGAATTTTAGTTGGTTGGTTCTGAAGTTCTCTGATGCTCTAAAAATATATTTATAATTTATCTGGCTTTGTCCAGTTTTGCAGCAAGAGTGTTTTCCTGTCCTAGTCTCCTCTAAACCAGAAGTTCCCTTGTCATTAGTTTTTAACTCCATCAGTTATACCCTGTCAACATTATTATTGTTTGGTAAAGTCATGTTTTCAATGATTTATTCAGACGTTTACCCTTTTTTATCCTCACGATCCATTTTTACATTTTAGCATTTCTTCTTCTATCAATTTCTTCTTAAAGTACATTCTTTTTCACTTTTTAAATTTTTTCTTGAGGAAGATTAGCCCTGGGCTAACATCTTTTCCTATCTTCGTCTATTTTGCATGTGGGTCACCACCACGACATGGCTGATGAATGCTGTAGGTCCACACCTGAGATCCAAACCCATGAACCCAGGCAACCAAAGTGGTGCTTGGTGAACTTAAACCACTACACCAGGTGGCTGGCCCCCTTAAAGTACATTCCTTTGATGTTCCTTAATGAGCATTTGTTGGTGGTAATACTCTTAGTAAATGTTTGCATAAAAATATCTTTAATTCACCCCAGTTCTTGAGATATGGTTTGATTGGGTATACACTGAAAATTATCGTCTCTCTGTACCCTGAAGAATTAATCCAACTCTGTCTTGCCTTCCATTGTTAAGAAACGTATCATGGGTCTAAATGTAAGTCTCCATAAGTGTTCTGTCCCTCTGCGGGGCTTTGAATGTCTTCTTTTGTGTTTGGTGTTCTTTGGTTTCCCTGGATGGATCTGACTCTAGATTTATTTTTTTAATTCTGCTTGAGATGTATTCAGCTGCCTGAAGCTAGAGTAGAAGAATTTTATCAATTCTGGAAATTTCTGTTATTATGTCTGAATATTCCTTTAAATCATATATATATTTATATTTTTTAATTCAAATATATATACACATATTTATACACATTCAATATATATTCATTAAATATATATTTATATTATTTAACTCAATATTTTATATTATTCAATATAATGATTTATGTTATTCAAAAAAATACATATATTATTCACATATATGGTTTCCTTTACTTGACCAAACTCAAACCAGGCTCCTTTGAGCCCTCTTCTTCACTAGGCCTTGATCTTGGCCTATAATAACTACAGCCTCTCAGCACAAATGGTTTCACCCCACACACACACATTAAAGACTTAAACACAGACATAGTTTCTAACAGCTCAAATCCACATCCCTATGATGACCCCTGCCCCCTTATAGTGCCTGCCTGAGAAAGCTCAAGGCAGCCAAAAGAATTGACTGTTTGTTCTGGCCAACACTCGATCATTGGCCCCTGACATCCCTTTCTTAGAGCATTTACCCAAAAGTGCTTACAACTGTGAATCTTTCCTCTGTCTTTTTGAGTTGTGTATGTGTCTCCTATAACTGCATTTCTCAAGGTCCTGAGAGCCATTCCTTGAGAGGAGGACAGGGTGTCAGTCTCCCAGACTCTGTGAGAGGAGAGAAGTTAAACTTTGATCATTTCCAACTAGCAGACACAACTGACCAGATCACACTGCACTGACCAACACTCTGTAGCTTTTCCCTCCCTGACTCTACTGAGCCCCTCTTCACCCCTCTGCCTGTTCCCTCATTCTCCTTTTCAAATGCCCAGTCACCACTGTACAAATCAAATTGAGTTCAGCCCTGTTCCCTCTTCTCTACTGCAGTGGTATATTATTGATTAAAATCTGTTCTGATCACTTTAACTAGATTCTGGCTTTGTGTATACTCTACACTTAACACACATCCTGATAATCTCATGCATATGCATATATATGCATATACCAACACAACCATGGGCTCTCCAAGACCAGTTCAGCTGACCCCATCTTATCAACAGAGTAGTTCTGCATTTTCTTTCAGGAACTGACACCCCTCGTCCAATTCAGGCCAGTTGAGACCACCAACCCATCAACCGGGCTTGCACAAATGCTTGATAAGTGACCTTTTTGACATCGAGCTAAAAGCCCCATCCTCAGATCATGGTAACACTGCCAATTTGTGAACACACATCTGATGAAGAGCCATGAAGCTTGACTTTGTTTGTACAGATCATCAATTACCTCACTTCTCCTTACTTCCAATCATCTACCTCCACACATCAGACTACCCTGCCCTTAATCCCATAAATTGTAACCCAAGCCCTGGATCAGGGAGACAGATCTGAGAGAAACACGTGCCCCCTGTCTCCTTGCAGATCAATCTCACAAAATAAAGCTACAATTCTTTCCCCAAAAGCTAATGCCAGAATAATTACCTTTTTTAATGTAGATTGGGCAAGAGAACCTCAATATTGTGTGGTAACATCAATACATATATATATACTTAATGGATGTTTTATCTTCTATTTCTTTTTCTTTGCTGAGGAGGATTCACCCTGAGCTAATATCTGTTGCCAATCTTCTTCTTTTTCAAAGGAAGACTCACCCTGAGCTAACCTCTGTGCCAACCTTCCTCTATTTTGTATGTGGGTTGCCACCACAGCCTGGCCAACTGATGAGTGGTGTAGGTCCATGCCCAGGAACTGAACCTGGGCCGCTGAAGTGGAGTTCTCCGAATTTAACCACTAGGCCACGGGTCTGGCCCATCTCTTATTGTTTTGAAGATGTTACTAGAGATGTAATTGAAGTTTCACTATGATCTCTGGATTTCCTTGCTGCTCCTTTAGTCCCTCACTTCAGTGTATGTGTTTCTTGCTCCATCTTTCATGCTAGAGGAATTCCTCAAATATCTAGTGGTCCTTGGCTACCCATTCATATTTCTGTGATGGGGAGGAAACAGCTGAGTATGATCTCTGTGGGCCTGATGGGGCCTGTGTCTGTCTGGACTCAGTGTTTCTTCAGGGGTGTAGAGTGTTGACATAAACAAGCAAACAGTGTTGGTACCCACGCTGATCTCTAACAACATACTTATTCCACACATTCCCACAATGACAGACATCCTCTGAACACTTGGAAATGCTGACAACACACACGCACACATACACACTATTTGCAAATGACCAGCAGCATTCAGACTGTAAACTGCACCTGATAATGCACACTGATAATCAGAACATACACACAAACTCACACACATACAGACCACTCACTGTGTCAGAGCCCACAGTGAATTGAACTCTCTAAACACACACAGACATCAACAAAACTCAACTTCACATAGATGCTATAATAGCCATACTCCCTGTGACCATACAGAATTGCTGAACACACACACATCCACACAACAAGGAACGTGGCCATGCACATGTGGGCTTGATCAGGGGTTTTTTCACACCTCAGCATCAACATGGACACCCCGGGGCGAGAGGGAGAGGCAGAGGGAACAGGGAGAACATGTGGGGAGCAAACAGGAGGCACTTGCATAAAGCAAATACGATACCTGCAAAGCTGGTTGCTAAATGACATATGACTCAAGGGTATGAGGACACAAGAGGATCTGAAATGGTACAAAGGAGGTGACTGATACAAACCCATCACAAGATATTTAAATGTAAGGGACAGTGATATTTTAAAAGGCACTGAGGAGAGTTCATCAAAGCTTAGATATAATTCCAGACAATGAGTGACATAGAATTCTGGCCAAAGAACAGCCATTATTGCTGTTAAAATTCCTATTTAAATGTTTCTTATAAAATTATACTCATTGAAAAATGACAAATATTCATTGGTTTAAAACATTTAAAACATTTCAGGATAAAATTACTGCCAGTTCCACTTTTATTGAGTAGCTTTCCTTGGGCAGCTATAAAAACTGGATAAAGCACACAGAACAGCTGCTTGAAGGGTCAGAGAACATCCCGTGCAGGCAGGACTTGAGGGTCTATAATTCTGAGATGAGGGAAGCACAAGATTGTGAGCACCAACTCCATGCAGCTTCTCCCCTAAGGCATTTGCTATTTCAACAGTGAGAGAAGAGAGTCTGAGTAGAAAGAGGAGGAAAAATGAAATGAAATTTGGTTCCAGCAAAGTCCAGTAACTTCTGCTTCCAGTCAGATGTGGTAAAGGTAGAGCAATAATTAAACATTGACTTAATAAATACAGTATGTTTGAAAACACCAAAGGGATGTGGAAGAAACAGGACTAGATGAAATAAAATTTCAAAAAGGGAAGAGCCTTTTTAGGTGAGATTGCCAGACATACCCTCACCCAGGGGAATTTGCATAATCTGGACTGTGGTAATCAGACTTGTGTTAGCAGAAGAAAATAGTAAGTATAATCTGTCATAATTGATCTATGTTAGCTTTTTAATATCACAAGCTTTGTTTCCCTGTTAAATTTTATTGCCTCCACTAGAAGACTCTGTGAAGGGAAGGACATTGTATCATTTGCCACGTGATCTCCAGAACATTCTTCAGTTGGGGCTGTGTGACTACTATAAATATTTGTTAATTGTTGGTTTCATGAATGCTATGGACTGAATGTCTATGTAAACCAATTTCATACGTTAAAATCCTAATCCCTGACACGATGGTATTTGAAAGTGGAGCCTTTGGGAGTTAATTAGGTTAGGTGAGGCCATGAGTGTGAAGCCCCCATGATGGGATTAGTGCCCTTGTAAGGAGATGGAGGGCCAGAACTCTCTCTGCCAGATGAGGGTAGAGCAACAAGTTGTCCTTCTGCAAAACAGGAAGACAGCTCTCACCAAAAACAAATCAGCTGGAACCTAGATCTTGAACATCCCAGTCTTCAGAACTGTAAGGAATGCATTTCTGTTGTTAAAAGTGCCCAGTCTAAGGACAGCCCAGTGGTGCAGTGGTTAAGTGTGTGTGCTCCACTTCGGTGGCCTGAGGGTTTGCAGGGTCGGATCCCGGGTGCACACTGACGCACCGCTTGTCAAGCCATGCTGTGGCAGCGTCCCATATAAAAAGAAGAGGAAGATGGGCACAGATGTTAACCCAGGGCCAATCTTCCTCAGCAAAAATGAGGAGGATTGGCATTAGATCTTAGCTCAGGGTTGATCTTCCTCACACACACACACACACAAAAAAAAACCCAAAAGTGCCCAGTCTAGGGGCCTGCCCCACCACCTAGTGGTTAAGTTCAGTGAGCTCCTCTCTGGTAGCCTCGGTTCAGTTCCTGGACACAGACCTACACCACTCATCAGCAGCCATGCTGTGGGGGTGACCAACATACAAAATAGAAGAAGACTGGCATGGATGTTAGCTCATGGTGACTCTTCCTCAGCAAAAATATAAATAAAGAACCCAGTCTATGGTATTTTTGTTACAGCATCCCATACTGACTAGGACACTGAGTGTGTGAATAAGTTCATCTAGATTGATGATCCTTCTTCCACGTGACACATTATTGCCAATGATTCCTAATTTGGTGTGAGTCAAATGTCCCTTAAGGATCATAAAGACCTTAGGGACCTACTCCGTAGTTATGTACATATTGATACGCATGAAAACGTTGCATCAAGTGCTTTATCGACGCCTTAGTCTCACACCTCATCCCATTAGCCTTCAACGAACCTCAGTGTTACAGCCAGTGCTTTGGGAAATAGAAGAAAGTCCCTGGACAGAAGAGGGGCTGGTATCCATCGTGCAGCTCCTGTCCTCTGCCCAGCCAGCTCCCGTGTAGGGTCAATTTTTAAGATGGGCTTTCCTCCAGGCAGCTCTGTCTTTCTCCCAGCCTGTTCTCATTTAGGATGATCTCACCAAGAGCAATGAGTGGAAATTGGAAGGGAAGAGCTACAGAAGGCATCTGCCAGGGGAAATTCTTTGTGGTTACATGATCTAGAATATGGACACCCGGCTGCTCTAAGGGGTCCTGAAAATGGAACCCTTCCCATGTCTGCAATATCTCTCTATGTCCTCTTTCCCCACCATCTCTCTGTTCTTGGTGGCAAAATTCCCTTGACAACGACAATATAAAAATGCAAATAAGGAATGGTCCATTTCCAGTCTCAGAATTCTGTGAAATTTTACTGCCTATCCCCAGTCTCCCAGGACTAACGCCCTTTTTACTCTTTTAAGATTAGATCACATTTTAATCTCCTTGAATCAGAGTTTTCTCTCATCCTTGTTATGTATATACATTTTCTAACACAGAATATTGAAAACATTATTTTTGGCCCTACAATTTCCAGATTAAGTCATAGCTATTTTCTGATGGATGCATGCCTTTTAATTACGTTTATAACTCCATTAACTATAGAAATTGACTAAATGATGAGTAGTAATGTACTAATACAGGAAAATGGCCCATTTTTATTCATCATAATGTTTCATGTTTTCATCAAGACAAATACACGAATACTTAATTATTCAGCAAAAACTCTTACTGTGTACATGCAAGCAATTATAAATCTATTGGAGTTGGTTTACCTTGTCGATTATTCCTTGTTTCTGAATTGTCCCTTCAGCATTTCCATGGACATTTTAGAATCCTGCATCCTTATCCTACCATTTTAAATACTAGGTCATTGACAAAAGTCCACATGACTTATCCAGTTGTGTGCTAGTGGGTCCTTTGTAGGGTGTCTTTCCGGGTACATTTTCCAATGTGAACTCCAGCTGATGGCCTTGTGACACTGAGGTAAATACTGGTGTCTCCACATATCATGGGGCCAGTGGTGTGTGGTCCTTTATGGAGTCATACATAACCTAATACTTTTCATTCAATCAGTGTAAACAATGCTATGGAAAGTAGATTGGGGACAATTAATAAAAGAAGATTGATTATGAACATGCTGTTAGGGAGAAAAATTGAACCTCTGGCTATAAAGGTTTATGTTTATGCAATTAATCAGCCATCCTAACAAACCCCGTTCATAGGCAGGGCTATATACATATATATATTAGATTAAGATTATATCATCCATTAGTTTGAATGTGCTTTTGTAAAGTATGCCTTGTTTCTCTTGCCCTTTCATACTGGGAAAAATATGGAATAGATAGAAAATGACTGGCTTACTCTGGTCCTAACTCAGATCACATAGAGCTTGAATCATTGAACAAATGAGCCATTAACGGCGGCTACACCACTGGGATTTCCTGATCTAACATCGGTTATACACCCTATTGTGGATATGGACTCTAGAATAGGATTGTGCTGTTATCCTGAGGGTAACTTGTTCTGTTGATCAATATTTTGGATCAATAAGTGATAAAATATTTTGACTAGCTGGTTTGGATTTTAATCACTCGGTGGTTATTTTCTTCTCTGAGGTCACCCCAACCAAAATTGTTAGTCCATTTAAGTTTTGTTATCCCTTGATTTGGCTTACCTTTGTTTTTTTTTAATTCCTTGAAGCTCCATAGGGTCTTCTCGCCTCTCGCCTATTTTGTTATTCCCGCCAATTCAGGGAAAGGTCAATTCCACAGTTTAAATATAAGAGAGAGTAAAACCCTCGAGTGGCCCTTCATACAAGTTCTCATTTAGACAACAAATGATGATGTTGCCTTTGCAAGGTCTGGTCACTGCAGCCTTTACACCGTGTCACTGGGCAAGCAGTGCCTGTAACACCAGAAATGCCAGAGGAGATGCTTTAGGTAAACAGGTGTGGGTTTGCCGAGTTTCTTTTATTTTTTTAAAGCTTTGCTTGAATGCCTACGTGTGTTGGGTTAAGAATGAATGTAATAAATAATTATTGGGTTGAAATTATTTTATTGCTAACTTTTGGTGATTATGTGTCCTGATATCAGATTATGCAAGGAGAAACAACTCTTATTCCTCATAGTAACAATACTACTTTTATGAATTAATAGATTAATGCAGTATTAGATTAGGAGTTAGTTTCTGTGACTAAAATCAAGATAAGTATACTGTCGAACCTGAAGGCTTTCTTAATTGGTGGCTGAATTTAGGCCAACTAAGGTATTGTTTGTACTCCCTCTCTAAGGAAGGTTGTATCCTGTATCTAAAAGGCTGTACCTCTTTAGGGCTGGGTCTGGAGGAGGCAGGAGGCTGGACAAGTGTGGAGCTGGCTCTGGCCCAGAGGGATGAGCAAGAGACACAGGGCACCTGCTGCCACACACGGCCGCAGCAGACATCACTCATCAGTCACGACATGCTTGGCTGCAGAGCCAAGAGAGCCCCCAGTCCAACAAGGTGCACTCCGAAGCCACTCCCGGGCAGAGCAGGGGACTGTGATGAACCCATTTGCAGTCCCTGCTCCCCTAAGACGTGCTGCAGGCCTCCTCTCCCCACTTACCTCAGCAGCTCCTCACTGTCCTCGGGACTCAGGACTTCAAGGCCTGCCAGCAGGCTGCTCCAGCACTTCTCCTTCCTTATCATCGTCTCCCCTCTCTGCTCCCAATCTAGTTCCAGGGCAAGTTACTTGTGGCTCCTGAGTGCTGCTACTTGTCCTGGAAGTCCCTTCCTTCACCTCATCCACCCTGTGTGCTCCTACTTACCCTTCAAGACTCGACTCCAGTGATGCCTCCTCGGGAAGAACTCCCTGATGCTCCATCTTCCCAGGCATGCTCTGGGCCACCACTCTGCCTCCTGCCCACGTCCATCACTGCTGGGAACCTTGCTGGGCCCTTGTCTGGTCTCCACGTCCAGCCTAGACTCTAAGGGGGGGAGGAAATGCTTAGGCTCAGGCAGTGGAGCAGATTCCTGGACCGTGGTAACACTGCCCACCCAAGGAGAGGTCATTTTTGGCCCACTTCCAGCTTGGGCCCAATGCAGCTCAGGGGGAGCCAGGACACAGGGAGGCTGGCTCTGGGCTCCACAGGTCACAGGGTCAGCCTAGAGAAAGGGCACAAGGGGCCACACAAAGGGCATCAGGACAGAAGTCCAAGTCAACAATACCCTTGCCAAGGGTAGCAGGGGTCAAAGGCAGCTGCACAGGCCACAGGAGGTTCTGGTGAGATTTTCATCTGCTCAGAGAGGCCCAGGGCTGGATAGAAGGAGCTCAGGGGGTCCGTCTGAGGTGGAGGCCACCTTGGGGGCATGTAAGCAGAATCTGAGGTTCCCACAGCAAGTGGAATCTGAAGAGGTGACCCTCAGACCCCTGGCAGCTCTAACGTCTCCGAGTTGGAAGTCAGTCCCCTCAGTCACAGCCTCTAGCTGCCCGCTTACAGGGCTGTGCCTCTCAAACACAGCTCCCAAGGCAAGTGGAGGCTGAGGGTGAATCAAACTTCCTACCGGTGAGAACCTCTGTGATCCCGGCCTCCCACAAGGGGCCAAGGATGATGAGCAAGGGACAGAGGGACTGACCCACACGACTTCCCCATGGAGTCTGAACATGCTTGTGATTCACGGGGCCACTAAGTATCTGTCCTCATCTCCACTCCTCTCTCCCCAAAAGGACATGTCAATGTTTACTATGACATCCACAGACACACCAAGCGCATCTGGGAACAGTCATGTGTACATCTGGAGAGAAAGGAACTGTGAAAACCAGTAATATCTGCATCCATGTGTGCAGATACTGACATCCACATACAGCTGTCACATTCCTCCAGCAGCCCTGGAATACTCCGCAATCATGCTGACAGGTTTTGGCACATGGGAGCCAAACCAACAGGTGCTGTCCCCGAATGCCACCACTGCTGGGGCGTACCTTGAGATTGGGGAGAGCCTGGGTGCCATGCCCCATCTCACAAAATTCTGGCTGGTGTCCAGGAGGGTCTCACAGCCTTTGATGATCATGCACTCCATGGCTATGTTTTCTTGGATGCTCTCTGTCTGGTTTACTTCATTGTTCATTATCCTGTGGGGACAGAAAATAAGCCAGAGACAGGCTGCCCCCACCTCTCAGGGAGAATGGAATGCCGGGCCTCTGGCCAGACGTAGGAAGAAGGCCTGGCACCCAGGATGCTCAGGTGGAGCCTGTGGTCATGAAGGGGGAGAGAGCATGCATATTGAATACCTGCTGTGCTGGACACTCTATGGGCATGATCTCACATCATCCTTCTGACAGCCCAAGGAGACAGATGGCCTTATTTCAGAGAGACGGAAATGGAGAATAATAGCTAGAAAGCAGGTCTGATCTAAAAGTCTGAACAATGTCCTTGAGGACACATGCCTGGGGAGCCCACTCGGGGGCCATGGCAGTGAGGGCCCCAGCTGGGAGGAAGCCACACCTGGGGGCACCAGGGGCCCATGGCCTGGAGGGCCCAGGCCCTAACAGGCCCCAGCTGTGGGCTGCGTGGAGAATGGGGTTAGAGCCAGACCCTGACCCAGCGGACCACAGGCTGTCCAGCTCCGCAGAGCAGGCAGTGTGGGAAGGTTAGGGGGAGCTCCGAGTCCTAAGCCCACCTCCAGTCCCTTCCTCCTGTCGGCTTAGAGCCTCAAGCTCTGGGCTCTTGCCCCAGACAAGACCCTAGACGAGGCTCCACGTTAGAGTCTGAGATCAGAAGTGCTGTGGGTGTCCGTCCTCAGCCCTGCTCGTGGGAGTGCTGGGAGCTGAGAGAACCAGTCTCCATCTGCTTTCTCTCTCTCTCTCTCCCTCTCTACATTGCTGCTCTCTCTCTGACTTGCTTCATCACTGTCTCTCTCCTTCCCCATCTTTGCCTCTGTTCCTCTCCCCCTACCTCTCCCTGCTGCAGATTCCCAGGCACATTCTGACACTGCGTGAGCTCCTGGCCCACTTTTTACGAGCACATCGAGCCAACAGCCTGGACGACGCCAGGGCTAAAATGGAGGAGCTGTCTGGGTGAATCCGGCTTCCGGGTGCCCTCGCCAGTGGACAAGCCAGGGCTGAGGATGCTCCCCAGAGGGAGTTTGCTGACCCCCAGATGGTAAAAACTCATGTTCAGGTTACGATCCCAAGTGGTGAGGGTTGGGGGACCCCCAGCTTGCCCCACCTGCAAGCAGGGCCCCCGGAGCAATCTGAGGAGTTCACAGCTGAAGCTCTGTGGGCACTTGGTGGGATGGTGTGGGTGCTGTGCTGTCCTTGGCACAGATGGGGTTCGAAGAAGGGCCCTGGGTACTCACGTGAGCCCACCTGCCAGAATGGGGAACCATCACAGGCACTCTGCCAACTTCCTCTGTCTGACTCCAGTGTCAGCGTGTCACAATCTGTGGTTTAGGAGCCCCAGAGGGGGTCCTGGGTGATGGGCCTTCATGTGCCCAAGGCTGCAGTCAACAGCAGGCAGTATCATGGGTGGAGAAGCCCATGACTTGTCCAGCGTCAGTGGCCCCAGCCCTCTGGTCAAGGCCCCTCCCCTGCCCCTCTTTCAGTCACCAAAGTACGGGGCAACCTTCCTCTGCTGGGGCAGAAGCAGAGGGGCAGGGAAGGAGGCGCCTACAACAACCCAGGCAGCAGTTGACGGTGGCCTGTACCAGGTGGTGGCAGTGGAGGCGAGGAGGAGGTTCAGATTCTGGGTGTGTTTTGAAGATGGAACCAACAGGAGTTTCTGATGCATTAGATGTGAGGAGAGAGAAGACGGGAGTCAAGTGTGAGTCCAGCGTTTTTGGCTGAGCAAGCAGAAGGTTGGAGTTGCTGCTAACCGGGATGGAGAAAGGTGCCGGAAGGGCAGGTGTGGAGGGGGAGTCTTTCTTGCTTCACTGGAACTTTACTGGGGGCATGTTGAACTTGAGATGGACAACACTGGTGGAGAGGACAAGAAGGGAGGAGGGCGTTTGAGTCTGGGGTTTCAGGGAGGGAGCCATTCAGGAACCATCAGCTCGGAGATGGTATTTAAAGTCACAAGATTGGTGAGATCACCAGGGGAGTGAGTTTAGGCAGGAACGAGATGCGCACCAAGAGCTGAGCCCTGGGGTCTCCACTTTATGAAGGCCAAGAGATGATGAGCAGCCTCTTAGTCAGTGTTGGGCTGCCACAAACTGCAAAGGAGTGTTGGTGTGCAGTATGTGAGGTCCAGTACCCAGCCCTGCCAACCACTCAGTGCCCTAAATGGCTTCCCGAATCCAGCAAAAGGCAGCCAGTAGGGCCACGGATCCCAGCTGGGTAGAGGGAGGACAATGCTGGACCAGGGCAGGGCACAGGCCCCGGAGTGGAGGTTCATTCAGGGAGCAAATGTAATCGGAGCGTGATTGCAGACTAACAAAAACCATTGTGCGGTGGGGACCCCAGTCTTCTCATGCCCCAAGGAGCCAAATCCTGCACACTTCCCCAAGGAGAAGACTTGGGGCTCCAGCGAGGCTCCTCGTCACTGCGGGATGCCCTGTTCCCGTGCGGGCAAGAGTGAGGAAGGCACATGAGTGCCAAGCCCTTTGTCCCAAGACCCTGATCCCCTTTCCTGAAGCCTACTCCTCCATTGTCCCACCTGATCACCTGCACCTGGCCTGAACCCAGCCCTAGTAGCACAGAAGAGGGTTTTCCTGTCACCCTGACAGCAGCCCTTTCATCCTTCTCTCTCCTTCCCTTTGGGGACTGAGGAAGGCTCCCAGCCCGGCAAGAAGCCATCAGATAACCTATCCTCCTTGGCTGTGCTCAGAAACACTCCTCCCCTGGGGCTGACTCTCTCCTACCTCTAGCCTTTGTCCCGCTTTTTCTCCTGAACCTCATCTCTTGGGCTCACTGTAACCCAGGTCATCACTTTCAGTCCCCCCGGGAGCCTGTGGCCCTGGGAACTCCTTCCCAGCTTCGTGGACAGTGTGGCTCTCAGTACAAACCCCAGCCGGGGCTGGCAGTAGTCCTGAGCAGCTGAAGCTGGCACTTGTCTAAGAGTAAAACTAGTGTTGCTAGTCTGGAATCGCCACCTTGTTTTTTGCAAATACAGCCCTCCTCAACAAAATCCCCACCCTCTTCAAAAGAAATGGTTCTGCTTACCTTTGCTAACCTCCAAAAAGGAGTCCATATCCAGCGAATTAGCATATCCTTGAAATCCTAGAACAGGGCTAGGGCCTGGGCTGCTAAGAAGAGCATTGCTTGGAGGGAGGGACTGAGGCTCCTAAGGAAGAAACCCCATCTCCATGCCCCAGTCTGATAACCAGAAAACAACGGATAATAATAGTTTTATAATAACATCTTTGCAACCAGTGTTAATAGCCACAATCATCACGGCCCTTTACTCAAGCACCTTCCATGTGATGGGCCTGAGGTCAGCACGTGAAATGCGTTCTCTTCCATCCTCACTCCGATCTTCTACAGGTGAGCAAACTGAGGGTCAGAAGGGCCCAGTAATTTGCTCATCATGCTGAGTTCGTTAATCACGGATCCAGCCCCACCAGTGTCATCTCTTATTGCTGGGAAGGGTAAATGGGACAGTGTTTACGAGAGAACTTCGAAAGCCATACATATTAACCAGCTCTCTTGGTGATCTGGTCATGGTTGTAGAATTTGAGGCATCAGCAGACAAATAAGAGGTTTTGTGCTTTTCTTGGAGTAGGTGGGGTATTTTTTCCAGATGCTCTTCCCTCCAAAATCACTAACATCCTAAGACTCCTGAAAACCCACCAAGGCTGTTAGCAAAGTTGGCAATTCACACTCCTCTTTTTCCACCAATGCTATTTTTCAAAAGCAGTTAAATGGCTCAAACTCCTGGAGAGGAGGGCTGTTGCAGCAGTCAGAACAGGACAAATAGGAGAGTTGTCCTTATTCTCAGATTAAGGGGCAAGGTGTATCCTGCTCCCCCCCCCAGGTGTGCTGGAGCCTACTGAAGTCAGTCTTTCCATGAGCAAGTAGGATTGCCATGTGCTCCAAGGCTAAGCCATTCCAAGGCCCAAACATTAAGGAAGAACTGTATAAAGTGCATTGGGTGAAGGGAGGAGATAACAAGTGCAAAGGCCCTGAGGCAGGATGGGTGGGTGGACTTCTATGGATGTAGATAAGGTCAACAGTGGTGTGGGGGGCAGAGTAATGAAGAAAGGTTTTTTCCTGTACACCAGTCCTCCTCCCAGTTTTGCCATCTCTGTTCGACGTGGTTCAGACTTTTAGATCAGACCTGCTTTCTAGCTATTAATCTCCATTTCCATCTCTCTGAAATAAGGCCATCTGTCTCCTTGGGCTGTCAGAAGGATGATGTGAGATCATGCCTATAGAGTGTCCAGCACAGCAGGTATTCAATATGCATGCTCTCTCCCCCTTCATGACCACAGGCTCCACCTGAGCATCCTGGGTGCCAGGCCTTCTTCCTACATCTGGCCAGAGGCCCGGCATTCTTTTCTCCCTGAGAGGTGGGGGCAGCCTGTCTCAGGCTTATTTTCTGTCCCCACAGGATAATGAACAATGAAGTAAACCAGACAGAGAGCATCCAAGAAAACATAGCCATGGAGTGCATGATCCTCAAAGGCTGTGAGACCCTCCTGGACACCAGCCAGAATTTTGTGAGATGGGGCATGACACCCTGCCACCCCCAATCTCAAGGTAGGCCCCAGCAGTGGTGGCATTCGGGGACAGCACCTGTTGGTTTGGCTCCCATGTGCCAAAACCTGTCAGCATGATTGCGGAGTATTCCAGGGCTGCTGGAGGAATGTGACAGCTGTATGTGGATGTCAGTATCTGCACACATGGATGCAGATATTACTGGTTTTCACAGTTCCTTTCTCTCCAGATGTACACGTGACTCTTCCCAGATGCCCTTGATGTGTCTGTGGATGTCATAGTAAACACTGACATGTCCTTTTGGGGAGAGAGGAGTGGAGATGAGGACAGATACTTAGTGGCCCCGTGAATCACAAGCATGTTCAGACTCCATGGGGAAGTCGTGTGGGTCAGTCCCTCTGTCCCTTGCTCATCATCCTTGGCCCCTTGTGGGAGGCCGGGATCACAGAGGTTCTCACCGGTAGGAAGTTTGATTCACCCTCAGCCTCCACTTGCCTTGGGAGCTGTGTTTGAGAGGCACAGCCCTGTAAGCGGGCAGCTAGAGGCTGTGACTGAGGGGACTGACTTCCAACTCGGAGACGTTAGAGCTGCCAGGGGTCTGAGGGTCACCTCTTCAGATTCCACTTGCTGTGGGAACCTCAGCTTCTGCTTACATGCCCCCGAGGTGGCTTACATCTCAGACGGGTCTCCTGAGTTCCTTCTATCCAGCCCTGAGACCCTCTGAGCAGATGAAAAGTTCGCCAGCACCTCCTGCCGGCCTGTGCTGGTGCCTTTAGCCCCTGCTGCCCTTAGCAAGGGTATTGTTGACTTGGGGTCCTCTCCTGAGCCCCTTTGTGTGGCCCCTTGTGCCCTTTCTCTAGGCTGACCCTGTGACGTGCTGGGCCCTGAGCCAGCCTCCCTGTGTCCTGGCTCCTCTTGAGCTGCACTGGGCCCAAGCTGGAAGTGGGCCAAAAATGACCTCTTCTTGGGTGGGTAGTGTCACCACGATCTCTAGGAGTCTGCTCCATTGCCCTGAGTCTAAGCATTTCCTCCCCTTGAGGGGCTAGGCTGGACGTCGAGACCAGACAAGTGGTCCCAGCAAGGTTCCCGGCAGTGATGGACGTGGGCAGGAGGCAGAGTGGTGGCCCAGAACATGCCTGGGAAGATGGAGCATCAGGGAGTTCTTCCCGAGGAGGCATCACTGGAGTCGAGTCTTGAAGGGTAAGTAGGAGTGCACAGGGTAGATGGGGTGAAGGAAGGGCCTTCCAGGACAAGTAGCAGCACTCAGGAGCCACAAGTAACTTGCCCTGGAACTAGATTGGGAGCAGAGAGGGGAGACGATGATAAGGAAGGAGAAGTGCTGGAGCAGCCTGCTGGCGGGCCTTGAAGTCCTGAGTCCCGAGGACAGTGAGGAGCTGCTGAGGTAAGTGGGGAGAGGAGGCCTGCAGCACGTCTTAGGGGAGCAGGGACTGCAAATGGGTTCATCACAGTCCCCTGCTCTGCCCGGGAGTGGCTTCGGAGTGCACCTTGTTGGACTGGGGGCTCTCTTGGCTCTGCAGCCAAGCATGTCGTGACTGATGAGTGATGTCTGCTGCGGCCGTGTGTGGCAGCAGGTGCCCTGTGTCTCTTGCTCATCCCTCTGGGCCAGAGCCAGCTCCACACTTGTCCAGCCTCCTGCCTCCTCCAGACCCAGCCCTAAAGAGGTACAGCCTTTTAGATACAGGATACAACCTTCCTTAGAGAGGGAGTACAAACAATACCCTAGTTGGCCTAAATTCAGCCACCAATTAAGAAAGCCTTCAGGTTCGACAGTATACTTATCTTGATTTTAGTCACAGAAACTAACTCCTAATCTAATACTGCATTAATCTATTAATTCATAAAAGTAGTATTGTTACTATGAGGAATAAGAGTTGTTTCTCCTTGCATAATCTGATATCAGGACACATAATCACAAAAAGTTAGCAATAAAATAATTTCAACCCAATAATTATTTATTACATTCATTCTTTTCTTTTTATTGATATTGTAATGGTTTCTAACATTGTGAAATTTTGGGTTGTACATTTTTGTTTGTCCATCACCCCATATATGACTCCCTTCACCCCTTGTGCCCACCCCCCACCCCCACTGCCCGGGTAACCACAGTCCAGTTTTCTCTGTCCATGTGTTGGTTTATATTCCACATATGAGTGAGATCATACAGTGTTTGTCTTTCTCTTTCTGGCTTATTTCACTTAACATAATACGCTCCAGGCCCATCCATGTTGTTGCAAATGGGACGATTTTGTCTTTTTTTATGGCTGAGTAGTATTCCATTGTATATATATATATACCACATTTTCTTAATCCAATCGTCAGTCGAGGGACACTTAGGTTGCTTCCACTTCTTGGCTATGGTGAATAATGCTGCAATGAACATAGGGGTTCATAAGCCTCTTTGGATTGTTGATTTCAGGTGCGTTGGATAGATTCCCAGTAGTGGGATGGCTGGATCATAGGGCATCTCTATTTTTAATTCTTTGAGGAATCTCCATACCGTTTTCCATAGAGGCTGCACCACTTTGCATTCCCACCAGCTGTGTATGAGGGTTCCTGTTTCTCCACATCCTCTCCAACATTTGTTGTTTTTGTCTTGGTGATTATAGCCATTCTAACGGGCGTGAGGTGGTATCTCAGTGTTGTTTTGATTTGCATTTCCCTGATGATTAGTGATGTTGAGCATCTTTTCATGTGCCTATTGGCCATCTGTATATCTTCCTTGGAGAAGTGTCTGTTCATTTCCTCTGCCCATTTTTTGATCGGGTTGTTTGTTTTTTTGTTGTTCAATTGTGTGAGTTCTTTATATATTATGGAGATCAACCCCTTGTCAGATCTATGTTTTGCAAATATTCTCTCCCAGCTGGTTGGTTGTTTGTTCATCTTGATTCTGATTTCATTTGTCTTATAAAAGCTCTTTAGTCTGATAAAGTCCCACTTGTTTATTTTTTCTTTAGTTTCCCTAGTCTGGGTAGGCATGTCATCCGAAAAGATTCCTTTAAACCCAATGTCAAATAGTGTGTTGCCTATATTATCTTCTATGAGTTTTATAGTTTCAGGTCTCACCTTCAGGTCTTTGATCCATTTTGAGTTAATTTTTGTGAATGGCGATAGCACATGGTCCACTTTCATTCTTTTGCATGTGGATGTCCAGTTTTCCCAACACCATTTATTGAAGAGACTTTCCTTTCTCCATTGCATGTCCTTAGCACCTTTGTCGAAAATTAGCTGTCCGTATATGTGTGGTTTTATTTCTGGGCTTTCAATTCTGTTCCATTGATCTGTGTGTCTGTTTTTGTACCAGTACCATGCTGTTTTGATTACTATTGCTTTGTAGTATGTTTTGAAGTCAGGAATTGTGATGCCTCCTGCTTTGTTCTTTTTCTTTAGGATTTCTTTAGCTATTCGGGGTCTTTTGTTGCCCCATATAAATTTTAGTATTCTTTTTTCTATTTCTGTGAAGAATGTCATTGGGATTCTGATTGGGATTGCATTGAATCTGTAGATTGCTTTAGGTAATATAGACATTTTAACTATGTTTATTCTTCCAATCCACGTGCATGGGATATCTTTCCATTTCTTTATGTCATCGTAGATTTCCCTCAATAATGTCTTGTAGTTCTCATTGTATAGGTCCTTCACCTCCTTGGTAAGATTTATTCCTAGGTATTTTATTCTTTTGGATGCAATTGTAAATGGTATTATCTTTTTGAGCTCTCTTTCTGTTAGTTCATTATTAGCATATAGAAATGCAACTGATTTTTGTAGATTGATTTTGTACCCTGCAACTTTGCTGTAGTTGTTGATTGTTTCTAACAGTTTTCCAACAGATTCTTTAGGGTTTTCTATATATACAATCATGTCATCTGCAAATAGTGAGAGTTTCACTTCTTCGTTACCTATTTGGATTCCTTTTATTCCTTTTTCTTGCCTAATTGCTCTGGCCAAAACCTCCAGTACTATATTACATTCATTCTTAACCCAACACACGTAGGCATTCAAGCAAAGCTTTAAAAAAAATAAAAGAAACTCGGCAAACCCACACCTGTTTACCTAAAGCATCTCCTCTGGCATTTCTGGTGTTACAGGCACTGCTTGCCCAGTGACACGGTGTAAAGGCTGCGGTGACCAGACCTTGCAAAGGCAACATCATCATTTCTTGTCTAAATGAGAACTTGTATGAAGGGCCACTCGAGGGTTTTACTCTCTCTTATATTTAAACTGTGAAATTGACCTTTCCCTGAAGAGGCGTGAATGACAAAATAAGGCGAGAAGACCCTATGGAGCTTCAATGAATTAAAAAAAAACAAAGGTAAGCCAAATCAAGGGATAACAAAACTTAAATGGACTAACAATTTTGGTTGGGGTGACCTCAGAGAAGAAAATAACCTCTGAGTGATTAAAATCTAGACCAGCTAGTCAAAATAGTTTATCACTTATTGATCCAAAATATTGATCAACAGAACATGTTACCCTCGGGATAACAGCACATCCTATTCTACACTCTGTATCCACAATAGGGTGTATGTCTGTGATGTTGGATCAGGAAATTCCAGTGGTGTAGCTGCCATTAATTGCTCATTTGTTGAACGATTCAAACCCTACATGATCTGAGTTCAGACCAGAGTAATCCAGTCAGTTTCTATCTATTCCATATTTCTCCCAGTACGAAAGGGTAAGAGAAACAAGGCATACTTTACAAAAGCACATTCAAACTAATAGATGATATAATCTTAATCTAATATATATATATGTATATAGACCTGCCTGTAAACGGGGTTTGTTAAGGTGGTTGATTAATTGCATAAAAAGTAAACCATTATACCCAGAGGTTAAATTTTTCTCCCTAACAGCATGTTCATAATCAATCTTTTATTAATTGTCATCAATCTACTTTCCATAGCATTCCTTACACTAATTGAATGAAAAGTATTAGGTTATATGACTCTGTAAAGGACCTGTCTTGACGTGAGTACAGCCATGTTTGGCCGCTCCATCGACCTATAGCCACCAGCACACAAAGAAATACAGAGCTGCTTTCTGTGTGGTGGGAACCGGCCTTTTCCCGAGAACTGGCCTTTTTCCCACGGAGAGAGTTGAAAGTTGTAACATTTCAAGGCTCTTGGGGCATCGTAGCGCGGGATGGACTGGCCATCTGTGCCGGGCTAAGATGATAACCAAAGAGAACAATGCATGTACACAACTACTGGGCTGGGACATTAGCCAAGGGGCTCAGTGTACATACGCCACTGATAACCATTTTGTGTATGGGAACACTGGATGCTTGCTCTGTAAACTCTGTAACTGCTTATATAAACTGCTGGAAACTGAGACCTGGTAAGAGTTCCACCTGTGGAAGGGACACCTTGCCCAGGACGTGTGATCCTTGCCCAGCCGCGTCGATTGACAGGGCTTTCCCGGCAGTGGGGTGTGGATGTTGTGAGTGATTGATTTGATGTGAAGTAATTGATTTGATATTAAGTAATTGATTTGATGTCTTCTCTTTTCGGTCAACTTGGTGTTTCTCTTTCCGGTTGATTTGTGTCATTTCTCTTCAGCCGATGTGGATGTTTTCCCTTTCCACTCGGGCTGATGTTTTTTCCCTCTTAATATTTGACCTATTCGGATCTGTTTGCAGACTATCGCCTTTACTATCCTCTATATAATAAAATATACCTTCAGTCCATTTGTTTGGAGTGGAAAGTGTCTTTTACATCTCCGATCGAATCCCCAAACCTCTCATAACAGACCACACATCATTGGCCCCATGATTTGTGGAGACACCAGTATTTATATCAGTGTCACAAGGCCTTCAGCTGGAGTTCACATTGGAAAATGTACCCGGGAAGACACCCTACGGAGGACCCATTAGCACACAACTGAATAAGTAATGTGGACTTTTGTCGATGACCATGTGAAAACGTACCTAGGAAGACACCCTACAAAGGATCCACTAACACACAACTGAACGAGTAATGTGGACTTTTGTCGATGATTTAGTATTTAAAATGGTAGGATAGGGCCGGCCTCGTAGCTGAGCGGTTAAGTGCGCACAATCCGTTGCTGGCGGCCCGGGTTTGGATCCCAGGCGCGCACCGACACACCACTTCTCCGGCCATGCTGAGGCAGCTTCCCACATACAGCAACTAGAAGGATATACAGCTATGACATACAACGATCCACTAGGGCTTTGGGGGAAAAAATAAATTAATAAAAATTATAACATATAGGGCCGGCCCCGTGGCTTAGCGGTTAAGTGCACGCGTTCTGCTGCCGGCGGCCCAGGTTCGGATCCCGGGTGTGCACTGATGCACTGCTTCTCCGGCCTGGCCACGTCCCACATATAGCAACTAGAAGGTTGTGCAGCTATGACATACAACTATCTATTGGGGCTTTGGGGGGGAAAATTTATAAAAAAAAAAATTTATAAAAAAAAAATTATAATAAAGAAAATAAAATGGTAGGATAAAGATGCAGAATTCTAAAGTGTTCATGGAAATGCTGAATGCACAATTCAGAAACAAGGAATAATCGACAAGGTAAAGCAAATCCAATAGATTTATAATCGCTTACATGTACATAGTAAAAGTTTTTGCTGAACAATTAAGTATTCATGTATTTGTTTTGATGAAAACATGAAACTTTATGTTGAATAAAAATGGGCCATTTTCCTGTATTAGTACATTACTACTCAGCATTTAGTCAATTTCTATAGTTAATGGAGTTATAAACATAATTACAAAGGCACGCATCCATCAGAAAATAACTATGAGTGAATCTGGAGATTGTAGGGTCAAAAATAATGTTTTCAATATTATGTATTAGAACATGTATATACATAACAAGGATGAGAGAAAACTCTGATTAAAGGAGATTAAAATGTAATCTAATCTTAAAAGAATAAAAAGAGTGTCAGTCCTGGGAGACTGGGGATAGGCAGTAAAATTTCACAGAATTCTGAGACTGGAAATGGGTCATTCCCTACTTTCATTCTTTTATTGTCATTGCCAAGGAAATTTGGCCACCAAGAACAGAGACATGGAGGGGAAAGAGGACATGGAAGGATATTGCAGACATGGGAATGGTTCCATTTTCAGGACACCTTAGAGCAGCCAGGTGTCCATATCCTAGGTCATGTAACCACAAAGAATTTCCCCTGGCAGATGCCTTCTGTAGCTCTTCTCTCCAAATTTCCACTCATTCCTCCTGGTGAGATCATCCTAAATGAGAACATGTTGGCAGAAAGACAGAGCTGCCTGGAGAAAAGCCTATCTTGTAAATTAACACTGCTCTAGAGCTGGCTGGGCAGAGGACAGGAGCTACACGATGGATACCGACCCTTTTCAGTCCAGGGACTTTCCTTTATTGCCCTTTGGGGAATACACTGACTGTAAAACTGAGGTTCACCGAAGGCCAATGGGATCAGGTGTGAGACTAAGGTGTCAATAAAGCACTTGATGCAACATGTTTTCGTGTGTATCAATATGTGCATAACTAGGGAGAAGGGCCTTAACCTCTTTATGATCCTTAAGGGAAATTTGACTCACACCGATTTAGGAATCATCGGCAGTAACGTGTCATGTAGAAGAAGGATCGTCAATCTAAATGAACTTATTCACACACTCAGTGTCCTAGTCAGTATGGGACGCTGTAACAAAAATATCATAGACGGGGTACTTTATTTATTTATATTTTTGCTGAGGAAGAGTCACCATGAGCTAACATCCGTGCCAGTCTTCCTCTTTTTTGTATATGGGTCACCCCCACAGCATGGCTGCTGATGAGTGGTATAGGTCTGTGTCCATGAACCGAACTCATGCTACCAAAGAGAAGCTCATTGAACTTAAACACTAGGCCATGGGGCAGGCCCCTAGACTGGGCATTTTTGGGTTTTGTGTGTGTGTGTGTGTGTGAGGAAGATCAGCCCTGAGCTAACATCTGATGCCAATCCTCCTCTTTTTTGCTGAGGAAGATTGGCCCTGGGCTAACATCTGTGCCCACCTTCCTCTACTTTTTATATGGGATGCTGCCACAGCATGGTTTGAGAAGCGGTGCATTGGTGCATGCCTGGGATCTGAACCTGTGAACCCTGGGGCCACTGAAGCGGAGCAGCCACATTTAGCCACTACACCAGCGGGCCCTGCCTAGACTGGGCACTCTTAACAACAAAAGTGTATTCCTCACAGTTCTGAAGACCGGCTTGTTCAAGATCTAGGTTCAAGCTGATTTGCTTTTGGTGAGAGCTCTCTTCCTGTTTTGCAGAAGGACAGCTTCTTGCTCTACCCTCATTTGGCAGAGAGAGCTCTGGCACTCCATCTCCTTGTAAGGTCACTAATTCCATCGTGGGAGCTTCACACTTATGGCCTCATCTAAGCTAATTAACACCCAAAGGCCCCAATTCCAAATACCCTCAGGTCGGGGATTAGGATTTTACCGTATGAAATTGGATTACATAGACATTCAGTCTATAGCATTCATGAAATCAACAATTAAATATTTATAGAAGTCATACAGCCCCAACTGAAGAATGTTCTGAAGATCATGTGGCAAATGATACAATGTCTTTCCTTTCATAGAGTCTTCTAGTGGAGGGAGTAAAAATTAACAACAGCCAAACAAAACTTGTGATATTTAAAAGCTAACATAGATCAATTATGACAGACTGTACTTACAATTGTCTTCTGGTAAGACAGGTCTGATTATCAGAGTCCAGATTAAGCAAATTCTCCCGGGTGAGCTCATGTGTGGCAATCTTACCTAAAAAGGCTCTTTCCCTTTTGAAATTTCCTTTCATCTAGTCCTGTTTGCTTCCACATCCCTTTGGTGTTTTCAAACACGCAGTATTTATTAAATCAATGTTTAATTGTTGCTCTGCCTTTACCACACATGACTAGAAGCAGAAGTTACTGGACTTGGCTGGAACCAAATTTCAGTTCATTTTTCCTCCTCATTCTGCTCACTCTCTTCTCTCACTGTTGAAATAGCAAATGCCTTAGAGGAGAAGCCACGTGGAGATGGTGCTCACAATCTTGTGCTTCCCTAGTCTCAGAGATTGTAGACCCTCAAGTCCTGTCTGCACAGGATGTTCTACAACCCTTCAAACAGCTGTTCTGTGTGCTTTGTCCAACTATTCTAGCTGCCCAAGAAAAGCTACTCAGTAAAAGTGGAACCTGAAGTAACTTTACCCTGAAATGTTTTAAATATTTTAAACCAATGAATATTTGTCATTTTTCAAGGAGTATTTCTATAATTTTATAAGAAACATTTAAATAGGAATTTTAACAGCAATAATGGCTGTTCTTTGGCCAGAATTCCATGTCATTCATTGTTTGGAATTATATCTAAGCTTTGATGCACTCTCTTCAGTGCTTTTTAAAATATCACTGTTCCTTACTTTTAAATATCTTGTGATGGGTTTGTATCAGTCACCTCCTTTGTACCATTTCAGATCCTCTTGTGTCCTCATACCCTTGAGTCATATGTCATTTAGCAACCAGCTTTACAGGTATCATATTTGCTTTATGCAAGTGTCTCCTGACTGCTCCCCACATGTTCTCTCTGTGCCCTCTGCCTCTCCCTCTCGCCCCGGGGTGTCCATGTTGATGCTGAGGTGTGAAAACCCCCTTGATCAAGCCCAGATGTGCATGGCCACGTCCCTTATTGTGTGGATGTCTGTGTGTTCAGCAATTCTGTATGGTCACAGGGTGCATGGCTATTACGGCTTCTATGTGAAGGTGTGTTTTGTTGACGTGTGTGTGTTTAGAGAGTTCAAGTCACTGTGGGCTCTGAGACAGTGAGTGGTCTGTATGTGTGTGTGTGTTTGTGTGTATGTTCTGAGTATCAGTGTGCATTATCATGTGTAGTTTACAGTCTAAATGCTGCTGGTCATTTGCAAATAGTGTGTATGTGTGTGTGGGTGTGTGTTGTCAGCATTTCCATGTGTTCAGAGGATGTCTGTCATTGTGGGAATGTGTAGAATAAGTATGTTGTTAGAGATCAGTGTGGGCACCAACATTGTTTGCCTGTTACTACTTCAACTCTCAACACCCCTGAAGAAACATTGAGTCCAGACATTCACAGGCCCCATCAGGCCCACAGAGATCTTACTCAGCTGTTTTCTTCCCATCACAGAAATATGAACAGGTAGCCAAGGACCACTTGATATTTGAGGAATTCCTCTAGCATGAAAGATGTAGCAAGAAACACATACACTGAAGTGAGGGACTAAAGAAACAGCAAGGAAATCCAGAGATCATAGTGAAACTTCAATTGCATATCTAGTAACATCTTCAAAACAATTAGACATGGGCTGGTCCCATGGCCTATTGGTTAAGTTTAGAAAACTCCACTTCAGTGGTCCAGGTGCAGTTCTTGGGCGTGGACCTACACCACTCACCAGTGGCCACGCTGTGGTGGCAACCGGCATACAAAATAGAGGAAGGTTGACACAGGTGTTAGCTCAGGGTGAATCTTCCTCAGCAAAAAGATTGGCAACAGATGTTAGCTCAGGGTGACTCCTCTTAAGCAAAGAGGACAAAAAAAAAAATAAAACAACCAGTAAGTGTATATACATGTATTGATGTTACTGCACAATATTGGGGTTCTCTTGCCCAATGCACATTAAAAAAGCCAATTATTCTGGCATCAGCTTTTGGGAAATGAAGTGTAACTTTATTTTGTGAGATTGATCTGCAAGGAGACGGGGGCATGTGTCTGTCTCAGATCTGTCTCCCTGATCCAGGTCTTGGGGCACAATTTATGGGATGAAGGGCAGGGTGTTCTGACGTGTGGAGGTACATGATTGGAAGTAAGGAGAAGTGAGGTAATTGATGATCTTCGCAAGCAAAGTCAAGCTTTGCAGCTCTTCATCAGATGTGTGTTCACAAATTGGCAGTGTTACCATGATCGGAGAATGGAGTTTTTAGCTCCTTGATGTCATAAAGGTCACATATAAAGCATTTGTGAACTCCCAGTTGATGAGTTGGTGGTCCCAACTGGTCTGAACTGGAAGAGGGGTCTCAGTTCCTGAAAGAAAACTCTTAACTACTCTGTTCATAAGATGGGGTCAGTTGAACTGGTCCTGGAGGGCCCATGGTTACGTTTGTATATGCGTATCTAGGCATATGCGTGAGATTATCTGTATGTGTGTTAAATGTGGAGTATATACAAAGCCAGACTCTAGTTAAAATGGTCAGGACAGATTTTAATCAGGCATATACCACTGCAATAGGGAAGTAGGAACAGGATGAACTGAACTCAATTTGATTTGTACAGATGTGACTGGGCATTTGAAAGGGAGAATGAGGGAGCAGGCAGAGGGGTGAGCAGGGGCTCAGTAGAGTCAGGGAGGGAAAAGTTACAGAATGTTGGTCAGTGCAGTGTGATCTGGCCAGTTGTGTCTGCTAGTTGGAAATAATCAAAGTTTCACTTCTCTCCTCTCACAGCATCTGGGAGACAGACACCCTGTCCTCATCTCAAGGAATGGCTCTCAGGACCTTGAGAAATGCACTCCTGAGTTATAGCAGACACACCTACAACTCTAAAGGACAGAGGAAAGATTCACAGTTCTAAGCAATTTTGGGTAAATGCTCTAAGAAAGGGATGTCAGGGGACAATGATCAAGTGTTGGCCAGAACAAATAGTCAATTCTTTTGGCTGCCTTGAGCTTTCTCAGGCAGGCACTTTAAGGGGACAGGGGTCATCCTAAGGATGTTGATTTGAGCTGTTAGAAACTGTGGAAGTGTTTAAGTCTTATAATATGTGTGGAGGTGTGAAACCATTTGTGCTGAGAGACTGTAGTTATTATAGGCCAAGTTATTATAGGCTCAAAGGAGACTGGCTTGAGTTTGGTCAAGTACAGGAAACTATATATATAAATAATACTCGTATATTTTTTCAATAATAAAAATCACTATATTGAATAATATATATTGAATTAAATAATATAAATATATATTTAATGAATATATATTGAATGTGTATATGTATATATTTGAATTAAATAATATAAATATATATATATATGATTTAAAGGAATATTCAGATATAATAACAGAAATTTCCAAAATTGGTAAAAGACTTCTACTCTAGATTCAGGCAGCTGTATACATCTCAAGCAATATTAAAAAAAAAAAATCTAGAGCCAGATCCATTCAGAGAAACCAAAGAGCACTAAATACAAAAGAAGATACTCAAAGCCCCTCAGAGGAACAGAACACTTACAGAGACTTACATTTAGACCTATGATACATTATTTAACAATGGAAGGCAAGAGAGAGTTGGATTAAATCTTCAAGGTACAGAGAGAAAATAACTTTCAGTGTATACCCAATCAAACCATATCTCAATAACTAGGGTGACTTAAAGACATTTTTATGCAAACATTTACTAAGGGTATTACCACGAACAAATGCTCATTAAGGAATTCCTAAAAAATGTACTTTAAAGGGGGTCAGCCACCTGGCGTAGTGGTTTAAGTTCAGCACACTCCGCTTCCAAGGCCTGGGTTCGTGGGTTTGGATCCCAGGAGGGGATCTGCACCATTCATCAGCCATGCTATGGTGATGACCCACGTACAAAATAGAGGAAGATTGGCATAGATCTTAGCCCAGGGCTAATCTTCCTCAAGGAAAAGACTTAAAAAGTAAAAAAGAATGTACTTTAAAAAGAAAGAAACTGGGCGGGCTCCGTGGCTAAGAAGTTAAGTGTGCGCGCTCGGTTACTGGTGGCCCGGGTTGAGATCCTGGGTGCGCACTGATGCACTGCTTCTCCGGCCATGCTGAGGCCGTGTCCCACATACAGCAACTATAAGACTGTGTTAATTATAACATACAACTATCTACTGGGGCTTTGGGGGTAAAAAAAAAAGGAGGAGGAGGGGCCGGCCCGGTGGCGCAAGCGGTTAAGTGCGCGCGCTCCACTGCGGTGGCCCGGGGTTCGCTGGTTCGGATCCCGGGTGCGCACCGACGCACTGCTTGGCAAGCCATGCTGTGGCGACGTCCCACATAAAGTGGAGGAAGATGGGCACAGATGTTAGCCCAGGGCCGTCTTCCTCAGCAAAAAAAAGAGGAGGATTGGCGGATGTTAACACAGGGCTGATCTCCTCACAAAAAAAAAAAAAAAAAAAAGAGGAGGATTGGCAATAGATGTTAGCTCAGAGCCAGTCTTCCTCAGCAAAAAGAGGAGGATTAGCATGGATGTTAGCTCAGGGCAGATCTTCCCCACAAAAAAAAAAAAAAGAAACAAACTGATAGAAGAAGAAATGGTAAGAGGTAAAAATGGATCTTGAGGATAAAAAAGGGTAAACGTCTGAATAAATCATTGAAAGCATGATTTTTCCAAACAATCATAATATTGACAATGTATAACTGATGGAGTTAAAAACTAATGACAAGGAAACTTCTGTTTTAGAGTAGACCAGGACAGGAAAGCACTCGCTGCAAAACTGGACAAAGCCAGATAAATTATAAATATATTTTTAGAGCATTGGAGAACTTCAGAATCAACCAACTAAAATTCCAGAAAGAATAAAAAGATTTTTATGTGAGCCCTGCAGGCGTTTTCTGATTCTGGGTGGTTGCCGAGGATCTGGCTTGCTCAGTCAGATCCTCGGCTAAGGAAAAGAGAAGTTAGCCAAACTTGTAGTGATTCTGCAGGACTGGTGTGGCAGATGAAACCTGAGAGCTTTCAGACACACAACTGCTCTTTCTCACAGCACCTGTGTTAAGTTTTGGTGCCACACAGAAATCTGGGGAACTAGGCCAAAAGCTTCCACAAAACAAAATGAAACCTCCAGAAGTGGTGGAAGTGGCCTAAGTCCAACATACCGTTAGTCTGATCTTCAGGGAATTTCCCATATTGTGAAGCAATATCAGGTAGGAGGCTGGAGAGCTGTGCTGAGATGTCTGAAGCATGTAGCTGAATTGTCTATGGGTTCCCAAACTTGAGGAGACAGAAATCTTCCAGACTTAGAACCAGATGCCTGTGCAGGGGAGGGGAGCACAGCAAACAGGAACAGGGAAAGTGGAAGGGCTGGGTTTACTAAAAGTGAGACCCAGCCCCAACTCTGATCAAGGTCTGATTGGACTCAGGTGCTCCAACCTCACTCTGTTTCTCAATGAAGGAAAATAAAGTCATGTGAAACCTCTTGAGTTATGTTACACAGACCTTCCAAAGACACTGGTGAGAGGATGGAGAAGGCAAGCCACAGACTGGGAGAAGACCTTTGCAAATCACATATCTGACAGGACTATAAAGAACTCTCAAAACTCGGCAATAAGAAAATCCAAGTTTAAAATGGTCACAGATTTGGACACTTCACCAAAGAAGATACGCAGATGACAAATAAGCACATGAAAAGATGCTCAACGTCATTAATCGTGAGAAAGATGCACATAAAAACCACATTGAGATCCTGCTATGTACCTATTAGAATGACTAGAATTAAAGAGGTTGAGCATACCAAGTGTTAATGAGGATGGAAAGTAACTAGAACACTCCTACATTGCTGGTGGGAACACAAAATGGTTCAGCCTCTTTGGAAAACAGTTTTGTTTATTTACTTTTTTGTGAGGAAGATCAGCCCTGAGCTAACATCCATGCTAATCCTCCTCTTTTTGCTGAGGAAGACCAGCTCTGAGCTAACATCTATTGCCAATCCTCCTCCATTTTTTTCTCTCCAAAGCCCCAGTACATAGTTGTATGTCATAGTTGCACATTCTTCTAGTTGCTGTATGTGGGACCCGGCCTCAGCATGGCTGGAGAAGCGGTGCGTCAGTGTGCACCCTCAATCCGAACCCGGGTCGCCAACAGCGGAGCAGATGCACTTAACCACTAAGCCACGGGGCCAGCCCCTGGAAAAACAGTTTTAAAGTGGAGTTTGTTATGCTGCTGTAACAAATTAGCACAAATTTCATGGCTTAAAACAACTCAGATTTATAGTTTTACAGTTCTGTAGGTTAGCAGTCTGACATGGGTCTCCTTGGGCTAAAATCAAGGTGTTGGCAGAACTAGGTTCTTTTGGGGGGACTATAAAGGTTAATCCATTTCCTAGCCCTTTCAAGCTTCTAGAGAACACCACATTCCTTAGCCTATGGCGCCCCTCCTCCACCCTCAAAACCAAGAACTCTGCATCTCTCTGGCCCTGCTTCCCTTGTTGCATCTTTTTTCTACTCTACTGTTTCTCTTTCCCTTTTAAGGGCCTTTGTGATGCGCTGGGCCCACCTGGATAATCCAGGGTAATCTCCCTATTTTAAAGGCAGTTGATCAGCAACCTTAATTCCAACTGCAAATTTAATTCACCTTTGCCAAGTAAACTAAAGTATTCCCAGGTTCAGGGATTAGGACATCTTTGTGGGCCATGACTTTGCTACCACAAAGAGTTTTTAAAATAAGGTTAAACATACACATACCATGTGACCCAGCAATTTCACTTCTAGGTGCTTACCCAAGAGAAGAAGACTAATGTTCACACAAAAACATGTTTGCAAAGATTTAGAGTAGTTTTTTTCAGTCAAAAAAGACAAAACCGAAAATAACTGAAACGTCCTTCAACTGGTGGGTGGATAAACTGTGGTAAATTCATACAATGGATACCACATTCAGCAATAAAACAGAAGGAACTGCTGATACAGTTATCAACATGGATGAACACTCAAAAATACGTATTGCGCTAAATGAAAGAAACTACTCAAAATGCTGAATACTGTAGGATTCCATTTATATGATATTCTAGAAAAGACAAACCATAGGGGAAGACAACAGATCATTAGCCACCAGGGGTTAAGGGTGGGGGAAGAGTTGACTACAAAAGAGCAGCTCAAGGGAGTTCTGGGTGCTGGAACTGTTCTGTGTCTTGATTTTGGTAGTTGCATAGCTCTATGCATTTGTCAAAACTAACGAACAAAGAGAAAAACAAATACATCATTTCTCACCCATCAGATTGGCAAAAATGTAAAAATCTGACAATGCCCATCTGACAATTCCCAGGGCAAGGATGACTCAGACACTGTTGGCGGGATGGAAATTGTTAAAAAATTCAGAGGGTGATTTGGCTGCAACTCATCAAGTTGCAGATTCACATCAGCCTCTGGCCCAGCAATCCACTCACAGGCAGGTGTCCATTCTAAGGAGTCCACGTGTGCTCGAGGAGAGACACATACAAGTATATTCATTAAACATGGTAGGGGAATGAATTAATTGTGGTTAGTAGTTATTTAAAAGAGAAAGGAAAAAATGCATATGGGAAAGAATCAACGCTGCTGGCTACATATATGATCTGGGAAGGTAACTCATTGGTTTGTCTACTTAATAGTACATAGCACAGACAGCACTGTACTAGGAATCTGAAAACAAGCATCTGAGCATTTAGTTCCAACTCTATCACTAAGTAGCAGTCAGACTATGGATGACTTAACTTGAGAAACCTCACTTTCCATTTCCTGGAAAATGAAGAGATTAGTCTCTACAACCACTAAAATTATTTCCAATTCCACAATTCTATGATTCAATAAGTCAACAATCAAAAATTATATTCCAATTTACCTATGTTGAGAAACTGTTTTTCCTAGACACCCTGAAATCAGAAACTATCAGGGAAATAGGACATCTTAAAATATTGATACATAAAATGGTCCAAATTTATTGGTACATCTATGACTAGCTGTTTATAATCAAGATGGTAACTGAGAAAGAGCATATAAACAGCGAAACCCACCATATTGACTTGGGTCACCCTCAGGTAACACATATGTCCTTTCCCATTTTAACATTCCAAAACAAATTCACCATACTAATGTGGGAGCTCAAGATTTGGCCATCCTAAAATATATCTCTTTACCTTGATTGTTTTCTCTGAGGGACATTTGACCTCCCTCACTAACTGCCTAAAAAAATTTGACATGGTGGCTCCTTCCTGGAACAGATCTATCATGATGGCTATAAAGATAATGTAAGATAGAGGTTACAATAGAAAAGGCACCAGCAAACCCCTCTTATCAGAAGTTCTGTCTCTCTGGCCACATTCTCTAGATGGCCCTGCGAGGAGTTGCAGGACAATCATTTACCTTTATAAGGGAAATCTCCATTTATAAAGGTATCTCCCTCTGTTTTGGAAAGAAGGGGGGTTGGCCTCATTTCTAGAGGCTTATCAATGTAGAAGGAGAGGCCTTAAATCTGCATAATAACCTTACTTTTGTTTACTGTGCTTTAGTGGTAATCTCCTATAACTGACTCCCCCCACCCCCAACATCCTCCTTTGTCATTGGCTGAACATGGTATTTAAGACGAAAATTTCTGCTAGCGTGTTAAAAAACGCAATGTCCCTGCTTTCTCCCATGTATACATGTTATTAAACTTGATATTATTTTCTCCTGCTAACCTGTCTTGCTAATTATTTGCCCAGCCATAAGAACCTTAAAGAAAAGGGCAGAGGGAGATTCACCCTCTTCCCCCGACAGTTTTCGCGTAGTCGCCAGGAGCCACACTGGCTGGCAAGTTGCCTCCTCTGGCTGGAAGACCTGCCTTCTCCCTGGACTACTGCAGATGATGAGATACGGGAACGCCTGAAGAAAGCCGGCAAAAGGTGAGACTTCTTACCACGTCAGCCTCCCAGAATCTCTCTCTGCAGAGTCTGGTGGAGGGAAGTGGTGAGAATTTTTTCTCTTTCTAAATTTAGATTGGCAGGAGAAAATATTTGGGAAACTAGGTTCTTGTGCTTTCAGTGACTCTTGATTTAAATTTGGTACAGTACTCTTGGTTTTGATCTGATCCCTTTCCTGCCAGAGATAGTCTGTTTTTCTCTTTTGTCTGTGTCTTTTGTCATAAGAAGGAAATACCATAGAGTAGGACGCAGGCATAGGCCCTATAAGCCTGCTGTCCGGGCCAGCCTCACAGACTGGTGAGTTTGCGGGTCTCACCAGACTGGCATCTACAAACTTTGCTGTGGGTTAATATGCACATGAAGTGAAGGTCACTGCCAAGGGCATCTTGGAAGCCAAAAAGGCCCCAAATTTGGTGGGCATGGGTCGAGCAGTTAAGAGCCATTAGGGCGCTCGCCACTTTCAGAAGACTCCCGAGACAGGATAAGTTGGGTCACGGAATGGGGTAGATGACACAGGTCCCCCGCGAACTGCAAGAAAATGTCCATGCAACGACAAGATACTCCGTAAAGCACACAGTCCCCAACCCCGTGGCACCTCCCCCCCAGGTATTATTCTGGCTCCAAGAGACCGAAGACTTGGCTAAAGCTGCCATTGTGCACATTAAGAACAAAACCGGATGAGGTTTTTCCTTCTGTCTTGTTCTGTGTCCTGAGAAAACTTGGCTTTGTGACCAGTGAGAATATTCTCCTTGGTCTCCACCATATGGAAGGTGCACTTACCGGGATGCCCCTTGGTGGCCAGTCGAGTAGACTGCGAACCGAACTCTCTCTTTGTCCATCTGTGCCAAGCTCTCAGGGGAGTTTGTCATAAAGGGCCCAGTCCATAAGGGCTTTTGTCGTCTTCACCTTCGTTGCTTGTTAGTGCTGGAAAAATCACATCCTAGTATCGCCTGCCGGGTGTCACAGATTAGCGGGTCTGTGACTGGAGGCGTCCCACACTATTGTGGGAGACCGGAGACACCGTTTTCACTACACCATCCTTACCGCCTGTGCAACGAAGGTCTTTACTTTCTCTGAACATCTTTGGGAGTGAATTCTGTGGATCATAGGGGCTACATCATCTGCGCCCTCACCAGGGACGCCTCTTGCGTCCATGATAAAAATTTATTCTAAGCGTGTAAATTTACCTCCGGGTCTTTCCTTAAAAAGGCTTATTGGATTGAGTCACTATTGGAATAAATATACAAATGAAGATCCTACTCGTCAATGGCCAGACGACAGATCCTTTAAATTGGAATAACTTCTAAATTGGAGGAAAAAAAAAGAAATGTTTTGAGAGCTCTCACATAATTATTTATTTGGTACCTAAGAAAAGGTGAAAAAAAAAAAGAAGGGAAAAATTTAACTAGCCTTAAGACCTTGACTCAGATTACAATTAAATTGAGAACATGTAAAAATATAAGTGTTGATAAGATTATAAAGGTTAAAATGTTTGAGCTAATTTTATATAAAGAGGTTACATCAACTTTGCCTGTGTATGTTTTAAAATGTCTGACTGGGAATGCTTCCCTTGTCCAAAATTAGAAGACCAAGACATATTGATAAAAATCTTAATGATAACTATGTTTAGAGGTATAAGAGGTGATGAAATTTACATGAACTTTTGTACAAAAAACTGATGTTATTTCTATTACAGAACTGGTTAACAAAAATAATAATTTAAATGACGGCTAATTTTATCTGAAGTCTTATAAAGTCTCGTAGGCAATCTAAAAAATTATTGGGAATAAGTAACTAAATAGTTGTAAAAAGGATGAATGTTGGATAAACTTTAAGCAGTTATGTGTTATGGTGGTTACAACTTCCAAACTATTTTTGGTGACTTAAAACTTTAGAGTTTTGCTAAAATTTATGATAAAAATTCTCTGAGTATCATCATTTCCAAATAAGATAAGATATTAGACATTGATTGCTAAACTTATGTTTGTCCACTTTTGGCTTTTCATTACAAGAAAACTGAAAGGTGTTTTGGGTCTATTGGTAAACATGTGTTTTATTAAAAGATTATACTATAAAATAACATATTTTTAGAAGTTATAAAGTGTTTATAAATTTTCCAAGCCACAAGATACTAATGTAAAAAAAGTTTATAATGGTTTACTTAGTTTTTACTTACAAATTAAGGTTTCTAAAGGTTAAAATTTCTAATAAATATATGTGATTGAAGCTACTAAAAAATTAAAAAAATATGTCTGTGTACAAAAAAAATAAGATGTATAAACGTACAAAAAATGGAAATGTTTTGTTTGGTTGATTAAGAAAAATAAATTTGTCCTCAAGTACTAAGAAGAAAAAAAAACACATGGGACAAATTCTGAATGTAAAAAGAAAGTTATAAAAGGTGTGGAAGAGAAATTGTGAAAAAGGAGTTTTTGCACGGTCAAGTTGGCTAACATTAAAATAAATTTAATTAAGTAAATGAGTTTTAATAGCAGAAGTAAGCTGGTACAAAATTAAAATTTGGTCTTCTGTCTCTTAAATAGATAATTTGCTTAAACATGATAAAGAGGTTACAAAAGATTTTTCTTTACGTTTGGGTAAGTCTACCTAAAAGACAGAAAGAAAAAAAAAAACTGTTAATTTCCTGTGTTCAAAAGACTGAGGTCTCTCTATTCAGGCTTTTCGGACTGTTAATGCTCTGTTTGCTTTGATTTTTTATATTTTTGACAAGCTCTCCAAAATTCATATCTTTAATAAAGTCTTTTTTTTCCTTTTTTTGTTTGGAAATTTTCAAAGGGCCCTAAAACTTCTCAAAAAAATTTGCTCTCTTCCTATAAGGAAGAAGACAAAAAAATTTGCCTCTACCTATAAAGAAAAAGATACTAAACTTATTAGGCTTATTCAGCATGTTAAATTACATGAAAAGCATTGTCAGACAAGTGATGATAAGCCTGCTTAGGTGGTATGATGTGGGTAAACGTTATTGATATAGGTGTTTCAAAATTGGATAACATTACTAAAATTCTAATCTGTCCTGGTTATCAGTCATAATTTTGGTTATTATTATTTTAAAGTGTTATATGTCACAAAATTAACCAAATTTCTCTGTCAATTGCCATTTTGAGGTCTTGTTGTTTGCAGACATTTCTTTGCTCTAATGCTTTTGCGAAATGTTTCAACTTCAAAAAAATTCATAAAAAAGACTGACATTTACACTGGAGTACAGGTTTCTGATAAACTTTCTGATCATAAAACTGAACTGGGTAAGAAATTACAGAAATCTGTTAGAGAGACTGATAACTTCATAAAGCTGCTAACAAAAAGATTGAGATCAAGAATAGATTACACAAGACTAAATAAACTGATAAAGATGATTATAATTTTTATGAGTTTTCATTTAAAATATTGTTAAATTTTTAATGTATTTTTTTTTCAGATTTAAAGAAAACTTTTTCTTTTCTCCAGAGCCAGCTATGACATAACAATTTAATAAATGATACTTTTATAAGCAAAATTAAAATATTTCTCTTTTTCTCTCTACCTGATCCCTCCAAAATTTAAAAACTCTTAGTGAGTAAATATTGTTTTTTCATGGCAATATAGTTATTTACATAAGTTCAATAAAAATCTGTTCTCCTTATAACAAGACACAATTAAAAACACTAGTTATATTACCAAGGCTGTGACTAAAACATCATATTTACGATATAACCATACAGCTTTTGAAAAATAAAGATTAAACTTTATAAAATAAAGCCACATAAAAATATTGGCCTAGTTCCTTATGTTCCAAACAACACTTACCAAGATAAATAAAAAATGTCACTTATCTGACAAGTACAAAAAACCTCAAAATATTTTAGAAAAACCTCAAAAAAAAATTCACCCAAATCTATAGGTATTACAGACAAAGTCTGATGACAAAATCGTTGGTTTGGCTTTCCTGGCCTAGAGAGGCCTTTAAAGTTAAATCTGAAATTCCTTATAAAAAGTTCCAACAAAGCAGATTTAAAAGAGCCTATGTGATCAATTGCTATTCTTACTATACTTATATAAATAATTGGGCCAACTCTACTAGAACTAGACTTATTTTACAAACTAGTTAGTTTTAATTTGACTATCTTTGATAAAAATGAGGGTGATTTTTAAAAAAAAATTATATTTCAATAGAAACTATAATATTGTCGGGGGAAGAGGGAGAATCTCCCTCGGCCCTTTTCCTTACGGTTCTAATGGCTGGCCAAATAATTAGAAAGACAGGTTAGCCGGAGAAAATAATACCAAGTTTAATAACATGTATAAATGGGAGAAAGCAGGGACACTGCGTTTCTCAACACAATAGCAGAAATTCTCGTCTTAAATACCATGTTCAGCCAATGACAAAGGAGGATTTTGGGGGTAGGGGGAGTCAGTTACAGGAGATTACCACTAAAGCACAGTAAACAAGAGTAAGGTTATTATGCAGATTTAAGGCCTTAGCTTCCACATTGATAAGCCTCTAGAAATGAGGCCATCTCCCCCTCTTCCCAAAATAGAGAGGGAGATACCTTTACAAATGGAGATTTCCCTTATAAATGTAAATGATTGTCTGGCAACTCCTCGCAGGGCCATCCAGAGAATGTGGCCTGAGAGACAGAACTTCTGATAAGAGGAGCTTGTTGGTGCCTTTCCTATTGTAACCTCCAGCCTACATTATCTTTACAGCCATCATGATAGATCTGTTCCAGGAAGGAGCCACCATGTCAAATTCTTTAGGCAGTTAGTCCGGGAGGTCAAATGTCCCTAGAGAAAACAACCAAGGTAAAGAGATAGATTTCAGGGTGGCCAAATCTTGATATCTCATAGTCCCGCCTTTGAAACTACAAGTTTCACAGTCCTTTTGAAACTTAAAGTAGTTTCATAGTACAGACGCTGAGTTGGTAGATTGTTTCATCTCACTGAACACATTTCTTAGTCCTGATAATAGATCAGTTCAATTAAGTTCATTTTGGAAGGTGGTGATGCAGGTGGGCTCTGAAGGTTACGCCTATATTATGGAAGCAAGCAATCAAGTATTTAATAGAAGTATTTCTATGTAAACAAAAGAAAAACAAGATTAATGGTTGGAGTAAATTGTAAACCAGTTTCTGAGGTCAGGGGACAGCCAGTTAAGATGATTTTTAGATGTCAGCGTAAAGTATCTTTTGCAGTTAAAAATGTCTCTGATGGTGTAGTCAGGTCATCTCTTAAGTTTATATCAAGTCCATCAGCTTCAGTTTGTAAGGCTTCAGGAAAAAGGGCAGGTTCAGTTTTCAGTGATTTCAAATGAAAATGATGGAAAAAATCAAAAACGTTAGTTTGGACATCTGTAGCCAGATATTCCAGGAGACTGGAAGAAATCAGGATCCAGTCTAGTCAACAGATATAAAACAACAACCTCAAAAGACAATTGACAAAACTGGGATCTAATATCCGCAAATTTATAATGAAATAGTTTTTACTGAAATATAATTTTTCTCTCTAAAATAACCCTCATTTTCATTAAGATAGCCAAATTAAAACTAACTAGTTTGCAAAATAAGTTTAGTTCCAATAGAGTTGGCCCAATTATTTACATAAGTACAGCAAGAATAGCAGTTGATCACATAGGCTCTTTTAAATCCGCTTTGCTGGAACTTTTTATAAGGAATCTCAGATTGAACTTCAAAGGCCTCGAAGGGAGGAAAGCCAAGCAAAGGATTTTGTCATCAGACTTTGCCTGCAATACCTACAGATTTGAGTGAATTCCTCTCCTCCGAGGTTCCTCCAAAATATTTCGAGGTTCATTGTACCTGCCAGATAAATGACATTCTTTACTTATCCTGGTAAATGCTGCTTGGAACATAAGGTACCAGGCCAATACTTCCACGTGGCTTTATTCCATAAAGTCCAATCTTCATTCCTCAAAAGCTGTATGGTTATATCGCATTGCCATGTAAACAACAATACTCACTTACTAAGAGTTTCTAAATTCGAGGGATCAGGTAGAGAGGAAAAGATAAATATTTCAATTTTATTTACAAAAGTATAATTTACCAAATTGCTATAAATCATAGCTAGCTCAGGAGAAAAGAGAAAAAGTTTTCCTTAAATCTGAGAAAACGAAACATTAAAAATTCAGCAATACTTCAAATGAAAAATCATAAGAATTATAATTATCCTTATCAGTTCATTCAGTCCTGTGTAATCCATTATTGATCCCAATCTTTCTGTTAGCAGCTTCATGAAGTTATCAATCTTTCCATCAGATTTCTGTAATTTCTTACCCAGTTCAGTTTTATGATCAGAAAGTTTATCAGAAACCTGTACTCCAGTGTAAATGTCAGAGTCCTTTCCATGAATTTTTCTGAAGTTTAAACATTTCACAAAAGCATTAGAGCAAAGAAATAAGTCTGTAAACAACAAGACCTCAAAATGGCAATTGACAGAGAAATTTGGTTAATTTTGTGACATACAACACTTTAAAATAACCAGAATTATGATTGATAACCAGGACAGATCAGAATTTCAGTAATGTTATACAATTTTAAAACACCTATGTCAATAACATTTGTCCACATAATACCACCTAAGCAGACTTATCATCATTTGTCTGACAATGCTTTCCATGTATTTTAACATACTGAATAAGCCTAATAAGTTTAGTATCTTCCTCCTTATAGGTAGAGAGTAAATTTCTTTGTCTTCCTCCTTATAGGAAGAGAGCAAATTTCTTTGAGAAGTTTCAGGGCCCTTTGAAAATTCTCAAAGAAAAACAGTAAAAAAAGACTTTATTTAAGATATGAATTTTGGGGAAGCTTGTCAAAAATATAAACAGTCAAAGCAAACAGAGCATTAACAGTCCAAAAAGCCTGAATTGAGAGCCGTCAGTCTTTTTAACACAGGAAATTAACAGTTTTTTTTTTCTTTCTGTCTTTTAGGTAGACTTACCCAAACGTAAAGAAAAATCTTTTGTAACCTCTTTATCAAGTTTAAGCAAATTATCCTTTCGAGAGACAGAAGACCAAATTTTAATTTTGTACCAGCTTACTTCTGATATTAAAACTCCTTTATTTAATTAAATTTATTTTAATGTTAGCCAACTTGACCATGCATATAACTTTTCTTCCAGAATTCCTCTTTCACAAACCTACAACTTTCTTTTACATTCAGAATTTGTCCCATGTCTTTCTTTTCCCTCCTAGTACTTGAGGACAAATTTATCTTTCTTAATCAATCAAACAAAATATTTCCATTTTTTGTACCTTCTTTATGCATCTTACTTTCCTTGTACAGACATATTTTTCTTAATTTTTTAGTAGCTTCAATCACATATATTAATTAGAAATTTTAACCTTTAGAAACCTTAATTTGTAAGTAAAAACTAAGTAAACCATTATAAACTTTCTTTTACATTAGTATCTTGTGGCTTGGAAAATTTATGAACACTTACTTCATCATTTCTGGAAAGATGTTACTTTATAGTACAATCTTTTAATAAAACACATGTTTACCAATAGACCCAAAACACCTTTTAGTTTTCCTGTGATGAAAAGCCAAAAGTAGACAAACGTAAGTTTAGCAATCAATGTCTAATATCTTATCTTATTTGGAAATGATGATGATCAGTGAATTTTTTTCATAAAATTTAGCAAAACTCTAAAGTTTTAAGTCACCAAAAACAGTTTGGAAGCTGTAACCACCATAACACATAATTATTGTTTAAAGTTCATCCAACATTCATCTTTTTCACAACTATTTAGTTACTTATTCCCAATAATTATTTAGATTGCCTGTAAGACTACATAAGACATTAGATAAAATTAGCCATCGTTTAAATTACTATTTTTGTTAACCAGTTATGTAATAGAAATAACATCAGTTTTTTTCTACAAAATTTCGTGTAAATTTCATCATCTCTTATACCTCTAAACATAGTTATCATTAAGATTTTTATCAATAGGTCTTGGTCTTCTAATTTTGGACAAGGGAAGAATTCTCAGTCAGAAATTTTAAAACCTCTTTATATAAAATTAGCTTAAACATTCCAACCTTTATAATCTTATCAACACTTGCACTTTTACATGTTCTCAATTCAATTGTAACCTGAGTCAAGGTCTTAAGGCTAGTCATATTTTTCCCTACTTTTTTCTGGGCTTTTCTTAGGTATCAAATAAATAATTATGTGAGAGCTCTCAAAACATATTTTTTCCCCCAATTTAGAAGTTTTTCCAATTCAAAGGATCTGTCGTCTGGCCATTGAAGAGTAGGATCTTCATTTGTATATTTATTCCAATAGTGACTCGATCCAATAAGCCTTTTTAAGGAAAGACCCGGAGGTAACTTTCCACACTTAGAATAAATCTTTACCATGGACGCAAGAGGCGTCCGTGGTGAGGGCGCAGATGATGTAGCCCCTATGATCCACAGAATTCACTCCCAAAGATACTCAGAGAAAGTAAAGACCTTCGTTGCACAGGCGGTAAGGATGGTGTAGTGAAAACGGTGTCTCCGGTCTCCACAATAGTGTGGGACGCCTCCAGTCACAGACCCGCTAATCTGTGACACCAGGCAGGCGATACTGGAATGGGATTTTTCCAGCACTAACAAGCAACAAAGGTGAAGATGACAAAAGCCCTTATGGACTGGGCCCTTTATGACAAACTCCCCTGAGAGCTTGGCACAGCCGGACAAAAACAGCTCGGAACCCCAGTCTACTAGACTGGCCACCAAGGTGCACTCCGGTAAATGCACCTTCCGTATGGTGGAGACCAAGGAGAATAGTCTCACTGGTCACAAAGCCAAGTTTTCTCAGGACACAGAACAAGACAGAAGGAAAAACCTCATCCGTTTTTTTTTCCTTATGTGCACAATGACGGCTTTAGCCACGCCGTAGGTCTCTTGGAGCCAGAATAATACCTAGCGGGGGAGGTGCCGAGAGGTTGGGGACTGTGTGCTTTACAGAGTACCTCGTCATTGCATGGACATTTTCTTGCAGTTGGTGGGGGACCTGGGTCATCTACCCTGTTCCGTGACCCAATTTATCCTGTCACGGGAGTCTTCTGAAAGTGGCGAGCGCCCTATTGGCTCTTAACTTCTCGACCCGTGCCCACCAAATTTGTGGCCTTTTTGGCTTCCAAGAAGCCCTTAGCCATGACATTCACTTCATGTGCATATTAACCCACAGCAAAGTTTGTCTAAATAGACGCCAGTCTCGTGAGACCCGCAAACTCACCAGTCTGTGGGGCCGGCCCGGACAGTAGGCTTATAGGGCCTATGCCTGCGTCCTACCCTATGATATTTCCTTCTTATGACAAAAGACACAGACAAAAGAGAAAAACAGACTATCTCTGGGAGGAAAAGGGATCAAGATCAAAACCAAGAGTACTCTACCAAATTTAAACCAAGAGTAACTCAAAGCACAAGAAACTAGTTTCGCAAATATTTTCTCCTGCCAACCTAAATTTAGAAAGAGAAAAAATTCTCACCATTTACTTCCGCAGATAGAGATTCTGGGAGGCTGACGTGTTAAGAGGTCTTACCTTTTGCCGGCTTTCGTCAGGCGTTCCCGTATCTCACCATCTGCAGTAATCCAGGGAGAAGGCAGGTCTTCCAGCCAGAGAAGGCAACTTGCCAACCAGTGTGGCTCCTGGCAACTACGCCAAAACTGTCGGGGAAGAGAGGGAATCTCCCTCTGCCCTTTTCCTTAAGGTTCTTATGGCTGGCCAAATAATCAACAAGACAGGTTAGCCGGAGAAAATAATACCAAGTTTAATAACATGTATACATGGGAGAAAGCAGGGACACTGCGTTTCTCAACACAATAGCAGAAATTCTCGTCTTAAATACCACGTTCAGCCAATGACAAAGGAGGATGTTGGGGGTGGGGGGAGTCAGTTATAGGAGATTACCACTAAAGCACAGTAAACAAGAGTAAGGTTATTATGCAGATTTAAGGCCTCAGCTTCCACATTGATAAGCCTCTAGAAATGAGGCCATCTCCCCCTCTTCCCAAAATAGAGAGGGAGATACCTTTGCAAATGGAGATTTCCCTTATAAATGTAAATGATTGTCTGGCAACTCCTGGCAGGGCCATCTAGAGAATGTGGCCAGAGAGACAGAACTTCTGATAAGAGGGGCTTGTTGGTGCCTTTCCTATTGTAACCTTCAGCCTACATTATCTTTACAGCCATCATGATAGATCTGTTCCAGGAAGGAGCTACCATGTCAAATTTTTTAGGCAGTTAGTGGGGGAGGTCAAATGTCCCTAGAGAAAACAACCAAGGTAAAGAGATAGATTTCAGAGTGGCCAAATCTTGATCTCCCACAATATACATTTACACATATTAGATCCTAGTTTTGTTAACTGTCTTTTAAGGTTTTTGTTTTATATCTATTGACTAGACTAGATCCTGATTTCTTCTAGTCTCCTAAAATATCTGGTTACAGATGTCCAAACTAACGTTTTTGATTTTTTCCATCATTTTCATTTAAAATCACTAAAAACTAAACCTGTCCTTTTTCCTAAAGCCTTACAAACTAAAGCTGATAAACTTGATATAAACTTAAGAAATGACCTAACGACACCATCAGAGACATTTTAAACTACAAAAGATACTTTGACGCTGACATCTAAAAATCATCTTACTTGACTGTCCCCTGACCTCAAAAACTGGTTTACAATTTACTCCAACCATTAACCTTGTTTTTCTTTTGTTTACATAAAAATACTTCTATTAAATACTTGATTGCTTGCTTCCATAATATAGGCTTCCATAATTGAGAGCCCACCTACATCACCACCTTCTAAAATAAACTTAATTAAACTGATCTATTATCAAGACTAAAAAATGTGTTCGGTGAGATAAAACAATCTACCAACTCAGCTTCTAGACTATAAAACTTCTTTAAGTTTCAAAAAGACTGTGAAACATTTAGTTTCAAAGGCGGGACTGTGGGAGATCAAGATTTGGCCATCCTAAAATATATCTCTTTACCTTGATTGTTTTCTCTGAGGGACTTTTGACCTCCCTCACTAACTGCCTAAAGAATTTAACATGGTGGCTCCTTCCTGGAACAGATCTACCATGATGGCTGTAAAGATAATGTAAGATAGAGGTTACAATAAAAAAGGCACCAACAAGCCCCTCTTATCAGAAGTTCTGTCTCTCTGACCACATTCTCTAGATGGCCCTGCCAGGAGTTGCCAGACAATCATTTACATTTATAAGGAAAATCTCCATTTATAAAGGTATATACCTCTTTGTTTTAGAAAGAGGGGGGGATGGCCTCATTTCTAGAGGCTTATCAGTGTAGAAGGTGAGGCCTTAAATCTACATAATAACCTCATTCTTGTTTACTGTGCTTTAGTGGTAATCTCCTATAACTTACTCCCCCCACCCCTAACATCCTCCTTTGTCATTGGCTGAACATGGTATTTAAGACGAAAATTTCTGCTATTGTGTTAAAAAACGCAGTGTCCCTGCTTTCTCCCATGTATACATGTTATTAAACTTGATATTATTTTCTCCTGCTAACCTGTCTTGTTAATTATTTGCCCATCCATAAGAACCTTAAAAAAAAGGGCCGAGGGAGATTCTCCCTCTTCCCCCGACACTAATGAGTCCATCTTGTCAAGTTCAGGTCTATCTAGCCAAAAGTCATTCATGTATATGGTAAGATTTGCTTTATTTTTTTAACAAAGATAAAATGATGAATGGCTTTTTGTATTTTTGCTTGTTTCATCTATAAAGATCTTACATTACAATTTAATAGCTTCAGCCTGCTACAATAATTTAAACAGCCTTTTGAAGCTTATAATATGCCACGTCCAACAGGATGTAGTAAAAAAATCAGTAGTTCACAATCCGAAAAAGCTCATTTATATTCATTACCAACAATACTTACACTTCAAAGACACTAATAACCAACATATCATTTGTTTCTACTGCAGAATTTAATAGGTTGTTAAATTCTTTATCATCCAAAAGCATAATTAGGATGCTATCATTAAAATGTATTTTTTTAATCAGAAATATTAAAACTAATGATTAAACTAAATGATTAACTAAATATTAAAACTAATGGCAATTAACGACCTGTTTTCTTTCCCTATGGTTTATCTTTTCTAGAATATCATATAAATGAAATCCTACCGTCTTTGGCCTTTTGACTTTTCACCCTATCAGTCAAATCAAAATTTGAAAATTCCTGTTCTATGAGCTTTCCAAATCTAAATTCTTACAATTGTAAATGAATATGGAGACAAAACACACACTACATACTACTTCTAAAAACCTCCTCCTTATCCGATTTTAATTCTATCACCAACTGCCAAGAAAAATCTTTCCACTGATACCAAAATTCCCTACACAGTATGTCAATCATCAATTGATCAGTCATCAGTCTATGTTAACAGAATGTGAGTTATTATTAGGAAGCTATATAATTTGCACCAAAGATTGTTTAAAGCTCCTTTCATTAAATGCAGTTTACAATAATTCACAGGCTTCAAAGTTCGCCTTGCAAATATACAGTCAATTATCAGAAACTATTAATGGGATTAGGCTTTTCTATAAAAGTGGTCCCAAGGAAGTAGGAATATTTATTTGTTTAAAGAACGCAATGAGGAGCCCAATAGCATGAGCAGAGTCAGACAGAGGAGCGCTGACCACAGGTCATCTTATGAAGGGCCGTGTTCACCGGGAGATATCCCGACCTGGCCTAGACGGAGTCCTGGGTGGCATGAACTCAAGGGCTCGTGCAGAGGGCAGGCGACTCCCTGCCGCCCCCTGCACCTCCGCTGGGTGGGCAGGAGGCCCCGCTGTGGTGGGGCCCCGCCAAGACAGAGGGACCGGCCTGCCAGGCAGCACTCCTCTGCTCCTCCAAGGGACAAAGTTGGGCTCCCCCGCCTGGAGCAGCCCACCAACAGCCCCGGTCCCCGCCCCTGACACTGCGCTCCCGCCATCTGCAGCGGAGATCTCCACACCAAGCCCGCTGCCCACTGCCTACCTCGGCGCCGCTCCTGCCCAGCGCTCCTCCACACTACAGAAAGGAGAGCTCCCCAGTGCTGAAAATCCTGGAGGAAGGATCCAGAAAACGCCAATCCCCCCACACAAACCTCCGAGGCACCCACGTCCACACCAGGGACCCCGCCTCCAGTGCACACGCTCCGGGGCTCTCCAGCTCGCTGGCCCCTCTGCTGCTTTGAGCTCCCGTCCTGCGCATGCTCGGGCGTCTCCGAGGATACAATGGGAACCGCTGAGGTGGGCGCGGGAGGGGTTGGGGACTGAGGTGTTCCTGAGAGGGAGAGCGGGAGCGGGCTGCCCCTCTGCAGCTCTTGACTCTGCTCTCCCTGGATGACCGTCAGCTCCTGGAGAAGATCTGCCTTCCCTTGAGGCGGCTCCTCCTGTCCTGAGAAGTGCATCACATGAACTAACATTTGTTTCAAAAAGAACGATGACATCCTTAACACCTGATGTGTCGTGTCCCCAGAAGAATTCTCTGCTTCCCCAGAAAACTAGACAGCCAGCAGCTGGGACCGTGTTCTGACCCAGGAAGGAAGGATGCTGAGGCCACAGCTGTCTCCATTCTGCCGGCTCCTTCCCCTGATTTGTGGCCCTGATGGGGTTATACCGTTGGGGACTCGCGCAGGTGACAACGTTCAAGTGTTTGCCCATGGTATTACATTTCTTATGATTTAGTGGTTAAAACGGGAAGCTAGCTGTCAGTTTTTCCGACGATTTCACTCGCAGAAATGTCTTTGGACAAAGAAGCTTGCTTAATTTCTGATTTTTATAATCAATAACAATAATTAAATTACTTATTTTCTTAATCTCATTGGCATGCTAAAACAAACAAGTCACTTGGTTTTCACCAAATTGGCCACATTTTCCTTAAAACTTTGGGAATATCACTGTTTGAGGTAAAGAAAGCATTTGGGAAGAACAAGTACCCTTAGATAATATCTTCCCAGATAAATGTACAAACACATAGTTATGAGCCATTTTGAGGGGCCTGGGAAATCCAGTTTGAGTTCTACAATGGATCATCTGAAGGTTAAATTAGTAATTTTCTGAGGAGTTTGCAAGTAAATGTTCATGTCGCCTTCATCAAATAGGTCTGATGATTTAAATGAAGGTTGAGCTTAATGATAAAACTTTTCAAAAGACTGAGAAATATTAAGTAAATGTACTAAAAACAAAAGGGTGCAAATCAAAGTAAAGCCTGCCATTATCCTCTTTAAAAGAGAGTCACAGTAGCACTATTGTCAAGGTATGAGAAGGCATAGAAATGCTTTATAAAGTCAATTCTTCACTTCCAAAGGACCTAACGTGACATTCTAGAAGTCTCCATAGTCTTTCACTCATCTAGATTAAAATTGCTCAATTTATATTTTAAAGACTACTGAATCTGAGGGCAAAATATTCAAGGTCAGTGTTTAATTGTTTTTCATTGTTGCAAAGTACATGGGTATAAAGTGTGGCAGAAATCCATGGTCTTGGAGAATAAAAATATATAGAACTTATTTATCACTCTCACAGCATGTCCTGACTTAATCCTACAAATGTCCCAAGAGTAAAACCTCAGTAAATTCCGTTCTGTTCTTAGATATGACATCTTTCATTCGTAATGAATATTCTCAAATTAGGCTCTAGCTAGTAATTATGTTCCTGATGTAAATATGCAATAAAGAAGAATCCATGCGTGATTAAATTTGGCTCAAGAGGACTACTTAGAACCCAAATTTGTTCTTTGCTTTGTTTTTCTTTATCGATTTCTTTCTTTCTCCTCAGCGGAGTCGGCAAATAGATGACACAGAAAGCTGAGAGACTGAAGGGCAGAGTCTTGAAGAATGTGGGATTTCCTAATCTTCCAGATCTTTTTTATCTTTAAAATTCTACGATTTTTCTATTTACATAGGGGTTCATTTTTTTCATTATTTCTAATAGTGATCATAATAGTGAGACTAACAAAACTTAGCACTTGTGGAACATTTTTCATCATAAAAATTTACGTTATTCTGACAATTGTTAATATATTAAAAAGCCACTAAGAGCTAATCTGATGCTCAGAGGATTTTTAGGGTAGTGAGACTGTTCTGTGCATAATGGTGGCTACATGTCACTATATGTGTCAAAACCCATGGAACTGTACAACACAAAGTGTGACCCTTAAACTAGAGACTGTAGTTCATAACAACATTTCAATATTGTTCATTCATTATAACAAACGTATCACACTAATGCAAGGTGTTAATAATAGGGGAAACGGGGCTTGGGAGAGAGGAGAGAGGCAGTGTAGTGGATGTATGGAGCTCTATGTACTATCTGTTCAATTATCTGTAAATCTAAAACTGTACTTTTAAGAATAAAGTGTTTTAAAGATTTTATTTATTCATTTTTTCCCCCCAAAGCCCCAGTAGATAGTTGAATGTCATAGGTTCACATCCTTCTAGTTGCTGTACGTGGGACTCGGCCTCGGGTTGGACGGAGAAGTGGTGCCTCGGGGCGCGCCCGGGATCCGAACCTGGGCCGCCAGCATCAGAGCGCGCGCACTTAACCGCCAAGCCACGGAGCCGGCCCAGAATAAAGTGTTTTAAAGTTTTTTTGAAAGGCACCAAGCTAACACTGTAGGGCATCTATTTTGTGCAGAAGGGCAAGGAAGAAGTTGAAATGATTTTTTTTTTTTTGTGAGGAGATCAGCCCTGAGCTAACATCCGCCAATCCTCCTCCTTTTTTGCTGAGGAAGACGGCCCTGGGCTAACATCGGTGCCTATCTTCCTCCGCTTTATATGGGACGCCGCCACAGCATGGCTTACCAAGCAGTGCGTTAGTGCGTGCCCGGGATCCGAACCAGCGAACCCCGGGCCGCCACAGCGGAGTGCGCGCACTTAACTGCTTGCGCCACCAGGCCGGCCCCTGAAATGATTTAAAAAGTTCACCTTGTGAAGGTTTGAATTGTGGTATGTTTCTGAAGACTTAGACAAGGGCAGGACATAGAATTTGAGACATGGATGAAATAAAGGAGAAGGAAGACATCAGAGAGATCAGACCTGATCAATTAAATTTAGGACAAATTACTAAATTGGTTGGATTTGTTTTTATTTTCTTTGCTTTTTAGAAACCTTACACCTTTCTATGAAAGCCACACGTGCACAGTGTCCACAGGTATGTTTCCTACCGAGCGGCACCTGCTTCTCTCCCTCTGCATCTTCTATTCCTTTCCCCTCCTCTCACTACCTCTGACTGATGGTCCCTGTTTCTATCTCCCTTCCTTACTCTCTCTCTCTCCTGTTTGTTTGTTTGTTTTCTTTATCTTTGTGTTTTCTTTCTCCTCTTACACATCAGACTAACCATAACCTTCCTAGTCATTGTTTAGTTTCACTGAAAGATCTCAGTAGTTTCCATGAAGAAATGACAGATCAGTGTTCTGGGAAAAATTTCTCTATTTCAGTTACTTCACCCTCAATCTGAAGCAGGAAAATTTCTTGAATGTTGAATCAATTTTTTATATGTTTTTCTTTTTTGAATTCAAATTTCAGAGCTCCTGGTCATATTGGAAAAATTCCTGAGGATGGCTGCCTGGAGTTGAGCCATAGGAGTTCTTCTTATGGCCATAATGGGGAATCCTTATTTTGGCCATGGGGCCTCAGGAGAAGCCCTCGTGGGGGAGGAATCTTTGCTAACCCTATGTTGTACCTAGGACTGGCTTCTCCTAAGACAGTGGTTCCTGAACTCCAGTGTGCATTAGAACCGTGTGGAGGTCCCCTACAACACAGAGTGCTGAGCCCATCCCAGAGTTTGTGATCCAGCAGGATGGGGGGACACGAGAATTTACGTCTCTGACCGTTTCTCAGGTGATGCTGCTGACCAGCCACACATTGAGAACCACCGGCTTAGAAACCCTAGGTTTCAAAGGATGCTTTGCTTGAGCAGACAGCCAAAACTATCAAAATCGTAACCAAGATTCACCAACAACTTGAATGTGTTGGCATTTGGATCTAGAGGCTCCTGAATTTTCAGGGGCTAAAGCAAACATTACTCTGAGTTCAGGGTTTGTGACTCTCCTAAGTGTCACTCAATTCCTTTGCTTGCTTCCCTTGAGCCCTACCTGGCTAGGAAAGAATATTAAAAACAAAGCCAGCTTTGATTATTTAATCCTCAGTCAACTAAGACAGTTTTGAATGAGGTTTTTTAGACAGAATAGCCAACTTTATCTACACTATTGGAAACGAATTATTACTGATAACAATGGTTATTTACTAAGGTCCCAATATGTCTCAAGCCCTTTACATACTTTTATTTCTCAGCTTCTCAGAACCCTACGGGATCCCAGGTGTGTTAACTCTTTCTCCACAACTCCTCTAAGGAACCCCCCCAGAGCACACTCATAATTGACCTCACCATGCCTTCTCTCATTTAATTTAGCAGTAGATTAAAATTACAGAAGAAACTTGAAGGGATCTTGAGCCCCAGCAGGAGAAGGTCTAAAGTCTATCCAGGACAAATGGCTTAATGTTTGTTTCTGAGAAGTTTCCAGGGACAAAGACTCCACAACCTCCAGAAACCAGTTCTGTTGATTATTAATATCTCTAATCAATGATATACATTAATTGTTTTTTATTTATTGGTTGATTGTCTGCTATATTACTTTGCCATATAATAAAATTTTTCTTTGTGTTATTTAAATAATTTTCACTTTATATCCACTTTTTAAATTTAGCCTTCTCTGGACTTCCTCATACATTGAAGATGGTAAATGTCACCTATTAGCATTTTCCTCTTCAGTTTAGATAACCTCAGTTTCTTTACTGTGTTAAAAATATTTAATAAGTGTAGTTCTTTTTTTCTCCAGTTCTTCTCTAGGTTCAACTTATTGGGTAGTATAGTGGAAAGATGACTTCAGAGGTCCTGTGTGGTAAAGAATCTTCTTTGTATTGTATTCAATGTGAATAAAATCTCTATTAGTTTTGTGTTCAGTCTAATCTGGAATCTGAACCTTTCCTTCCTTCCTCCCTCTATTGTCTGCAATAGTTAATAGTCCCAGACTTAGAGTTTTGCTTGTGGAAAGTGTTTGTGGTTTTTGTTGGTTAGTTGGCTTGACGTTTTAACAATTCAATTTATTTAGTAGATATGTGAGTTTTCCTATTTTATGTTATTTTTTGTGTCAGTTTCAGTATATTGTTTTTTTATAAAGTGAATTTTGATGTTTGGTGTCTAATTCGCAGTCCTAAGTATTTCACAAAATGGTGTATCGTGTTAAGATCTAAGCACTCTCTAGAGAATACTTCTTATTTGATTTCTTTTTTTTTAATAGGATAAAATAATACCAAGTTTAATAACAGGTATACTTGGGAGAAACTCAGAAATGAGCAACTCTTCCCTCTGTCTAAGCTGTCCCCTAAAGTATTGCAGTTAAAGGCGAGGAAGGTGTTGGGGGTGGGTAGTGGTCTTGGACCTCAGAGGGCAAGAGGCAACTCCCATGGAGATAGAAATGCAAATGTTTGCATGGCAACTCTTCTCAGGGTCATCAATAGATAATGTGGCCAGGGAGAGAGAAAGTTTTTGATAAAAGGTGCTTGGTGCCTTTCCTGTTGTAACCGCTATCCTACATTATCTTTACAGCCATCATGATAATAACTCGTTCCTGAAACAGATCTTTTGTTTTAAATTCTTTAGGCAGTTTGGAAGGGGAAACTCAAATATTCTTCATGAGTTCTCTGAGTCCTTATTGTCTTCAGCTCGAAATAATCTGCATACCAGAGTGGTGCCTCCTGGGGTAGCTTGCCCTGAGCACCATCAGTTCCCTCCTCTGAAACTTCCTTAGAAGTTTCACAGTCCTTTTGAAAATTAAAGTAGTTTCATAGTCCAGAAGCTGAGTTGGTAGATTGTTTCATCTCACTGAACAGATTTCTTAGTCCTGATAATAGATCAGTTCAATTAAGTTCATTTTAGAAGGTGGTGATGCAAGTGGGCTCTCAAGGTTACGCCTATATTGTGGAAGCAAGCAATCAAGTATTTAATGGAAGCATTTCTATGTAAACGAAAGAAAAACAAGGTTAATGGTTGGAGCAAGTTGTAAAGCAGTTTCTGAGTATAGGGGACAGCTAGTTAAGAAGATTTTTAGATGTCAGCATCAAAGCATCTTTTGCAGTTTAAAGTGTCTCTGATGATGTCATCGGGTAATCTCTTAAGTTTATATCAAGTCCGTCAGCTTCAGTTTGTAAGGCTTCAGGAAAAAGGGCAGGTTTTTAGTGATTCCAAATGAAAATGATGGAAAAAATGAAAAACGTTAGTTTGGACATCTGTAGCCAGATATTTTAGGAGACTAGAAGAAATCGGGATCCAGTCCAGTCAACAGATATAGAACAAAAAACTTAAGAGACAATTAACAAAACTAGGATCTAATATCCGCAAATGTACACTATAGTTTTTACTGAAATATAATTTTTCTTTCTAAGATCACCCTCATTTTTATCAAAGATAGACAAATTAAAACTAACTAGTTTGCAAAATAAGTCTAGTTCCAATAGTGTTGGCCCAATTATTTACATAAGTACGGCAAGAATAGGAATTGATCACATAGGCTCTTTTAAGTCTGCTTTGCTGGAACTTTTTATAAGGAATCTCAGATTGAACTTTAAAGGCCTCTCCAGGCCAGGAAAGCCAAGCCAAGGATTTTGTCATCACTTTGCCTGTAATACCTACAGATTTGGGTGAATTCCTCTCATCCGAGGTTCCCCCGAAATATTTCGAGGTTCCTTGTGTTTGCCAGATAAGTGACATTCTTTACTTATCTTGGTAAGTGCTGCTTGGAACATAAGGTACCAGGCCAATATTTCCACGTGGCTTTATTCCATAAAGTCCAATCTTCATTCCTCAAAAGCTGTATGGTTATATCGCAAATATGATGTTCCAGTCACAGCCTTGGTAATATAACCAGTGTTTCCAATTGTGTCCTGTTATAAGGAGAACAGATTCTTATTGAACTTATGCAAATAACTATATTGCCATGAAAACAACAATACTCACTTACTAAGGGTTTCCAAATTCGAGGGATCAGATAGAGAGAAAAAGAGAAATATTTCAATTTTACTTACAAAAATATCATTTACCAAATTGTTATAAGTCATAGCTAGCTCAGGAGAAAAGAGAAAAAGTTTTCCTTAACTCTGAAAAGACAAAACATTAAAAATTCAGCAATACATCAAATGAAAAATCATAAAAGTTATAATTATCCTTATCAGTTCATTCAGTCCTGTGTAATCCATTCTTGATCCCAATCTTTCTCTTAGCAGCTTCATGAAGTTTTCAGTCTTTCCATCAGATTTCTGTAATTTCTTACCAAGTTCAGTTTTATGATCAGAAAGTTTGTCAGAAACCTGTACTCCAGTGTAAATGTCAGAGTCCTTTCCATGAATTTTTCTGAAGTTGAAATATTTTGCAAAAGCATTAGAGCAAAGAAATAAGTCTGTAAACAACAAGACCTCAAAATGGCAATTGACAGAGAAATTTGGCTAATTTTGTGACATACAACACTTTAATAATAACCAGAATTATGACTGATAATCAGGACAGATCAGAATTTCAGTAAACACCTATGTCAATAACATTTGCCCACATAATAACACCTAAGCAGACTTATCACTTGTCTGACAATGCTTTCCATGTAATTTAACATACTGAATAAGCCTAATAAGTTTAGTATCTTCCTCCTTATAGGTAGAGAGCAAATTTCTTTGTCTTCCTCCTTATAGGAAGAGAGCAAATTTCTTTGAGAAGTTCCAGGGCCCTTTGAAAATTCTCAAAGTAAAAAAGTAAAAAAAAGACTTTATTTAAGATATGAATTTTGGGGAGCTTGTCAAAAATAGAAAACGTTAAAGCAAAAAGAGCTTTAACAGTCCGAAAACCTTAATACAGAGACTTCAGTCTTTTAAACACAGGAAATTATTTTAACAGTTTTTTTTTTTCTGTCTTTTAGGTAGACTTACCCAAAGGTAAAGAAAAATCTTTTATAACCTCTTTATCAAGTTCAAGAAAATTATCCTTTTAAGAGAAAGAAACCAAATCATAATTTTGTACCAGCTTCCTTCTGATATTAAAATTCATTTACTTAATTAAATTCATTTCAATCTTAGCTAACTTGACTATACAAAAACTCCTTTTCCAGAATTCCTCTTCCACAAACCTATAACTTTCTTTTTACATTCAGATTTGTCCCATGTCTTTCTTTTCCCTCCTAGTACTTGAAGACAAATTTATCTTTCTTAATCAATCAAATAAAATATTTCCATTCTTTGTTCCTTCTTTATACATCTTACTTTCCTTGTACACAGACATATTTTTTCTTAATATTTAGTAGTTTCAATCACATATACTAATTAGAAATTTTAACTCTTAGAAACCACAATTTGTAAGTAAAAACTAAGTAAACCAATATAAACTTTCTTTTACATTAGTATATCGTGGCTTGGAAAATTTATAAACACTTCATAACTTCTAGAAATATGTTCCTTTATAGTACAATCTTTAAATAAAACACATGTTTACCAATAGACCCAAAACACCTTTTAGTTTTCCTGTAACCAAAAGACAAAAGTAGACAAACGTACATTTAGCAATCAATGTCTAATATCTTATCTTATTTGGAAATGATGATACTCAGTGAATTTTTATCACAAAACTTAGCAAAACTCTAAAGTTTTAAGTCACCAAAAAGAGTTTGGAAGCTGTAACCACCATAACACATAATTATTATTTAAAGTTCACCCAGCATTCATCTTTTTCACAACTATTTAGTTACTTGTTCCCAATAATTATTTAGATTGCCTATGTCGGGGGAGAGGGAGAATCTCTCTCTGCCCTTTCTCTTAAGGTTCTTCTGGCTGGCCAAATAATCAACAAGACAGGTTAGCAGGAGAAAATAATACCAAGTTTAATAACATGTATACCATGGGAGAGAGCAGGGACGCTGTGTTTTTCAACACAATAGCAGAAATTCTCGTCTTAAATATCATTTTCAGCCAATGACAAAGGAGGATTTTGGGGGTGGGGGGAGTCAGTTACAGGAGATTACCACTAAAGCACAGTAAACAAGAGTAAGGTTTATTATGTAGCTCAAGGCCTCACCTTCCACATTGACAAGTCACTAGAAATGAGCTCATCTCCCTCTTTTCTCCAAACAGAGAGGGAGATACTTTTACAAATGGAGATTTTCCTTATAAATGTAAATGATTGTCTGGCAACTCTTTACAGGGTCATCCAGAGAATGTGGCCAGAGAGACAGAACTTCTGATAAGAGGGGCTTGTTGGTGTCTTTCCTATTGTAACATTTACCCTACGTTATCTTTACAGCCATCATGATAGATCTGTTCCAGGAAGGAGCTACCATGTCAAATTTTTTAGGCAGTTAGTGGGGGAGGTCAAATGTCCCTAGAGAAAACAACCAAGGTAAAGAGAGAGATTTCAGAGTGGCCAAATCTTGATCTCCCACAGTCCCACCTTTGAAACTAAAAGTTTCACAGTCTTTTTGAAACTTAAAGAAGTTTTATAGTCCAGAAGCTGAGTTGGTAGATTGTTTTATCTCACTGAACCCATTTTTTAGTCCTGATAATAGATCAGTTTAATTAAGTTTTTTTTGGAAGGTGGTGATGTAGGTGGGCTCTCAAGGTTATGCCTATATTGTGGAAGCAAGCAATCAAGTATTTAATAAGAAGCATTTTTGTGTAAACGAAAGAAAAACAAGGTTAATGGTTAGAGCAAGTTGTAAAGCAGTTTTTGAGTTTAGAGGACAGCCAGTGAAGAAGAATTTTAGATGTCAGCGTCAAAGCATCTTTTGCAGTTTAAAATGTCTTGGATGGTGTCGTCAGGTCATCTCAAGTTTGTATCAAGTCTATCAGCTTCAGTTTGTAAGGCTTCAGGAAAAAGGGCAGGTTCAGTTTTTAGTGATTTCAAATGAAAATGATGGAAAAAAATCAAAAACGTTAGTTTGGATATCTGTAGCCAGATATTTTAGGAGACTAGAAGAAATCAGGATCTAGTCTAGTCAACAGATATAAAACAAAAATCTTAAAAGACAATTAACAAAACTAGGATCTAATATCCACAAATGTATACTATAGTTTTTACTGAAATATAATTTCTTTTTCTAAAATCACCCTCATTTTTATCAAAGATAGCCAAATTAAAACTAACTAGTTTGCAAAATAAGTCTAGTTCCAATAGAGTTGGCCCAATTATTTACATAAGTACAGCAAGAATAGCAATTGATCACATAGGCTCTTTTAAATCTGCTTTGCTGGAACTTTTTATAAGGAATCTCAGATTGAACTTTAAAGGCCTCTCGAGGCCAGGAAAGCCAAGCCAAGGATTTTGTCATCAGACTTTGCCTGTAATATCTACAGATTTGGGTGAATTTTTTTCTTTCGAGGTTTTCTCAAAATATTTTGAGGTTTTTTGTACCTGTCAGATAAGTGACATTCTTTACTTATCTTGCTAAGTGCTGCTTGGAACATAAGGTACCAGGCCAATATTTTCACGTGGCTTTATTTTATAAAGTCTAATCTTTATTTTTCTAAAGCTGTATGGTTATATCGCAAATATGATGTTCCAGTCACAACCTTGGTAATATAACTAGTGTTTTTAATTGTGTCTTGTTATAAGGAGAACAGATTTTTATTGAACTTATGTAAATAACTATATTGTCATGAAAACAACAATATTTATTCACTAAGAGTTTCTAAATTTGAGGGATCAGATAGAGAGAAAAAGATAAATATTTTAATTTTATTTATAAAAATATCATTTATTAAATTGCTGTAAGTCATAGCTATCTCGGGAGAAAAGAGAAAAAGTTTTTTTTTAAATCTGAAAAAACAAAACATTAAAAATTCAGCAATATTTTAAATGAAAAATCATAAAAATTATAATCATCTTTATCAGTTCATTCAGTCCTGTGTAATCCATTTTTGATCCCAGTCTTTTTGTTCGCAGCTTTATGAAGTCAGTTTCTCTATCAGATTTCTGTAATTTTTTACCAAGTTCAGTTTTATGATCAGAAAGTTTGTCAGAAACCTGTATTCTAGTGTAAATATCAGAGTCTTTTTTATGAATTTTTCTGAAGTTGAAACATATTTTGCAAAAGCATTAGAGCAAAGAAATGAGTCTGTAAACAACAAGACCTCAAAATGGCAACTGACAGAGAAATTTGGTTAATTTTGTGACGTACAACATTTTAAAATAATAATAACCAGAAATATGACTGATAACCAGGACAGATCAGAATTTTAGTAATGTTATACAATTTTAAAATGCCTATATCATTAACATTAACCCACAAAATACCACTTAAGCAGGCTTATCATCACTTGTCTGACAATGTTTTCTATGTAATTTAACATACTGAATAAGCCTAATAAGTTTAGTATCTTTTCTCTTATAGGAAGAGAGCAAATTTTTTTGAGAAGTTCCAGGGCCCTTTGAAAATTTTTAAAGAAAAAAAGACTTATTTTAACATATGAATTTTGGAGAGTTTGTCCAAAATATAAAAAGTCAAAGCAAACATAGCATTAACAGTCTAAAAAGCCTTAATAGAGAGACCTCAGTCTTTTGAACACAGGAAATTATTTTAACAGTTTTTTTTTTTTTAGGTAGACTTACTCAAAGGTAAAGAAAAATCTTTTATAACCTCTTTATCAAGTTTAAGCAAATTATCTTTTTACGAGAAATTTTAATTTTGCACCAGCTTACTTCTGCTATTAAAACTCATTTACTTAATTAAATTTATTTTAATCTTAGCCAACTTGACCATGCAAAAACTCTTTTTCCAGAATTTTTCTTTTACAAACTTTTTATAACTTTTTTTTTTATATTTAGAATTTGTCTCATGTCTTTTTTTTTTTTCTAGTATTTGAGGACAAATTTATCCTTTTTAATCAAACAAACAAAATATTTCTATTCTTTGTTCTTTTTTTATATATCTTATTTTCCTTGTACACAGACATATTTTTCTTAATTTTTAATCACATATACTAATTAGAAATTTTAACATTTAGAAACTTCAATTTGTAAGTAAAAACTAAACAATTATAAACTTTTTTTTACATTAGTATCTTGTGGCTTGGAAAATTTATAAACACTTTATAACTTCTAGAAACACGTTACTTTATAGTATAATCTTTAATAAAACACATGTTTACCAATAGACCCAAAACACCTTTTAGTTTTCCTGTAATGAAAAGCCAAAAGTAGATAAACGTACATTTAGCAATGTCTAATATCTTATGTTATTTGGAAATGATGATACTCAGTGAATTTTTTTTTATAAAATTTAGCAAAACTCTAAAGCTTTAAGTCACTAAAAAGAGTTTGGAAGCAGTAACTACCATAACACATAATTATTGTTTAAAGTTTATCTAACATTTATTTTTTTCACAACTATTTATTTGTTTTCAATAATTATTTAGATTGTCTATAAGACTTTATAAGACTTCAGATAAAATTAGCCATCATTTAAATTACTATTTTTGTTAACCAGTTCTGTAATAGAAATAACATCAGTTTTTTTCTACAAAATTTTATGTCAATTTTATCACTGCTTATACCTTTAAACATAGTTATTATTAAGATTTTTATCAATAGGTCTTGTTTTTTTAATTTTGGACAAGGGAAGCATTTTCAGTCAGACATTTTAAAACATATTCAGGCAAAGTTGATGTAACTTTTTTATATAAAATTAACTCAAACATTCTAACCTTTATAATCTTATCAACACTTACACTTTTACATGTTTTCAATTTATTTGTAACCTGAGTCAAGGTCTTAAGGCTAGTCAAATTTTTCTCTTCCCTTTTTTTGGCCTTTTCTTAGGTACCAAATAAATAATTATGTGAGAGCTCTCAAAACATTTTTTTTTCTCAATTTAGAAGTTTTTCTAATTTAAAGGATCCGTCGTCTGGCCATTGACGAGTAGGATCTTCATTTGTATATTTATTCTAATAGTGACTCGAACTAATAAGCATTTTTAAGGAAAGACCCGGAGGTAACTTTTCACGCTTAGAATAAATCTATCATGGACGCAAGAGGCGTCCCTGGTGAGGGCGCAGATGATGTAGCCCCCATGATCCACAGAATTTATTCTCAAAGATATTCAGAAAAAGTAAAGACCTTCGTTGCACAGGCGGTAAGGATGGTGTAGTGAAAACGGTGTCTCCGGTCTCCCACAATAGTGTGGGACGCCTCCAGTCACAGACCCGCTAATCTGTGACACCGGGCAGGTGGTACTGAAATGAGATTTTTTCAGCACTAACAAGCAACGGTGGTTAAGACGACAAAAGCCCTTATGGACTGGGTCCTTTATGACAAACTCCCCTGAGAGCTTGGCACAGCCGGACAAAGAGACAGTTCAGAACCCCAGTCTACTCGACTGGCCACCAAGGGGCACCCCGGTAAGTGCACCTTCCGTATGGTGGAGACAAAGGAGAATATTCTCACTGGTCACAAAGCCAAGTTTTCTCAGGACACAGAACAAAACAGAAGGAAAAACCTCATCCGGTTTTGTTCTTACGTGCACAATGACAACTTTAGCCACGCCTTAGGTCTCTTGGAGTTAGAATAATACCTGGGGGGCAAGTGCCACGGGGTTGGGGACTGTGTGCTTTACAGAGTACCTCGTCGTTGCACGGACATTTTCTTGCAGTTGGCAGGGAACCTGTGTCATCTACCCCGTTCCGTGACCAACTTATCGTGTCACAGGAGTCTCCTCAAAGTGGCGAGCGACCTAATGGCTCTTAACTGCTCGACCCGTGCCCAGAAAATCTGCGGCCTTTTTGGCTTCCAAGATGCCCTTGGCAATGGCCTTCACTTCATGTGCATATTAACCCACAGCAAAGTTTGTCTAAATAGACACCAGTCTGGTGAGACCCGCAAACTCACCAGTCTGTGGGGCCGGCCTGGACAGCAGGCTTATAGGGCCTACGCCTGCGTCCTACTCTATGGTATTTCCTTCTTATGACAAAAGACACAGACAAAAGAGAAAAACAGAGACTACCTCTGGGAGGAAAAGGGATCAAGATCAAAACCAAGAGTACTCTATCAAATTTACCAGAGTCACTAAAAGCACAAGAAACTAGTTTCCCAAATATTTTCTCCTGCCAATCTAAATTTAGAAAGAGAAAAAATTTCTCACCACTTCCTTCCACCGGACTCCACAGGTAGAGATTCCGGGAGGCTGACGTGGTAAGAAGTCTTACATTTTGCCGGCTTTCGTCAGGGGTTCACGTATTTCATCCGCTGCAGTAATCCAGGGAGAAGGCAGTTCTTCCACCCAGAGAACGCAACTTGCCAGCCAGTGTAGCCCCACCTTGGGCGCAAAAACTCCTATTTGATTTCTGATACTGGTGATTTGTGTTTCATTTCTTTTTTTTTTTCTTAATCAGTTTTGTTAGTGGTTTATTAACTTTATTAATATTTTTAAAAATAACTTTTAGCTTGATTTGTTTCTTTAGTATTTTTCTATTTCATTGATTCTTATCTTTATTATTGTTTCCATTCTGTACTTTTCCCAGTGTGATTCTCTTTTAATTCTTAAGACAGAAGCTGAGATTATGGATTTCCTGTCTTTCTTCCATATTCATACATTCATTTAAGGCTACACACCTTTGCCTTCTAAGCACAGATGTAGCTGGTATCTCTTGTCTTCTCTAGTGTATTTCTAAACTCTGTGCTGCAACCCATGTCTGTCCCATAGGATCTCCAGCCCATGAGCCTGCAACAATGCCAGCCTTCGTGTGTCTCCATCCCTCTACCTGAAGCTGATATCTTCTGTCCAGTGTCACCATTTCATATGATTGCAGCCCACGTCTGACCTTTTGTGTTGTCAAGGTTTTCTCTCCCCTCTGTCCATACCACCTCTCAAAAGTCTCCATTCCTTGTTCCTGTAGCCCATGTCAACTCATGTAAGTCTCCATTCCATCTCTCTAAAACACATGTCAGACACCTAATTTCATTCTCTCACGTACTTGCAGCAGGTATCTTTCCTCGAGTGTCTCTATCTCCTGTGCCCACATTTGATACCAGACCTCACATGTCTCTCTCACTCCATGTGTCTGCATCCCTTTCCATCCCTGAGTGTGCCTGTCAGCTGTGCTCCAGCCCATGCCAGCTCGTGTTTGTCTATGTTCTCTATGCCTCCAGCCCATCTAGACAACCAGTGTTTTCATCTACTGTTCCTCTAGGCCTTGTCTGAACTCGTGTGTTTCCTTACCCTGTGCCTGTAGCCCAAGTGTTCCTCAAGTATCTTCACCCAGTGTCCCACACTTGGGTGTCATTCACCTGTTAAAGGATATCATGGTTCCTTCTAGGTTTTGGTCATTGTGAATAAAGTTGCTTTTTAGATGTTCTTAGGGGTCTGTGTGTGGATGTATATTTTCACGGTAGTTGGAGAAATACACTGGTGCACAATTGGTGCATCATATAGTAACACTATACTTAGCTTCACAAGAATTAGCAAGATGTCTTCTTAAGAGGTTATACTATGTGTATTCCCATCAGCAATGAATGAGATTTCCTATTGTCCCACATCCTCACCAGTAATTGGTATTGTCAGGTTTTGGTTTTTAGCTATTCTACTAGAAGAGTAGAGTATCTCATTGGTGTTTTAATTTGCTTTTTCTTAATGCACAATGGATTTTATTTTCCAATAATTCCTTGTTGTTGAGCAATTTATATTTGCTTATTTCCCATGTGTATATATATATATTTTTCGTAACTTGTCTATTCATATTTTGGTCTATTTATTTTAATTTGGGGAGTTTGTTTTCTTGTTGCTGCGTTTGACTGGTTCTTTGAATAATTTGCATACAAGTCTTTCTGCAGATATGTGTTTTACAAATGTATTATCTTAGTCAGGAGTTTGTATTTCCAATCTGTGAATGCTGTCTTTCCCAGATTGGAGAATTTAAATTTAACCAAGTACACATGATCAATTCTTTTCTTCACGGATTGTGCTTTTTGTGTTGTATATGAAAACAAATCATCAAACTACAAATCATGAAGATTTTCTCTTATTTCCCAGTATGATTTTTACAGTTTTGTATTTTATATTTTAGTTGATGTGTGATTTTGAGTACATTTATTTCTAAGGTGCAAAATTTGTGTCTTTGTTCATTTATTTCCATAGGGTCGTCCTTTTGTATCATCACCATGGTTGATGATGACTAGAGACTAAAAATCTATTATGTTTTATGTTGGAGTGCATTTATTGTCATGACCAAGATCAAGTTGTCTGTAATTGCAGAGGTCTATGTGTGGACTTTCCATGTTTTTTCATTTACCTCTGTGTCTATTCATTTTAAAATATCACGGTCTCTTGATTATTGTAGTATTGTAAAATATCACAGTCTCTTGACTTTGTAATTAATCTTGAAATTGAGAAGTATGAGTTCATCAATTAGTTCTTCATCAAGATTGTCTATCTGACAAAGAAAGTCTGTATGTCTGTGTTATATCCAATGTTGAAAACTAACAAGCTTAAATAAGCTTTTATTTACCAAATATTATTTCATATCATGTTAACTGGAAAAACATTTGGATTTAGAAATAACTTTTCTAAGCACTTACTTCAAGTTAATTGAATAGAGCTCTTAATTTTGACCATACCCTCCAAAGGTAAAATACCGTGCACGTATAACATACATGTAGACAGACACATAAAAAGAAGACACAGATGTTGGGGCTGACCCTGTGGCTTAGTGGGTAAGTGCGCAAGCTCCGCTACTGGCAGCCCGGGTTCATATCTCGGGCGGACACTGACGCACCGCTTCTCTGGACATGCTGAGGCCGCGTCCCACATACAGCAACTAGAAGCATGTGCAATTATGACATACAACTATCTACTGGGAGCTTTGGGGAAGAAAAAAAGGAGGAGGAATGGCAATAGATGTTAGCTCAGAGCTGGTCTTCCTCAGCAAAAAGAGGAGGATTAGCACAGATGTTAGCTCAGGGCTGATCTCCCTCACAAAAAAAAAAAGAAAAAGAAAACCGGTACTCAACTCGGCCTGCCAGTGGCAGTTTGGTGAGAAACTGAAGAGCCAGATTGTATGTATAACTGAGCTCAAATGGTATTTGTCTTTCTCTGTCTCAGTAATTTCACTTAGCATAATGACCTCAAGGTCCATACATGACATTGCAAATGGCAAGATTTTTTCTTTCTTATTGCTGAATAATATTCCTTTGTAAATATGTACCACATTCTCTTTCCTTTGTTTTTGAGGAAGATCAGCCCTGTGCTAACATGTGCCAATCCTCCTCTTTTTGCTGAGGAAGACTGGCCCTGGGCTAACATCCGTGCCCATCTTCCTCCACTTTATATGGGACTCCATCACAACATGGCCTGACAAGTGGTGAGGCAGTGCGCTCCCAGGATCTGAACCCCAGGCTACCACAGCGGAACACATGCACTTAACCACTACGTCACCAGGCCGGCCCATACTACATTTTCTTTATCCACTCATCTATTGATGGACATTTAGGTTGTTTCCATATCTTAGCTATATAAATAATGCTGTAATAATCACAGGGGTGCATATATCTTTTCAAGTTAGTGTTTTCATTTTCTTCAGATAAATACACTGAAGTGTATCTATTTTTAATTTTTTCAGGAACCTCCACTGTCTTTTCCATAGTGGCTGCACCAATTTAAATTCCCATGAACAGCGCACAAGGGTTCCCTTTTCTTCACATCCTTGCCAACACTTAGTATCTCTTGTCTCTTTGATGATCACCATCCTTACACGTGTGAGATGATAGCTCTTTGTGGTCTTGATTTGCATTTCCCTGATGATTAGTGACATTGATCTCCTTCTCATGTGTGTGTTGGTCATTTGGATGTCTTCTTTGGACTAATGTCTACTTAGTCATTTGCCCATTTTTCGATTGGATTGCTTTTTTCTTATTGGGTTGTATGAGTTCTTTATAAATTTTCTTATGGGTTGTAAAAGTTTTTTATAAATTTTGGGTATTTAACCCTTTATCTGATATGTGGTTTGTAAAACTTTTCTCCCAGCCTTTTGATTTTGTTGGTTGTTTCTTTTGCTGGGCAGAAGCTTTTAAGTTTGATGTAGTCCCATTTGTTGATTTTTTCTTTTGTTGTTTGCGGTTTTGGTGGGATATCCACAAAATCATTCCCAAGACCAATGTCGAGGAGCCTCTTCCCTATGTTTTCTTCTAGAAGTTTTACAACTTCATGTCTGAGAATGCACAAAAGGCCGGGAGGAGCAATGTCCCTTTTTTTTGCAGCTGAACAGATTCAGTCTCTCATTTTTCTATCAAGCAGTTTTGTTCAGACCTTATTAACACAATTCTTTCCAATTTTAAGCCAAATTAAAAAGGTCAGCCCTCCCCATTCACTCCAAAAGTGCTCTCTTGGCTTCTCTGGTCTAGGAAATACCCCCTGGGTTTCTCTTTCCTAGGAATGCTCCCCTAGGTTCCTCTGACCTAGGGTATGTACCAGTACACCCTTAAGACACCTAACCTTAAGACTTGAAAACAGCTCAAATAAACTCTGAACTGTTGACTTACAATAAGAAGGTCAGGGTTTCAGGAGAACTCACCAGGATCACCTGAAGAATGCAGTGATCTGGGGGGCACAATGGGCCCCTATTGGTACCCAATGCCAGTTCAGTGTAGATTCCAGGTGGTCTCTGGTGGGTTTCTCTGAAATCCTGCCATGACTACACCAACAAATGTCTACGTCAATAATCCATAATCAATCTATAAATCAAAATTGGAGTGAGTTTATTATGAGCCAACTTTTGAGGACTGTGCCCCTGGGCTTTCCTTCCCTAAGGAAGGAAGGGCACCAAAGAAGTGGGGTGTACAGAGCGGTTATATACCGTCAAAGAGCATGTATCACATAGGCTTGTTATGTCTCTTTTACTATAGCGACAAGATCACCCTGTCAGATTACCTGGCTAGAATAGCTATTGATGGACACAGCAGGGAGCAGGTCTGCTATCTCGATGAGCTTGGCTGGGTCAGGTCTGTTGTCTCGAACTGGGTGGTCACAGGATGACTGCAGCAACCAAATCCTAGCTTAGGGAGAAATGCTCATCCTTAAGGTAATGTCAATGAGGGGGAAGTTGCATCCTTATCTTAAGGGCATTTACTCTTCTCTTTGGGACACGGGAAAGCAGATATGCAGGAGACAGGCCATTTTGGAAAAACAAACTCTGGCCAAATTAGTTTTACCCCAAATGGCTTCCTCATGTGTTCCAATATATCCTATTGCTTGCCATTTATTTATCAGTTCCTTAGTACTCATTGTGTGTCTGTTATGTATATAGAATATGTAATATCCTGGGGAAAATAGAGGTAATACCAATGGTCCCTGGAGGCAGGGAGCATATAACCCTACTTGAAAAATAACTACATTTCTGAAATGCTAAACAGAAATACACCAGAGAAAAAGACATGCCTCGATGGTTGAGGAAATACCACAACAAAGTTATTAATTGAATGCAAAAGAGCGACAATCAGCACAAATGCCAAGCAAGCTCTGGAGACTGAAGTTTGCTCAACTAGCATCTCATAATAAAGCAAAGATTCAGCACTGGTTCTGGAGAGACCTTGATGTGGACATATGGTGATGACGTTGAATTCTTCTGAAAAGGATTTAAAAAAATTTTTTTTGTGTGTGAGGAAGATCAGCCCTGAGCTAATATCCATGCTAGTCCTCCTCTTTTTGCTGAGGAAGACCGGCTCTGAGCTAACATCTATTGCCAATCCTCCTCCCTTTTTTTCCCCAAAACCCCAATAGATAGTTGTATGTCATAGTTGCACATCCTTCTAGATGCTGTATGTGGGAGGCGGCCTCAGCATGGCGGGAGAAGAGGTGCGTCAGTGCCCGCCCGGGATCCGAACCCGGGCCGCCAGTAGTGGAGCGCGTGCACTTAATCGCTAAGCCACGGGGCCGGCCCTGAAGAGGATTTTTTAAACACAGGAAATAATGTGTGATTATTCTAACTAAACATAGATTTTTAAAATCTCAAAACAAGTGGTACTCCTGGTGGGTTATTTCTGAATAACAGCTGTCATTGTCTTAGCTCTTTCCGCATAGTAGTTGCTCCTGCGTCACACCTGCCCTATGAACAGGGCCAAGGCGGGTATCATTCCTGATTTCCTGGTGAGAACACTGAGGACTTGTAAAGTTAGGACATCTGTCTGGGCCCCAGTATTGATGATATCCTAGGATTTTTGTCTACTCCCTATTTTTATTTATCTTCTGTAATTGCCACTAGGTTTCGATATAACTGATAACTTGTTACTTTGGCATTTCAAATGAAACCCACAAAGTTTGTCGGTGTCTTTTGGTACCTTTAAAGCAAATGAGGAAAATGATATTACCAGCTACAGCTGCTGCTCATATTGACCATTTCAATTATTTTTCTACCTGACAAGCGTGTTCATTCAATAGACATTAAGTGGCTGTTATGCAGTCATCATGATATTGTTAAGAGTGGGTGGATTGACAGGGCAAGTGTGCACACTTCTTGTGCTGAAATGCATTTGAGGGAAAATGAAATACACTCAGGAAAGTGTTAAGCCGCCACCCTTCCAGACAGCACAACATTATTGTCAAAACGAGGGGTGCAGGTGTGCCGTGTCTGTGTGCTGATTCCGGAGTGGTCCACGTGAGCTGGGGCTTCAACTTGACTTTAGTGATTGATGAGACTCTGTGAGGGGAGGACCAGGGAGGGCCTTCTAGTGGAGTGGAGCTTGACTCAGGAAACAGGGAGAGACGAATTTGGGGGGTGGACGAGAGGCATATAGAAAAATTTAAGTGATAGTCTGGTTGAAGAGATGACATGTGTAGACACTAAAAAGCCATGAAAGATAATGTGTTTTCCTTATTTTCTGCTACTGGATCCATGAGGTGAAGGAGAGGTTTTGAGATTACATCACAGCACTGCAATATGTGAGAGTCCTGGGGTGTGTCTGAAAGCCTGGAGGACCAACTGAACTTTCCATATATATATATAGTTTATATGGGGTTGTATAGAGTGCTTATAGCATACATTGCATTGGGGTGAACATGGAATCCTAAGTGAAACCATTTATCCCTTTGGCTGTTGGTGTTGCCTGTTTTATATGGAGCCAGTGAAGTCCAAGACTGAGTGGCATTGTGTTAGGATGATGAAGCGGTCTAGGCAAGAGTCCCTTCATCGGGGGATGTGCAGCTCGCTACCTGGATAGATGCCCGGCTACACCTTCCACGAAAGTTTCACATGATACAGATGTGAAGGAGGCAGGATCCTGTGCCTAAAGGCTGGCAACAGGCAAGGAGACATTTTCCTAAACCAGCAGCTGGTGCAGCACTGTCAGGACATCACCCCTGACATCCTTTCTTGCTCGACTCTTACCTTCTTCCTCTAAGTATGAGGATATTCTCTGATGTTTCGGCCAGTCCACATATATGGAATCCCTGCAGTTTCACCAATGAGAGCTCCTTTCTAAATTCATGCTAATTAAACGAACCACTCATTTCACCAATGAAAAGCTATTTCTGATATTCAGTAAGCTAAGTAGCAAAGCCTGTGGTGCTTATCAAGATATGACTAGCTTAAAGAGACGTGAATAGTTGAAACGCACAGCCAGGTCTGAAATGTGACACTTTCTGATACAAGACTAGCTGTTACTCCTGGAAACTGAATTCTCTATTATGGTCAATGACTCCCCCTGAAGGTAAAGCTTGAACTAACTGATCTATGCATTGTATATTACCGTCAATGTTGAAGAATATTTTATGAATTTTTTAATTTGTTAAAAAAATTTCAGAAAGAGCATCTCCTGTCCATCAGTTAATTCAGTTTACTTTACAGTCTCAACATGGTGACTACAGTATGTTTTTTGTTTTTAATTTGCTCTTTACCTCTGCCGCACAGTTATTCTCTTCGCTTTGCTTTATAATCAACAAAGGTTTAGGGAAATATACATATAAGTAAGTAAAATATCATGAGGAGAACCCAGGACATGCACATATTGAACACACACATCCTAAACATGTTGTTGTTCTGAAACCCTAATGAGTAGCTTTGCAAGGTGTTTATAGGCCTCAAAGTGGCCTCCCTTGTGAGATTTCCACTTTACTCCCTGGTGCCAGGTGTAGTTATGAGCCTTCTCATTCTGTCCAGATTCTATTGGTCTGTAGCTGGGAAAAGTATTCTTTGCCATCAGATCCCTGTCTAATTCTTTTATTCTTGTCTGGTTTATTTACTTTTTCACTCTATTTCTCCCAAATAGTTCCCAACTTGGACCCAAGATAAGTCAGTTTCCTGGACCTTTTGTTGTTGAAGGCAGGGAAGCTATTATCATCCTGTGGTGCCTAGTATAGGCTGTCCTTTGACTTTGCCACACGTATTCAAACAGATGTTAAAAGTACAGCATATTCGAACGTATTAAAGATGCTAAAAAGTTGCTTAAATGATGCTTAAATTTCAGAGATTTCTCTGATTGAGTGTCTGGATTTTCTGATCTTATAATCTCTGCCCATATGCCATCTCTATCTCTAAAGAAAGAGACTTATCTTCTCAAAGAAACAGCTCTTAGTTTCATTGAACATTTCTATTCTTTTTCTAGCCTCTCTTTCATCTATTTCTGCTCTGATTTTTGTTATTTCTGTCCTTCTACTGACTTTAGGCTTTGTTTATTCTTCTTTTTCTAGTTCTTTTAGGTACCGTGTTAGATTGTTTATTTGGGATTTTTCTCGTTCCTTGACGTAGGCTTCTATTGCTATAAATTTCACTCTTAGTACTATTTTTGCTGCATCTCATAGGTTTTCATATGTTGTTTTTTATTTTCATTTTTCTCTAGTAATATTTTGTTTTCTCCTTTGCTTTATTCATTGATCCAATAGTTGTTCAGTAGCATGTTGTTTAGTGTCCAAATATTTGTGACTTTTCCAACCGTTTCTTGTAGTTGATTTCTAGTTTCACACAATTGTTGTCAGAAAAATGCGTGATATGATTTCAGTCTTCTTAGAATTATTGAGTCTTGCTTTGTTTCCCAACATATGTCTATCTTTGAGAATGTTCCATGTGAACTTGAGAAGAATGTGTATTCTGCTGTTTTGGGATGAAATGTTCTCTATATATCTATTAAGACCATCTTGTCTGATGTTTCATTTAACGCCACTGTTTCCTTGTTGGCTTTCTGTCTGGATGATCAATCCATTGATGTGGGTGGGGTGTTGAAATCCCCTAAAATTATTGCGTTGCTGTCAATTTCTTCCTTTAAGTCTGTTAATAGTTGCTTTATATAGTTTGTTGCTCCTGTGTTAGGTGCATGTATATTAATGTGTTATGTCTTCTTGGTGGAATGTCCCTTTTATCTTTATATAATGTCTGTCTTTGTATCTTGTCCGGCAAGGGAAACAAAAGAAAAAATAAGCAAGTAGGACTACATCAGACTAGAAAGTTTCTGCACAGCAAAGGAAACTGTCAACAAAATGAAAAGACAACCTACCAACTGGGAGAAAATATTTGCAAATCATATGTCTGACAAGGGGCTAATTTCCAAAATATATAAAGAACTCATACAACTCCACAACAAAAAAATGAACGACCTGATCAAAACATGGGCAGAGGATATGAAAAGACATTTTTCCAAAGAAGTTATACAGAGGGCCAACAGGCACATGAAAGATGTTTAACATCACTAATTATTAAGTAAATGCAAATCAAAACTATAATGAGATATCACCTCACACCCATCAGAATGGCTATTATTAAAAAGGCAAGAAATAATAAGTGTTGGAGAGGATGTGGAGAAAAGGAAACCCTCATACGTTGCTGGTGGGAATGCAAACTGGTGCAGCCACTAGGGGAAAATGATGGAGATTTCTCAAAAAATTAAAAATAAAAATAACATAAGATCCAGCTATTCTACCTCTGCATATTTATCCAAAGAATATGAAGTCAGTAATTCAAAAAAATGTATGCACCCCTATGTTCTTCACAGCATTATTCACAATAGCCAACACTGAGTAGCAACTCAAGTACTTATCAATGGATGAAAGAATAAAGATGTGATATATATACATATATAACATGAAATACTACTCAGCCATAAAGAAGACAACCTCATGCCATTTGTGACAGTATGGATGGACATTGACGGTATTATACTAAGCGAAACAAGTCAGATAGAGAAAGAAAAATACTGATTGATTTCACTCATATGTGGAAAATAAACAAACACATAGATAGGGAGTACAGGTTGTGGTTACCAGAGGGAAAGAGAGAAAAGTGTAAAGGGGCACATATGTATGGTGATAGATGAAAACAAGACTATTGGTGGTGAACATGATCCAGTCTATACAGAACTGAAATATAGTAATGTAGACCTGAAATTTACAGTTATAAGCTATATGACCTCAATAAAATTAAAAAGAAATTTATTTTTAAATGTAGCAAGACCCACTTTACATCTGGGCTGCAGGCAGCCCACACACTCACTGAATTACACAGAGGGGCAGTTTCCCAGGTGAGTCCTGTCTGTTTTGCCACCATCGGAACCTCCTGATGAACAACACAGGCCCAAGGATGTTGAGGCATGTGGGACCCCTGGACCAGGGAATGGTCTGAGAGTGTGTGACACAAAGTATCTGTGAAGTGCATACTGGGTAGTGAGTTTGTGCTTCTCTTCAAGGTATGCCTTTGATCATAATCTGCAGATAACTCAAGGAAAATGACTGGTAGGCTTGTTAAATGGAAAATTCTCATGTCCCAACTTCAAACTTGCTGAGTTAGAATTCCAGGGAAGGGGACACTGGACTTGTCCAGTTATTACCGTGTAGACTGAAATCTAAGACTCACTGCTGCTGGCCTCCAGGTGTAGCCACTGCCCGAGGTCAAAGCTCCACATCTTGTGAGGCCTGAGACAGCTCCCAGGGAAGATTTCTGTCTGTTGTCTGCAGAGGGGCGGCCAACTTACCTCTTCCCGCTGACTCGCTTCCCTAACTGGCTTCCTTGTGCCTTTCTTAATCCTTTTCTTTACCTTCAGAGATAACTGGGAGAGGCAAGATAGAGATACAAATTTTACTAAATCTAACTTTTAAGTAATCTTTAAAAAATTGTACAGCGTTCAGATGTAATATTTAATTTTCTTTGTGGTTGTTTTTTGTCATTGTGCCTTTCGTTGTTTTAAAGTATTTTGTGTTATTGGCTGGGAAGATAGCATGAGATTAACATCAGCTTTATATGGAGCTGTAAACCAGGAAAACACTTCATATTTGTCACACGGAATTAAGAATCACATTTGTGTAATGATGTATAAAGGAATTTGGTTGTTTTATTATTTGTTTTTTCTTCATTTTGGCATAATAAAGTCCCAGTTTCTTCTTGGTGGACTGAGCAGGACTATTGATGTCTGATCTATAAGTGAAGAGTTAATAGAAGGGTATTGTTACTATTCAGAAATCTCTCCCTCACCGACTTTTCCTAAATGGTAGCATGGATGTTAGAGTTAAGAATTTTGATTTTTCCCCCATTAGATTATAGAGAGAAAGATAGTCATCAGAAACTTAACTTGGAGTTTTAGTCAAAGAGCATCACAGAAGAGCACTGATCTTGGGCTCGGCCATTTAGCAGCTTTGTAACCTGGCTGAGTTTTCCAGCCACTGTACCCGGTCTCTTCATCTGTAAAATGGTGAGAAGAACAACATCTACTACATCAGAATATTTTGAGGGATATAGGAGTTCATGTATGTTCAAGCACAGAATTAACATTCAGATTGCAGTGCCTGGTTCAGTAGAAGTGTTTGCTGCTGTTATTATAATTATCATTATTTCATCTCCTTATCTTCCTCATGAGTTCCCTGTAAAACCAACAATGATCCACAGTGTCAACAGTTTTATTCTAGGTCCCTGCTTAAAGGCCTGCAAAGGGAGCCTCGTGCTTATAACCTCCTGTTTTATCCCAGTCTCTGGAGGGATGCATTGACCTCTTTCTTCTTTGCACTAGGCACTGAATGGGGGCCCACACCCAACCCTGCATGTCCTCCTTTTAGTATCCGATGTTTTTGAAACACTGCTTAGTGTTTACTTGGTGGACTATACTCCCTGACATGAGCAACTCACGGGAGATAAGATGTAGGAAACATTGTTCTATGTAGGTCTCTGAGTTTATCATAACGCAGAGTACAGTTGATCAAGGGCCAAGGTAGAGTTCCTTAATGCAAAGATCTTCAGAGATGAGGGTGTTCTAATGTGACATCACCTGAAAATAAAGGAAGAACATAAAAGCATATGTAGTTTTACAAGGAAAAGCACACAACTAAAAGAATTGATCCCATTAAATACACTATTCTATTTGTTTATGCATCAAATTACTGATAGGAAATAGCCACGTGTAAAGATAGTAGAATTGATCGATTTCATAGAGAATTCTTTTTAACAGTTGTTCATATCTTGTGTTTTACATCATCGATTAGGGTAATATTTTCATCTTTTCCTGTCCTAGTGTCTTTATCTTTCTCAATTTTTCCAAGAGATATATTTATATTATCCTCTAAAATTCTAGGGCAATTTAAAAAAAGTTATGAAACATTTTAAGTTGTTGATATTGTATTTTGGAGGAGCACTAGATTGCAAGTGAATTAGTGATAATTAGAATTTTAGTTTGGTGAAAGATGGTAGTTGGAATTGATACCAGGATGGTTGTAACCCAGTTTTTTCTTCATTTTTTGATGTAGTTTTCAAAATGATAAAGCAAGTAATTTTTAATATAATAACTTGTCTCATTTTAAAATATGTGTTCTTGGAGAGGGTGATGGAGGTAGGTAGAAAATAGTTTAATGTAGTGACTTGTTTTTCTTCAGTTGATCTGTTATAAACCCAACAGCCATATAGCATCCTTTTGTCCAAATGACCTGATGGCACTTTCTTGACTTTTCTTACTGTGACTCTAGCAATCTGAGGTCACACTATCTTCTCCCTCCTAGTCATGTTTTCAGTAGTAAGAGTGACATTGTCAATAATATAGTGACAACTTTGCACACAGTCTACTATTTACTAAAATATATATATCAATTGCAAACTTTGATAACATAATTGTTAAGTTTGAACTATTTGCAGTGCACTTAACAACTGATTGCTACACATTATTGTGTAGTGACATCGTGGTTAAAATCATTATTTGCAACATGTGACCACTTTCAATTTTATTTTTCTTTTTGAAGAAGAAAGGCTTGCATTTCCATCTTAGAAAATTGAGAACTGGTTTTTTGCCTTTATTTTTTTGTCTTCAGCTCTTCTTCCTACTGGTTACTAATTCACATGTCCAGTTACTTCAGATTCATGGTGCTACCTCCTCTGCCTTTTTCATGGCTCTCACATTAATTTTTCCATAATCCCTTCTGTGAAGGATGTTTCTCTCCACGCTCATCTAGCGAGGAAGAAACCGACCCTCCTTTATGTGAACTTGGAGACAGAGGCCAAGGTGAAGCCTTGGTGCCCCTCCCCACCAGTGAATTGCAGAAGGGCTGCAGATTCCCGTGAATCTTTTGCTCCCCTACTGGCTCCCTACATAGTTGGCATTGTCTCCAGGGAGGAGCCCAGCTTGGTACAATCAAATTTTTGAAGTCTATAGAAGCCTGCTGAAAGATAAGACTGGCTAGAAAGGACATCTGCAAGCAGTGTGCTCCAAAAGTTGGTGGCAGAAACATTAAGAAGAAGAAAACCTTTCCGTTTATCTTGTTTTCTCTTTATCTTCTCTCCCTTCCTTTTCCTTTACCTAGATGTTACAAAACCTGTCCACCCCTCATGGTGGTTGTTTTTTTCCTCAAAGCCCCAGTACATTGTTATATATCTTAGTTGTATGTCAACCCATGGTGGCTCTTTCCCTGGCGTCCCATGGCATTTTATTCATATCTCTTTCATTCAAATTATTTCTGTAGTGTAATTTATCTGTTTATACATATTTGTCTTACTTGCAGACTGCCAACATTTCAAGACCTTTGGGCACATAGTATATACTTAAGTATTTGAGTAAATAAATGAAGCTCTTTTTTTGAATAAGATCTAAATAAATAAAATACCTACTCAGCACATGAATGCAAGCATTTGAGAGAGAGTTTTGTGGCTGCTAAAGCAGACTGTGGATCAGTTTAGGGACTCAGTGCCCAAGTTACTCAATAGATTTAGATAAAATGAAAGAGATAATTAACTTTAGTTTTAAAATTCATGGACAACAGGAGCAGGATATCTAGGTGTGAATCAGGACTTGATCATTCTTGTTGCATCTTTGGAAAATTCAGTCCTTTATGTTTCTATGAAAATGTCACTGGCCAAGAGAATGAACAGAGGACTGGCTTTTAGAAAGGCAATTTGGTCACAGGAAGTCCTGGAGGAAAATATATGGAAGGAGAGTTGGTAGAAACATGGCAGAAACATTTTGTGTATAAACCCTAAAAATTGGGTTTACATGTTGTCTGAAAGTACTGTAACCCAACTTTTCTCCAATATAGATTTGAGCAGCTTTTAAATATCTAGGTATACAAAAAGTTTACAAAGGAAAATAGATCAAACTGAAAGGCGTTTAGGATGGAACAATGAAATGAAGCTGAAGTAAGCCAGAGCACTGAAAGGTGTTTCGGAAGGACCTGCAGTTTTCTTTCTTTTTTTATCCTTCTTTTTATTTATTTTTTCCCCCAACACCCCAGTAGATAATTGTATGTCATAGATGCACATCCTTCTAGTTGCTGTACATGGGACGTGACCCCAGCATGGCCGGAGAAGCGGTGCATCGGTGCGCGCCCGGGATCCGAACCCGGGCCGCAAGTAGCAGAGCGCATGCACTTAACCACAAAGCCACGGGGCCGGCTCAGAAGAACCTGCAGTTTTTAAAGGTAATCAGAAATGTATCCCTCAGGTTTAAAGTAGAAAGGGTAATGGGAACAATTCTCTATCACCTCATGTCCATGAGATTAAAAGCAACAGTCTCTCAGAGAAGCAAAACTTTTCTGGTCTCTAATGTCCCAAAAAGTGTTTTGAATGGTGCCTAATGAAAGAGATTCTGTGTGACATAATGCAAATGCGGTATCATCAACTCATTTCCAAGTTTAGTTCAAACATTTTAGGACACGTTCAATTGAGGTAATGCACACATTCTATAAGGGGCCAAGGAAGAGGCCGACAGCATTCTCTCTCAGCTTTTCACTTGACCAAGTGAGAAAATGTTCTTGAACAGATTGACCACGTCTCCTCAAGGCAATGCTCCATTTTCAATTTTTCTTTTTGTAAACTCAGCCTGCGTTTCCCATTACATATACAAGATAAAGCCTGTTTGTAGACATCCTTCGTTGGCAATGAGGAGCAGATCCATACTATTAAGTAATCAAATAAGCAGAACATCTGGTTGGCCCTTTTTAGGAAAATGACAGATTTAAGCCCACCTTCATTGGTGGAAGGACATGGTATACCAGAATTAAAATATCTACCATTTATTATGCAGCTAATCATAAGTCATGCTATTTAAATGAAACTGAATGAATTCTTCTTCTATTAAGTTGACCAGATTTTAGTCAAACTGATGTGTAATTTTATATAGGTGCATTTTTACTTAAAATGTAAAACTCTTTAGAGACCTCTTTATTCAGTTTTAGAGGCATATTTTGTATATTTTGGTGATTTTATTTATTTTCCTTCATAGCAGAGAGGCACATCCTACTCTTTTTCTTGCTGCCCTCTCTCTCCAAGATAAAACTCATCCAAGTTTATTTTGCTTTATAAGGCATAGGCTTACATTGTGATGATAAAGAGATCATTTCTGAAACATATTTGGAACTGTAGGGAGCCCAGAATTTTAGATTATGCACAGAATTTTGTGAGGTAACTTCAAAAATGATGGAACATTTAAAGTTTTGCCAAGAAAGTTTTTTCCTACTTTTCTTCACAGTAATTAAAAAAAAAAAGTTTAGTTTCTTAATTCTTCAGATGGGTGAGTGTAGGAGTTGGCAGGATTATATGTACCCTTGAGAGATCTCTCTCTGAGTTACTCTTTCAAAACAACCATCCTGGGCAGGCCCCATGGCTTAGCGGTTAGGTGATCGCACTCCACTGTTAGTGGCCCTGGTTCGGATCCCGGGCGCGAACCGACGGACTGGCTTCTCCGGCCATGCTGAGGCCGCATCCTACATACAGCAACTAGAAGGATGTTCAGCTATGGCATACAACTATCTACTGGACCTTTGGGGAAAACAAATAAATAAATAAAATTTAAAAAAGTAACTAAAAAAAACACCATCCTACTTCATGAATATTTAATGGGGACTCTGTTAGTCCCAAAGCTGCTGAGAGAAGCAGTTCCCAAAGCTCCAGCAGGTCCTGGGAGAGGACAGTGATGGTAATCAGTGTCATCAGAGTTTGGATGAGCAGTAGTCATTCTCTGGATGTTAGAACTGAGTGGAGTTTTCAAGCGCAGCCCAGTGACTCTAGACCTGAGCCCTGCTCAGAAGCCAGTTCACTTGTCATTCGCTCTGAGCATGGTGTCTTCCCTCTGCTCGTGCCCCTTTTTGTCATTTCTCATGCTTCTCCTGCCTCTTTCTCTTTCCTACACCTACTTTCTTCTTTTTCTCTCTTTCTTACTTTTACTCTATTATATTCCTTCTCCTTAGCATTTTTTTCTTCCTTTCTTATTGTTCTCATTCCTTTTCTTTTTATTTTGTAGTACAGTTACTCTGTACATCACTTTCATCTTAAAATCTTGACCCTCTACAATTCTTATACTTCAGTTAGCTATTTTGAAGAGAGTATTTTGATAAATTTCTCTTAGATGTTATAGCATGCTGATTCAAGGAGATAAAAACTATCATGAAAGGGATGGAGATGGAGAATGAATTCAGTTCAGGTAGCCATGGAATTAGACAGAGGGAAACTGAGAGCTTAGGTGTGGGTGTTCAAAATATTTCCTGATACATCTTTGTAGTTCATTGTTGTGGTAAACTGCACAGAGTCTTATTTACTGTTGGAGCCCAGAAGTTTGCTCCTCTGATCAGGTCAGCAGGTCTCGGCCTATAGAAAAGAATCTAGGAAACACTGCATGCATTTCTAATGTGAAGAACTGTTAGTGTTCTTCCAGGAGACACCTTGGGCTCTTCCCTGCACTATCTGAATAGAAAAAGAGGAAGAGATGCTTTTCTCCATCTGCACAAAACCAGGACTTTATCTTGAGTTTGAGAGAGTTTGCATGTGACTGAAAACAAAAGTTTTCCCAAGTTTGGATTTGTTTTAATAGGATCTATTGGCTAGCTTTGATGTCTTTATTCAAAATTGGCTACCTCTAGTGCTAAGTTCAGAGTGGAGATTTGTCAGTATAAGAGAGAAGAATCCCTTTTGGATTAACTCAGTGAAATATAGTATTTGGGAAAAAGGTTATATTTGAAGGCCACTTGTTAATATTCTGTCGCCACAGTGACATCTGTTGGTAAGTGACTACTTCATGCTATTCTCGATGATTTCTGTTTGAAAGACACACCCTGAGCTTGATAAATAAATGGCAAACAATAGGATATATTGGAGCATATGAGGAAGTCATTTGGGGTAAATCTAATTCGGACTGAGTTTGTTTTTCCAAAAGGGCCTGTCGCCTGCATTGTGTATCTGCTTTGCCGTGTCTCAAAGAGAAGAGTAAATGCCCTTAACATAAGGATGCAACTTCCCCCTCGTTGACATTGCCTTAAGGATAAGCATTTCTCCCTAGGCTTGGATTTTACTGCTGGACTCATCCTGTGACCACCCAGCTCCAGACAACAGACCTGACACCAGCCATGCCCAATGAGATGACAGACCTGCTCCACGCTGTTTCCATCTATAGCTATTCTGGCAGGGCAACCTAGCAGGGCGATCTTGTGGCTATTGTAAAAGGGACATTACAATCCTATGTGATACTTGCTCTTTGACGGTATATAACCGCTCTGTACACCCCACTCCTTCGGTGCCCTTCCTTCCTTATGAAAGGAAGGCCTAGGGCCATGGTCCTCAAAAGTTAGCTCATAATAAATTCACCCCAATTTTGATTTATACATTGGTTATGGATTATTTATGTAGACATTTGTTGGTGTAGTCATGGCAAGATTTCAGAGAAACCCACCAGAGACCACCTGGAATCTACACTGAACTGGCATTTGGTACCAATAGGAGCCCATTGTGCTCCCCAGATCACTGCATTCTTCAGGTGACACGAGTGAGTTCTCCTGAAACCTGGACCTTTTTATTTTAAGTCGACGGTCCAGAGTTTATTTGAGCTGTTTTCAAGGCTTAAGGCCAGGTGTCTTAAGGGGGTACTGATACATTCCCCAGGTCAGAGGAACCTAGGGAGGAATTCCTAGGAAAGAAAAACGTAGAGAGAATTTCCTAGACCAGAGGAGCCTAGGGGGAAATTTTGGAGTGAATGGAGCAGGGTGACTTTTTAATATGGCTTAAAATTGGGAAAAATTATGTTTATAAAGTATTAAAAAAACTGCTTGATAGAGAAATGAGAGACTGAATCTGTTCAGCTCCAAAGAAAAGGGACATTGCTCCTCCCGACCTTTTGGGAATTCTCAAGCAACTGAGAATCTCATCGGGGGTGTCAGAGGGGAACCCCACGACTTGTAACCCTCCTTCCTATAGCGAGCTCCACTATCATTCATGTTAATTTATCACAGGTTAGTCCGGGAACGTGCACGGGAGGGCTAGTCACCCGCACTCCAAACCCCCACGGCAGTACCTAGACTGCGAGCGGGAGAAACCAAGGCATGTAAGAGAGTGATTACGACCTTTCTTTAGGGAGTAACACTCACAAGCAGCACACTCCTGACCCACTACACAGTCCCTAGAAATTGTTCAGACTTTGTAGCAAAATAAAAGAAAAGGAAAGTGGGAAATTGAGTTTGCTTGATCATTCCCGGCTGGGCTGCCTGGCCTCTGAACCCAGGAGATTGCGCAAGTGCTAAGACAGCAGGGGGCCTAAGACTGAAAGAAAAAAGAAATTGGAAGGAAGCTTTCTGCAGATGGAAACTGCTAAATTTTCTAAAACAGCGGCTGTAAAATCTTTGTTGCATCTGTCTGTTCTTTATGTGTCTGTCTCTACATGTATGTTATATGTGCGCGGTATTTTACCTCCAGAGGTTATGGTTAAAATCAAGAGGTTTATTCAATTAACTTGAAATAAGCACTCACAAAAGTTAGTTCTAAATCCAAATGTTTTTCCAGTTAACGTGATATGAAATAATCTTTGGTAAATAAAAGCTTATTTAAGCTTGTTAGTTTTCAGCATTGGATATAATGCAGATATGCAGCTTTTATTCGTCAAATAAACTGATGTTATTTCTACTACAAAACTGGTCTCAAAAAAAATAAATGATGGCTAATATTATTTAATGTCTCATAAAGTCTTGTAGGCAATCTAAATAATTATTGAGGGGCCGGCCCCATGGCTTGGTGGTTAAGTGCACGAGCTCCGCTGCTGGTGGCCCAGGTTCAGATCCAGGGCGCGCACCGAGGCACCACTTCTCCGGCCATCCTGAGGCCGAGTCCCACATATAGCAACTAGAAGGGTGTGCAGCTATGACATACAACTATCTACTGGGGCTTTGGGGGCAAAAAATAAATAAATAAAATCTTTAAAACATAATAAATAAATAATTATTGAGAACAGGTAAATAAATAGGTGAGTATTAAGTGAACTTTAAACAATAATCGTATGTTATAATGTATATAGCTTCTAAACTCTTTTTGGTAACTTAAAAATTTAGGATTTTGCTAAATTTTATGATAAAAATTCATTGAGTATCTAGATCATTTCCAAATAAGATAAGATATTAGACATTGCTAAATATAGGTTTATCTACTTTTGGCTTATTACAGAAAAACTACAAGGTGTTTTGGGTCTATTGGTAAACATGTCTTGTGTTTTATTTAAAAGATTGTACTATAAAGTAACATGTTTCCAAAAATTATAAAAAGTGTCCATATAAATTTGTCAAGCCATGAAATGCTAATGTAAAAGAAATTTTATAATTGCTTACTTAGTTTTTTACTTAAAAATTAAGGTTTCTAAGGGTTAAAAATTTCTAATATGTGATTAAGCTACTAAAAACTTAAGAAAAATATGTTTGTATTCAAGGAGAGTAAGATGTGTGTTTTCATTAAGAAGATATAAAAAATGGAAATATTTTTGTTTGGGTAGGAAAGATAAATTTGCCCTGAAAAGTACTAGAAGGAAAAAAAAGGAGCACATGGCACAAATTCTGAATGTAAACAAAAAGTTATAGAAGGTTTGTGGAAGAGAAACCCTGAGGAGTTTTATACATGGTTGAGTTGGCTAAGATTAAACTAAATCCAACTAAGTAAATGATTTTTAATATCAAAAGTAAGCTAGTACAAAATTCAAATTTGGTCTTCTTCCTTTTAAAAGGATAATTTTATTCTACTCTTTTTTTTTCCCCAAAGCCCCAGTAGATAGTTGTACATCATAGTTGCACATCCTTCTAGTTGCTGTATGTGGGAAGTGGCATCAGCATGGCCAGAGAAGCAGTGTGGTGCGTCGGTGCACACCTGGGATCGGAACCCAGGGCCACCAGCAGCAGAAGACACGCGTCCAACCGCTAAGCCACGGGGCCGGCCCTATTCTACTCTTAATCTTCTCTTGATAGAGGTTATTACGTAAAAAGATTTTTCTTTACACTTGAGTTAAGTTTATCTAAAGAACAGAGATCTGTTTTGTTAAGGTAATTCCCTATGTTCAAAAGACTGAGGTTTCTCTATTAAGCTTTTTTTGACTGTTTAAATGTTGTTTGTTAATTAAGCATGGTTTCACTGCGACAAGAACAGGAACTCCTTGATCTTGTCTGACCAAGTGTTTAAAACCTCTCTGTATTTTTGACAATCTCCCCAAAATTATATCCTAAATAAAGTCTTTCTTATAACTTTTTTGTTTGAGAATTTTCAAAGATCCCTGGCAATTCTCAAGTAAATTTGATCTCTTCCTATAAAGAGGGAGATACTAAACTAATTAGGCTTGTTAAGTATGCTAAATTGCATGGGAAGCATTATCAAGTAAATGATAAAACTTCTTAGGTTACAATGTGTAGGTAAATATTACCCACTATTTTAACCCTGCTATCTTGCTTCCAACATTACAAGAGGAAGGACCGCAACTGCATTCTATTTAATTTGGTTTACAGGTGGGTCTTACTTAAATGATAAGCAAGATATTACCAAGCTGGCTATGCTGTCCAGCCTCGAGAATCCCTGTGTGGGGGAAGAAGGAGAATCCTCCTCTGCCCTTTCCCTTAAGGTTTTTATGGCTGGCCAAATAATTAACAAGACAGGTTAGCAAGAGAAAATAATACCAAGTATAATAACATGTATACATGGGAGAAACCAGGGACGCTGCATTTCTCAACACAATAGCAGAAATTCTCATCTTAAATACCGTCTTTACGTAAAGACAGAGGAGGATGTTGGGGGTGGGGGGTGTCAGTACGGGAGATCACCACTAAAGCACTGTAAACAAGAGTAAGGCTATTATGCAGATTTAAGGCCTCACCTTCCACATTGATAAGTTTCTAGAAATGAGGTCATCCCCCCTCTTCCCAATACAGAGAAAGAGATACCTTTACAAATGGAGATTTCCCTTATAAATATAAATGTTTGTCTGATAACTCCTCACAGGGCCATCCAGAGAATGTGGTCAGAGAGACAGAACTTCTGATAAGATGGGCTTGTTGGTGCCTTTCTTATTGTAACATCTATTTTACATTATATTACAGCCATCAGATAGAAGATCTGTTGCAGGAAGGAGTTACTATGTCAAATTCTTTAGGCAGTTAGTGGGGGAGGTCAAATGTCCATCAGAGAAAACAATCGAGGTAAAGAGATGTATTTCAAGGTGGCCAAATCCTGATCTCGCACACCTGCTAATTCCTATAACTCTGCTAACCCAATAAAAGACTTCTTTCCACAGGCTTGAAAGAAATCGCCAGGGAAGAAGAGAAACAGATATAGCAGTCAAAAGGGGGAATTTTTATCACCCCCTCACAGATGTGGCTTGCACCCAGTAAAAAAACCCATAGTACTGTGGGGAGACAGGGAAAATCCCCCTCTGCCCTTTCCCTTAAGGTTCTTATGGCTGGCCAAATAATTAACAAGACAGGTTAGCAGGAGAAAATAATACCAAGTTTAATAACATGTATACATGGGAGAAACTCAGAAATGAGCAACTTGTCCCTCTGTCTAAGCTGCTTGCTTAAGTATTGTAGCTAAAGGTGAGGAAGGTGTTGGAGGTGGGTAGTAGTCTGGGACTTCAGAAGGCAAGAAGACAATTCTTTTCAAGGTCATCTATAGATAATGTGGTCAGGGAGAGATAGAGATTTTTGATAAAAGGGCTTGGTGCTCCTCCCAATGGAAAATCTATTTTACATTATCATTACAGCCATCTTGATAGAAGATCTGTTCCTGGAAGGAGCCACCATGTCAAATTCTTTAGGCAATTAGTGGGGGAGGTCAAATGTCCCTCAGAGAAAACAATCAAGGTAAAGAGATGTATTTCAGGGTGGCCAAATCTTGATCTCCCACAGTCCCACCTTTGAAACTAAAATTTTCACAGTCCTTTTGAAACTTAATGAAGTTTCATAGTCCAGAAGCTGAATTAGTAGATTGTTTCATCTCACTGAACATATTTCTTAGTCTTGATAATAGATCAGTTCAATTAAGTTCATTTTAGAAGGTGATGATGCAGGTGGGCTCTCAAGGTTACACCTATATTGTGGAAGCAAACAATCAAGTATTTAATAGAAGCATTTCTATGTAAACAAAAGAAAAACAAGGTTAATGGTTGGAGCAAGTTGTAAAGCAGTTTCTGAGTTTACAGGACAGCCAGTTAAGAAAATTTTTAGATGTCAGCATTAAAGCATCTTTAATAGTTTAAAATGTCTCTGATGATGTCGTCAGGTCATCTCTCAAGTTTATATCAAGTCCATTGGCTTCAGTTTGTAAGGCTTCAGGAAAAAGGGCAGGTTTAATTCTCAGTGATTCCAAATGAAAATGATGGAAAAAATGAAAAACGTTAGTTTGGAGATCTGTAGCCAGCTATTTTAGGAGACTAGAAGAAATCAGGATCCAGTCCAGTAAATAAATATAAAACAAAAACCTCAAAAGACAATTAACAAAACTTGAATCTAATATCCGCAAATATACACTGTAGTTTTTACTGAAATATAATTTTTCTTTCTAAAATCACCCTCATTTTTATCAAAGATAGCCAAATTTAGACTAACTAGTTTGTAAAATAAGTCTAGTTCCAATAAAGTTGGCCCAATTATTTACATAAGTACATCAATAATAGCAATTGATCATACAAGCTCTTTTAAATCTGCTTTGCTGGAACTTTTTATAAGGAATCTCAGATTGAACTTTAAAGGCCTCTCGAGGCCAGGAAAGCCAAGGATTTTGTCATCAGACTTCGCCTGCAATACCTACAGATTTGGGTGAATTCCTCTCTTCTGAGGTTCCCCCAAAATATTTCAAGGTTCCTTGTACCTTCTAGATAAGTGACATTCTTTACTTATCCAGTAAATGCTGCTTGGAACATTGAACATAAGGCACCAGGCCAATATTTCTACACGGCTTTATTCCATAAAATCCAATTTTCATTCCTCAAATCTTTATGGCTATATCGCAAATATGATGTTCCAGTCACAACCTTGGTAATATAACCAGTGTTTCCAATTGTGTCCTGTTATAAGGAGAACAGATTCTTATTGAACTTATGCAAATAACTATTGCCATGAAAACAACAATACTCACTTACTAAGAGTTTTTAAATTCTGGAGGGATCAGGTAGAGAGAAAAAGAGATGTATTTTAATATTGCTTACAAAAGTATCATTTACCAAATTTCTGTAAGTTATAGCTAGTTCAGGAGAAAAGAGAAAAAGTTTTCTTTAAATCTGAAAAAACAAAATATTAAAAATTCAGCAATACTTCAAATGAAAAATCATAAAAATTATAAACATCCTTATCAGTTCATTCAGTCCTGTGTAATCCATTTTTGATCCCAATCTTTTTGTTAGTGGCTTCATGAAGTCATCAGTTTCTCCATCAGATTTCTGTAATTTCTTACCCAGTTCAGTTTTATGATCAGCAAGTTTATCAGAAGCCTGTACTCCAGTGTAACTGTCACAGTCCTTTCCATGAATATTTCTGAAGTTGAAACATTTTGCAAAAGCATTAGAACAAAGAAATAAGTCTGTAAACAAGACCTCAAAATGGTAATTGACAAAGAAATTTGGTTAATTTTGTGACATACAACACTTTAAAATAATAATAACCAGAATTATGATTGATAACCAGGACAGATCAGAATTACAGTAATGTTATACAATTTTAAAATGCCTATATCAATAACATTTACACACAAAATACCACTTAAGCAGGTTTATCATCACTTGTCTGACAATGCTTCCCATGTAGTTTAACATACTGAGTAAGCCTAATAAGTTTAGTATCTTCCTCCTTATAGGAAGAGAGCAAATATCTACACACTATGATGAGAACAAGACAACATCAGTTGTAGACAGCTGCCCCAAGACTTCGGACCAGGCCAGTATTCTCAACCTTAAATCCACTCATTTAAACCTTTGTTATGCTTAAACTGTATACCTATTTTATAATTTGATGGTGCTCAGGGCAAGCTGCCCCAGGAGGCACCACTCTGGTATGCGGATTCTTTCAAGCTGAAGACAATAAGGACTCAGAGAACTCAGGAAGAATATTTGAGTTTCCCCTCCCAAACTGCCTAAAGAATTTAAAACAAAAGATCTGTTTCAAGAAAGAGCTGTTATGATGGCTGTAATGATAATGTAGGATACAGGTTACAATAGGAAAGGCACCAAGCCTCTTTTATCAAAAACTCTGTCTCTCCCTGACCACATTATCTATAGCTGACCCTGAAAAGAATTGTCTTCCTGCCCTCTGAAGTCCCAGGCCACTACCCACCCCCAACACGCTCCTCGCCTTTAGCTGCAATACTTAAGCAAGCAGCTTAGACAGTGGGGCAAGATGCTCATTTCTGAGTTTCTCCCATGTATACATGTTATTAAACTTGGTATTATTTTCTCCTGCTAACCTGTCTTGTTAATTATTTGACCAGCCATAAGAACCTTAAGGAAAAAGGATAGAGGGAGATTCTCCCTCTTTCCCCAACAAATTGTTACAGTTAAGATTTTCAGAATACTATCATACTTAAGGAAAGTGATTGATTTGGAACAGACTGGTTTTAAAGTACAGGCATTTATCGGGAGGCTCCTAATATAACTTAATGGTTATATAGAACAAATCTCTGGCCTTGACTACTGGCCTGATGGCTAAAACACTGCACCCAATCTTCCCTTAAATGCAGGGAAGGATTCACAGTGACAACTGCTGCCAACATTCCTCTGCTTAAGGCCAGATGGGCTCATTCAGTGTTCCCCTGGTATCACCACCGAGCAGCTAGCTATATTTGTTCCTTTTTTAGGGCTAAATGATGTCACATCACATACAGAAGCCCTTAATGACAGTCAAGCAGGAATTGCCTTATTAAATATTAAGTTGTCTTCAATAAAAAGACTGTCCTTCAAAATATAATGGCCTTAGATATTTTAACTACATCCCAAGGTGGTACACATACAATCATTCAAACTGAATGTTGTGTTTTCATACCTGCCGAGTCTTGCAGTGTGTCATCTCTGCTAAAGCACATGAAAAAGCAGGTGAATGCCATAAGAGATCCTGCATTCAGTCTTGAGTTTTTTGGTTTGCTCCCTTCTGGTATTGGTTCCCTTTTTCGATCTGGATTGTAATTCCTATTTCTATTACTTCTTGGAATTCTTGTATAATCATAATATTTAAACTAATTGCTGTTATCTTTATTCAGTGCTGTAAGACTGTCATGTAAGCTGGAGTAATGAAAGCTGAGGTGGTCGATTGATCTTATAACCTTGGACAAACCTCCTTTTTGATAAGGACTAGGCCTAAGAACTCATTTTAAACTAATCTTTTCAAAGAAGTTAAATTATTATCATTGTTACTGTACTTGTTCTATAATTGTGAAGAGCATAAATACAAGGAGTCATAAAAAGCACATATGCAATGTTTGTGCAACAACCTAAAATTAATCCAAAACCCATGAAATGCTTCCTCTATTAGTATATATATATACCTCTTTGTTTGTCCACTATATCCAATTAATTCCCCCCAAGGTGGACAACTGGGCAAATAAATGAGACAAAAGCCTGGCACCGAGGGACATGAGGGACCCAGGGCAGGCAGCAACCACTCTGGGCCAAAAGACAATATTTTGATCATCAATGATTTTATCAAAAGATTATAGATCAAAAGGGAGAAAATGATAAATAAATGGTAAGCAATAAGATATATTGGAGCATATGAGGAAGCCATTTGGGGTAAAACTAATTCGGCCTGGGTTTGTTTTTCCAGAAGGGCCTGTCACCTGCATCGTGTATCTGCTTTGCCATGTCCCAAAGAGAAGAATAAATTCCCTTAAGATAAGGATGCAACTTCCCCCTCCTTGGCATTTCCTTAAGGATAAGCATTTCTCCCTAGGCTGGGATTTGACTGCTGCACTGATCCTGTGACCACCCAGCTCTAGACAACAGACCTGACACCAGCCACACCCTCCCCACTCTGTCCATCAATAGCTATTCTGGCAGAGCAATCTGGCAGGGCGATCTTGTGGTTATTGTGAAAGGGACATTTCAATCTGATGTGCTACATGGTATTTGATGGTATATAACCACTCTGTACACTCCACTTCTTTGGTGCCCTTCCTTCTTTAGGGAAAGAAGGCCCTGGGCCATGGTCCTCAAAAGTTGGCTCATAATAAACTCACCCCAATTTTGATTTATAGATTGATTATAGATTATTTACGTCGACATGTTTTACAAGTAATATCTTGAAAGGAAAAAACAATAAAGCAGCAGCCCTGCATTACACATGAAAGTTGTGCTCCCCCTGGAGGGAAAATGAGGATACAACATTGGTCGAGTACTTGATTTTATAATCCACTGGTGCCTTTCAAAAATATAGCTATTATTGTAAGAGTAAAGATATCCTTAATAATACTGTCACAAAACAGGTTTTCCCAGCTTCTTTTTGTCAGAGATGAGACCTACATCAGGCTGGGGCACTTGAAGAGGCATGGGGGACTCAGCTGAGGGTTATTTAATTACAGTAAGTAAATTAGCCAGTAGCGAATAAGATGCAGAATGATTAAAAAGAGGTAAAGGGACATAAAGTTGGAAATAATTAAGAAAAATAGTGCCTTCAAAATATCCTCTCATTATTTTTATAGCTTTTGTTTTGAGGCATGACTAGGATAATATGTTAGATTTTTCTAAATCCTTATCTCCAGGGCATATATTACTGAGTTTTTCATTAAATATGATAATGCCAAAGAAAACCTTGACAAAAGTATTCTGTACTATCAACAAGGACAAAACATGTACAACATTGCTCTATATATTAAGATTCCAGCTGTAATAGTCAAAATATATATTCATGTGTGTAAAATTATAATGATTTTCTATTTTTCTCGGGCTGTGAACCATGGTAAAATATATAGTAATAAGCAGAAAACCTGATGAACTAGGTGATTTAAAACACCTGATGTTACAGTTAGGCCATTCAAGGGTGAAATAGATCAATTTAAATTTCACACCTTCTCCTTTCCTTGTAGCCAGTGAAGTGTCTGGAAGACCGAAAACGCATAAAATTAATTGAGAGTTAACAGTATTTGGAAGCAATTGAGGTTAAGCCCTCAACAATGGTGGCCCTTACTTCTGGAGCCATTGACTCTTTGTCATAAGTTTATTGTATAGACGAGTTCTATTCTTAGATGATTTGTGTATGTTTCATAGAAGAGAGACAGGGCAGGAGAATTAACTATGACTCTACACCGGTTCCTTTACTGTATTACCTCATGCAATTCTTACAGTAATCCTTTAAAGTAACTATTATAATTCATATTTAACTGATAAAGAAAACCATTTTTAGGGGCCTGCCTGGTGGGACAAGCAGTTAAGTGCGCTCATTCCACTGCACCAGCCCGGGGTTCACCGGTTCTGATCCTGGGCACGTGCCAATGCACCGCTTGGCAAGCCATGCTGTGGTGGCGTCCCGTATAAAGTGGAGGAAGATGGGCACGGATGTTAGCCCAGGGTCAGTCTCCCTCAGCAAAAAAAGATGAGGATTGGCAGATGTTAGCACAGGGCTGATCTTCCTCACAAAAAAAAATTTAAAAAAGACCATGTTTACAAAATTGATCAAGGGTAAAAGGGAAGATCTGAACATCAGTCTGTTGGGTTTTATGCCTCATATTCTCTCCACTGTGATAAAAATGGTGCTTCCACATGGGTACTCACCATCTTGCTATTTAATACCGGCTCCTGCCAACAACATTGGATGAGATGAGATGAGAAGTTTATTTCCAAAGTTATTCTATTATATTTAAATTATACTATTTATGAGTCAAATGTCAAGTCATATTTTAGAGGCATAGAGAACAACTGGTTACTTCACCTACACATTTTCCAGTTTTACTATAACTTTTGTGTGCCACATTCTGTCAACTTTGTGTCAACTTTACCAACTTTAGTGCTTCACTGTTCTTTTTTTAAAAACTTACAATTTCATTTTCCATGTAAAGCACCTTGCTGTTTTCTTCTGAGTCACTAGATGGCAGTTCTGTATCTCTGTAAATTACCACTGCAGCAGGAAACGAGAGGTCTTAAGCCAGTTTGTTCTGTACAAATGATGGACATAGGAGGACTTCTGGTCCATCAAGGCTGCCTGTGTTATTCTGTGGCCATAACGGGGATGTCCAGGACTGCTTAGTCAGGCATGAAGCAGAGTCAGAAAGCATCCTCTAAGTTCTTCTTCAGATGTGAGTTCAGGCACTTACCATCTCACCTGAGCACACTAGAGTTTATTGAATGTGTTCTGACTCTTCCTCTCTCTGTGTAGTTAATAAGTCTGGGAGCTCCATACCCCTAGAAAAAACACATGACACATAAAGCCTTTTCTCAACTAAACGGAATTGAGGGCTATGGTGTTGTCCGAGAGTCTGATGCTTAAAGCAAACGCAGCTGGTGCTCATATAGAGGGAAAGAGTGTCAGCTACTCCTGGAGGGCTTTTAGTGATGCTCCTATGGAATGAGCAAGTTTAAAATAAAACCACATGGCTTAAACCTCACTGATTATTTTATTTTCAAGTAATATGCTGTGAAAATCTTCTATGTCTAAAAAACTATTTCATAAAACTGAAACAATTCTCTTTTTTATTCTCTGGTATTTGAAATACTATTAAAACTGTAAATCCTTTAACATTCTACAATATATAAATAGGCAAATATCAATTATATTCTCAAAAAAAGTTTGTTCCCATGTTAAAGATTAATATATGATAGCAAAATGGGTTACCACCCAGTTTTTAACTAAATTTTTGCTTTTGAAATTACATATAAAATTTGTGTTTTGAAGTATTTTCCTAAAACTCAGCAGCTTTCTGATATAAATGGACTAGTTGAAAGGTAACTAGAATGAAATTTGATCTTTAAAACTCTAGCTTTGTGTAAGAATTGATAATATCAGGCAGTTGAAAGTTGGGTCTCTCCACGTTATGATCTTTATTAATTGTGAATAGCCACATCTATTACAAAGTGCTGAATAATAAAAAGAAATTAAACAATATCAGCACTCTCCTACCACACACATGCAGTTTATATGCAAATAAATTCTCAAAGGTCAGAAAAATGCTTATGATATCGGATAACTGGTAAAATACTATCTCATTCCAGTTTCAACCTCATTTGAAATTGACTTAAAACTCTTCTCTTAGGATCCTGCTCTGATCAGTGCCCCCTGGTCCCCTCAATGCCTCATTTGATTGCAAACCTATCTGAGGAATTGAATATTCTTTTCCATTTGTTCTCTTTAAGGTATCTGTGATAGTGCTTTTTATACAATGACCACTTGGTACAATTTATTATTCATTTCAGAAACATCTTGGGCCCGCCTCGTGCCTTAGCAGTTAAGTGTGCGCGTGGCGCTACTGGCAGCCTGAGTTCGGATCTCGGGCGCGCACTGACGTACCGCTTCTCTGGCCATGCTGAGGCTGCATCCCACATATAGCACGTAGAAGTATGTGCAACTATGACATACAACTATCTAGTGGGGCTGTGGGGAAAAAAAAAGGAGGAGGATTGGCAATAGATGTTAGCTCAGAGCTGGTCTTCCTCAGCAAAGAAAAAGAGGAGGATTAGCATGGATGTTAGCTCAGGGCTGATCTTCCTCACACACACACAAAAGAAACATCTTTATTTAGGAACAAATCAAGGAAACAGATGTGAGGAATGTAGGGTCACCTAGTTGATGGTGCCTTTTTTTTTTTAAATGTTTTGTTTATTGCAGTAACATTGGTTTATAACATTGTATAAATTCCAGGTGTACATCATTATACTTCTATTTCTGCATAGATTACATCATGTTCACCATAGTGGTTGCACCAGTTTGCACTCCCACCAACAGTGTATGAGACTTCCCTTCTCTCCACATCCTCTCCAACACATGTTGTTTCCTGTCTTGTTAATTACAGCCATTCTGACGGGCGTGAGGAGATATCTCATTGTAGTTTTAATTTGCACTTCCCTGATAGTTAATGATTTTGAACATCTTTTCATGTGTCTGTTGGCCATCTGTATATCTTCTTTGGAGAAATGTCTGTTCAGGTCTTTTGCTCATTTTTTAATTGGGTTGGTAGTGTTTTTGTTGTTGAGATGCATGAGTTCTTTATATATTTTGGAGATTAAGCCCTTATCACATGTATGGTTTGCAAATATATTCTCCCAATTGTTAGGTTGTCTTTTCATTTTGTTGATGGTTTCCTTTGTTGTGCAGAAGCTTTTTAGTTTGATGTAGTCCCATTTATTAATTTTTTCTATTGTTTCTCTTGCCAGGTCAGACATGGTGCTTGAAAATATGTTGCTAAGACCAATGTCGAAGAGTGTACTGCCTATGTTTTCTTCTAGAAGTTTCATAGTTTCAGGTCTTACATTCAAGTCTTTAACGCATTTGGAGTTAATTTTTATGTATGGTGTACGGTAAGGGTCTACATTCATTTTTTTGCATGTGGCTATCCAGTTTTCCCAACACCATTTGTTGAACAGACTTTCTTTTCTCCATTGTATGTTCTTGGTTCCTTTGTCAAAGATTAGCTGTCCATAGATGTGTAGGTTTATTTCTGGGCTTTCGATTCTATTCCATTGATCTGTGTGTCTGTTTTTGTGCCAGTACCATGCTGTTTTGGTTACTATAGCTTTGTAGTATATTTTGAAATCAGGGAGTGTGATACCTCTAGCTTTGCTCTTTTTTCTCAGGATTCCTTTAGCTATTTGGGGTCTTTTGTTGTTCCATATAAATTTTAGGATTCTTTGTTCTATTTCTGTGAAAAATGTTGTTGGAACTTTGATAAGGATTGCATTGAATCTATAGATTGCTTTAGGAAGTATGGACATCTTAACTATGCTAATTCTTCCAATCCAAGAGGACAGAATATCTTTCCATTTCTTTGTGTCTTCTTCAATTTCTTTCAGCAATGTTGTACAGTTTTCCGTATACAGCTCTTTCACCTCTTTGGTTAAGTTTATTCCTAGGTATTCTACTCTTTTTGTTGCAATTGTAAAAGATATTCTATTCTTTTTGTTGCATTTGTAAATGGGGTTGTATTCTTTTTTTTTTTTTGAGGAGATCAGCCCTGTGCTAACATCTGCCAATCCTCCCCCCTTTTTTTTTTTTGCTGAGGAAAACTGGCCCTAGGCTAACATCCGTGCCGATCTTGCTCCGCATTATATGGGATGCCGCCACAGCATGGCTTTACAAGTGGTGCGTCGTTGTACACCCGGGATCTGAACTGGCGAACTCCGGGCTGCCGCAGCGGAGTGCCTGCACTTAACCACTTGCGCCACCAGGCCAGCCCTGGGGTGGTATTCTTAATTTCTCTTTCTGCTACTTCGTTGTTAGTGTATAGAAATGCAACTGATTATTGTAGGTTGATGTTGTATCTTGCAACTTTATCATATTTGTTTATTACTTCTAAAAGTTTTCTGGTGGATTCTTCAGGTTTTTCTATATATAAAATCATGTCATCTGCAAGTAGTGACAGTTTCACTTCTTCCTTTCCAATTTGGATTCCTTTTATTTCTTTTTCTTGCCTGATTGCTCTGGCTAGGACTTTCAGTACTATGTTAAATAGGAGTGGTGAGAGTGGGCATCTTTGTCTGGTTCCTGTTCTTAGAGGGATAGCTTTCAGTTCTTTTTTTTTTTTTGATTTTTATTGATATTTTAATGGTTTCTAACATTGTGAAATTTTGGGTTGTACATTTTTGTTTGTCCATTACCCCATATATGACTCCCTTCACCCCTTGTGCCCACCCCCCACCCCCCCTTCCCGGGTAACCACAGTCCAGTTTTCTCTGTCCATGTGTTGGTTTATATTCCACATATGAGTGAGATCATACAGTGTTTGTCTTTCTCTTTCTGGCTTATTTCACTTAACATAATACGCTCCAGGCCCATCCATGTTGTTGCAAATGGGACGATTTTGTCTTTTTTTATGGCTGAGTAGTATTCCATTGTATATATATACCACATTTTCTTAATCCAATCGTCAGTCGAGGGACACTTAGGTTGCTTCCACTTCTTGGCTATGGTGAATAATGCTGCAATGAACATAGGGGTGCATAAGCCTCTTTGGATTGTTGATTTCAGGTGTCTTGGATAGATTCCCAGTAGTGGGATGGCTGGATCATAGGGCATCTCTATTTTTAATTCTTTGAGGAATCTCCATACCGTTTTCCATAGAGGCTGCACCAATTTGCATTCCCACCAGCTGTGTATGAGGGTTCCTGTTTCTCCACATCCTCTCCAACATTTGTTGTTTTTTGTCTTGGTGATTATAGCCATTCTAACGGGCGTGAGGTGGTATCTTATTGTTGTTTTGATTTGCATTTCCCTGATGATTAGTGATGTTGAGCATCTTTTCATGTGCCTATTGGCCATCTGTATATCTTCCTTGGAGAAGTGTCTGTTCATTTCCTCTGCCCATTTTTTGATCGGGTTGTTTGTTTTTTTGTTGTTCAATTGTGTGAGTTCTTTATATATTATGGAGATCAACCCCTTGTCAGATGTATGTTTTGCAAATATTCTCTCCCAGCTGGTTGGTTGTTTGTTCATCTTGATTCTGATTTCATTTGTCTTATAAAAGCTCTTTAGTCTGATAAAGTCCCACTTGTTTAATTTTTCTTTAGTTTCCCTAGTCTGGGTAGGCATGTCATCCGAAAAGATTCCTTTAAACCCAATGTCAAATAGTGTGTTGCCTATATTTTCTTCTATGAGTTTTATAGTTTCAGGTCTCACCTTCAGGTCTTTGATCCATTTTGAGTTAATTTTTGTGAATGGCGATAGCACATGGTCCACTTTCATTCTTTTGCATGTGGATGTCCAGTTTTCCCAACACCATTTATTGAAGAGACTTTCCTTTCTCCATTGCATGTCCTTAGCACCTTTGTCGAAAATTAGCTGTCCGTATATGTGTGGTTTTATTTCTGGGCTTTCAATTCTGTTCCATTGATCTGTGTGTCTGTTTTTGTACCAGTACCATGCTGTTTTGATTACTATTGCTTTGTAGTATGTTTTGAAGTCAGGAATTGTGATGCCTCCTGCTTTGTTCTTTTTCTTTAGGATTTCTTTAGCTATTCGGGGTCTTTTGTTGCCCCATATAAATTTTAGTATTCTTTTTTCTATTTCTGTGAAGAATGTCATTGGGATTCTGATTGGGATTGCATTGAATCTGTAGATTGCTTTAGGTAATATTGACATTTTAACTATGTTTATTCTTCCAATCCACGTGCATGGGATATCTTTCCATTTCTTTATGTCATCGTAGATTTCCCTCAATAATGTCTTGTAGTTCTCATTGTATAGGTCCTTCACCTCCTTGGTAAGATTTATTCCTAGGTATTTTATTCTTTTTGATGCAATTGTAAATGGTATTATCTTTTTGAGCTCTCTTTCTGTTAGTTCATTATTAGCATATAGAAATGCAACTGATTTTTGTAGATTGATTTTGTACCCTGCAACTTTGCTGTAGTTGTTGATTGTTTCTAACAGTTTTCCAACAGATTCTTTAGGGTTTTCTATATATACAATCATGTCATCTGCAAATAGTGAGAGTTTCACTTCTTCGTTACCTATTTGGATTCCTTTTATTCCTTTTTCTTGCCTAATTGCTCTGGCCAAAACCTCCAGTACTATGTTGAACAGGAGTGGTGAGAGTGGGCAGCCCTGCCTCGTTCCTGTTCTCAGAGGAATGGCTTTCAGTCTTTCCCCGTTGAGTATGATGTTAGCTGTGGGTTTGTCATATATGGCCTTTATTATGTTGAGGTACTTTCCTTCTATTCCCAATTTATTGAGAGTTTTTATCATAAATGGATGTTGTATCTTGTCAAATGCCTTCTCTGCGTCTATTGAGATGATCATGTGGTTTTTATTCTTTGTTTTGTTGATGTGATGTATCACGTTGATTGATTTGCGGATGTTGAACCATCCCTGCGTCTCTGGTATAAATCCCACTTGATCATGGTGTATGATCTTTTTAATATATTGTTGTATTCGGTTTGCCAATATTTTGTTGAGGATTTTTGCATCAATGTTCATCAGCGATATTGGCCTGTAATTTTCTTTCTTTGTATTGTCTTTGTCTGGTTTCGGTATCAGGGTGATGTTGGCCTCATAGAATGATTCAGGAAGTGTTCCATCTTCCTCTATTTTTTGGAATAGTTTGAGGAGGATGGGTATTAAATCTTCTTTGAATGTTTGGTAAAATTCACTGGAGAAGCCATCTGGTCCTGGACTTTTATTTTTTGGGAGGTTTTTGATTACTATTTCAATCTCTTTACTTGTGATTGGTCTATTCAGATTCTCCATTTCTTCTTGGTTCAATTTTGGGAGGTTGTATAAGTCTAAGAATTTATCCATTTCTTCTAGATTGTCCAATTTGTTGGCATATAATTTCTCATAGCATTCTCTTATAATCCTCTGTATTTCCATGGTATCCGTTGTAATTTCTCCTCTTTCATTTCTAATTTTATTTACTTGAGCCTTTTCTCTTTTTTTCTTAGTTAGCCTGGCTAAGGGTTTGTCTATTTTGTTTATCTTCTCGAAGAACCAACTCTTTGTTTCATTAATCCTTTCTACTGTTTTTTTGGTCTCAATATCATTTATTTCTGCTCTGATTTTTATTATTTCTCTCCTTCTGCTGGCTTTGGGCTTTGTTTGTTCTTCTTTTTCTAGTTCTGTTAGGTGTAATTTAAGGTTGCCTATTAGGGCTTTTTCTTGTTTGTTAAGGTGGGCTTGTATCGCTATGAGTTTCCCTCTCAGGACCGCTTTTGCTGCGTCCCATATGGTTTGATATGGCATGTTATCATTTTCGTTTGTTTCCAGATAGTTTTTGATTTCTCCTTTAATTTCATCAATGATCCATTGGTTGTTCAGTAGCATGTTGTTTAATCTCCACATTTTTGTCACTTTCCCAGTTTTTTTTTCCTGGTTCATTTCCAGTTTCATAGCCTTATGGTCTGAAAAGATGCTTGTTATGATTTCAATCTTCTTAAATTTATTGAGGCTTGCTTTGTTTCCCAACATATGGTCTATCCTAGAGAATGTTCCATGCGCGCTTGAGAAGAATGTGTAGTCAGCTGTTTTTGGGTGGAGTGCTCTGTATATGTCTACTAGGTCCATCTCGTCCAGTTTTTCATTTAAGTCTAATATTTCTTTATTAACTTTTTGTCTGGATGATCTATCCATTGCTGTAAGTGGGGTGTTAAGATCCCCTACTATTATTGTGTTGTTGTTGATTTCTCCTTTTAGGTTTGTTAATAGTTGTTTTATGTACATTGGTGCTCCTATGTTGGGTGCATATATATTTATAAGTGATATGTCTTCTTGATGGAGTGTCCCTTTTATCATTATATATTTCCCTTCTTTGTCTTTCTTAACCTGTTTTATCTTGAAGTCTACTTTGTCTGATATGAGTATGGCAACACCTGCTTTCTTTTGTTTGCCATTAGCTTGGAGTATTGTCTTCCATCCTTTCACTCTGAGCCTGTGCTTGTCTTTAGTGCTAAGATGTGTTTCCTGAAGGCAGCATATTGTTGGGTCTTGCTTTTTAATCCATCCTGCCACTCTGTATCTTTTGATTGGAGAGTTCAATCCATTTACATTTAGGGTAACTATTGAAACATGAGGGTTGAATGTTGCTGTTTTGTCACTTATTTTCTGGTTCTTTTGCATTTCCTTTGTTTCTTGTCCCATTTGTTTTGGACTGCCAATTCAGTTTGGTTGTTCTGTCTTATGATTCTTCTAGTTTTCTCTTTGTTTATCATATGTGGTTTTAATTTGATTATTTGTTTAGTGGTTACCTTGAGGTTTGGGCGAAAAATCTTCTGTATGAGATAGTCCATTATCTGATAGCCTCCTATTTCCTTATACTAAGTCAATTCAGTCACTTTCCTCTTCCCCTTCTAAGTTGCTCTTGTTATACCTTATTCTATCTTGTGTTGTGGCTGTGTGTTTACAGTGATGAGGTTAAATTTATTTTTGGTGAATTTCTTCCTTTGATCTTTGAGTTTAGTATTTAAGTGGTTGCTAACCTATTCCGGTAAAGATCTACTATTTCTCTGATTTTGTCTACCTACTTTTCTCCTTACTCCAAGCTTTGTGTTCCCTTTCTCTTCTTGTTTTCAGGCCTGAGGGCCTTCTTGAGTATTTCTTGTAGTGGCGGTCTCGTGGCCATGAACTCCCTTAGCTTTTGTTTATCTGGGAGAGTTACTATTTCTCCATCATATTTGAAGGATATTTTTGCTGGATAGAGTATTCTTGGCTGAAAGTTTTTGTCTTTTAGTATTTTGAATATATCATTCCAGTCTCTTCTAGCCTGAAAAGTTTCTGTTGAGAAATCCGCTGAGAGCCTGATGGGAGTTCCTTTGTACGTTATTTTTTGTTTTTGTCTAGCTGCCCTTAATATTGTTTCTTTGTCGTTGACCCTGGCTAGCCTTACCACTAGGTGTCGTGGTGAAGGCCTTTGTCTGTTAATATATATAGGAGTCCTGTTGGCTTCGCTTACTGGTATTTCCTGCTCCTTCCCCAGATTTGGGAAATTTTCAGCTATTATTTCCTTGAATAGGCTCTCTGTTCCTCTTTCCCTCTCCTCTCCCTCAGGAATACCTATAATTCTTATGTTACATTTTCTAATAGAGTCCGATATTTCTCGGAGTCTTTCTTCATTTCTTTTTAGTCTTAGTTCTCTCTCTTCTTCCATCTGGAGTATATCTGTATTCCTATCCTCTAAAGTACTAATTCTTTCCTCCATATTGTCAGCTCTGTTCTTTAAAGATTCCAGATTCTCCTTTATCTCCTCCATTGTGTTCTTCATCTCCATCAGCCCTGATAGGTTTTTCTTTATGATTTCAATCTCTTTTGTGAAGAAACTCCTAATCTCATTTAATTGTTTGTCTGTGTTGTCTCGTATTTCGTTGAGTGTTTTTATGATAGCTATTTTGAAATCTCTGTCATTTAGTTTATGGATTTCTGTGTCTTCGGGGTTGATTTCTGGGTGCTTGTCATTTTGTTTCTGGTCTGGTGATTTCATATATTTTTGCATTGTGGTTCCTGTGTTGGTTTTGATTTTCCTCATCCTGGAAGTCTCTGGTTGCAATTTCCACCTGCCGCCACTGTGTGGTGGTAAAGGGCTGTGTAGTCTAAGCCCCCTGCGCTCTGCCCCAGTTTTTCTGCTGCGATCCGCAGTTTTGTTTTGTTTTGTTTTGTTTCTTTTCCCCACTGTGATCCACGGGTCCAGTCCAGTTTATTCAGGTCTGCCTCGGACCGCTAGATCTGGTCGAGCTGCAGACTCCGGGTTGCGGGGAGGGGGGAGCTCTCTCTTTTGCCCTCTGGGTCCCTGACGTGGGAGGCTTCTCGTTTGCCCCTCTTTATCCGCTCTCTGGGTTGCTCAGATGTTGATGGTAGCCCTTTGGCTCCTCTGAGCCCTCTGTGCGGGAGTTTCCCACTGGCTGAGAGCGCCCGAAAAGCTACAGTTTCCCGCCGAGGGCCGCCCCTCCCACCTCTCTGGGAGCCGCGCGGACCGGATCGCTGATCTGATGGGGAGGGAGCAGCTTTCAGTTTTTCACCATTGAGGATGATATTAGCTGTGGGTTTGTCATATATGGTCTTTATTATGTTGAGGTACTTTCCTTCTATACCCATTTTATTCAAAGTTTTTATCATAAATGGATGCTGTATCTTGTCAAATGCTTTCTCTGCAACAATTGAGATGATCATGTGATTTTTATTCTTCATTATATTAATTTGGTGTATCATGTTGATTGATTTGCAAATGTTAAACCATCCCTGCATACCTGGAATAAATCCCACTTGATCATGGTGTATAATCTTTTTAACGTATTGTTGTACGCGATTTGCTAGTATTTTGTTGAGGATTTTTGCATCGATGTTCATCAGTGATATTGGCTTGTAATTTTCTTTTTTTGTGTTGTCCTCGTCTGGTTTTGGTATCAGGGTAATGTCGGCTTTGTAGAATGTGTTAGGGAGCTTCTCCCCCTCATCAAATTTTTGGAAGAGTTTGAGAAGGATAGGTATTAAGTCTTCTTTGAATGTTTGGTAGAATTCACCAGGGAAGCCATCTGGTCCTGGACTTTTATTTTTGGGGAGGTTTTTGATTACTGTTTCGATCTACTTACTGGTGATAGGTCTATTCAAATTCTCTACTTCTTCTTGATTCAGTTTTGGAAGGTTGTATGATTCTAAGAATTTATCCATTTCTTCCAGATTGTCGAATTGGTTGGCATATAGCTTTTCATAGTATTCTCTTATAATCTTTGGTATTTCTGAGGTGTCTGTTGTAATTTCTCCTCTTTCATTTCTGAATTTAACTTATTTGTGCCTTCTCTTCTTTTTTCTTGATGAGTATAGCTAAAGATTTGTCAATTTTGTTGATGTTTTCAAAGAACCAACTCTTGGTTTTACTGATTTTTTCTATTGATTTTTTGGGTCTCTACTTCATTTATTTCTGCTCTGATTTTTATTATTTCCTTTCTTCTACTGATTTTGGGCTGTGTTTGTTCTTCTTTTTCCAGTTCCTTTAGGTGCATTGTTATATTGTTTATTTGAGATTTTTCTTGTTTGTTGAGATAGGCCTGTATTACTATAAACATCCCTTTCAGAACTGCTTTTGCTCTATACCATAAATTCTGGTATGTCGTATTTTCATTTTCATTTGTCTCCAGGTATTTTTTTATTTCTTCTTTGATTTCTTCATTGACCCAGTCGTTGTTCAGTAGCATTTTCTTTAATCTCCACGTATTTGTGGCTTTTCTGAGTTTCTTCCTATAGTTGATTTCTAGTTTCATACCGTTGTGGTCAGAAAAGATGCTTGGTATTATTTCAATCTTCTTAAATTTATGGAGACTTGTTTTGTGGCTTAATATGTGATCAATCCTGGAGAATGTTCCATGTGCATTTGAAAAGAACGTGTATTCTTTGGTTTTTGGATGGAATGCTCTGTGTATATCTACTAGGTCCATCTGTTCTAGTGTATCATTTAAGGCCAATGTTTCCTCATTGATCTTCTGTTTGGATGATCTATCCGTTGGTGTAAGTGGAGTGTTAAAGTCCCCTAGAATTATTGTGTTACTGTCTATTTCTCCTTTTATGTCTGTTAATAATTGCTTTATATATTTAGGTGCACCTACATTGGGTGCGTAGATATTTACAAGTGTTATATCCTCTTGTTGGATTGTTCCCTTGATTATTATGTAATGCCCTTCTTTGTCTCTTTTTACAGTTTTTGTTTTAAAGTCTATTTTGTCTGATATGAGTACTGCTACCCCAACTTTCTTTTCCTTGCCATTTGCATGGAGTATCTTTTTCCATCCCTTCACTTTCAATTTGCGAGTGTCTTTAGGTCTGAAGTGTGTCTCTTGTATGCAGCATATATATGGGTCTTGTTTTTTTATCCAGTCAGCCACCCTGTGCCTTTTAATTGGAGCATTTAGTCCATTGACGTTTAAAGTAGCTATTGATAAGTATGTACTTACTGCCATTTTTTAACTTTTTTTCTCAGTGTTTTAGTAGTCCTTCTCTGTTCCTTTCTTCTTCTATACAGAATTGATCGTCTCTTTAGTTTGACCTCTGTCTGAAAGCTCTACTCTTTAACTCCCCTCCTCCCTCCTTTTATGTTTTTGATATCATATCTAACTTCTTTTTTCTGCATTTGTATCCATTACCCTCTTATCATGGAAATAAATAATTTTTCCTATTTGTTTTCTTCTCTTTTCCCCTTGAATCAGTCCTTTTAACTTTTCATGTAACACTGGTTTCTTGGTGATAAACTCTTTTAATTTTTGCTTGTCTGGGAAATTTTTGATCTTGCCTTCCATTTTGAATGATAACCTTGCTGGATAGGGTATTCTTGGCTGTAAGTTTTTTCCTTTTTAGCACTTTAAATATCATGCCATTCTCTTCTAGCCTGTAAGGTTTCTGCTGAGAATTCAGCTGATAGCCTTATGGGGTTTCCTTTGTATGTAACTTGTCTTTCTCTTGCAGCTTTTAGAATTCTCTCTTTATCTTTAATTCTGGACATTTTGATTATGATGTGTCTTGGTGTGGGCCTCTTTGGGTTTATCGTGTTTGGAGCTCTCTGTGCTTCCTGTACTTGGATGTCTGTTTTGTCCCTTAGGTTAGGGAAGTTTTCATCTATTATTTCTTGAAATAGATTCTCTGCCCCTTTTTTTCGCTCTTCTCCTTCCGAGACACCTATCACACAGATGTTAGTGTGCTTGATGGTATCGCAGAGGTCCCTTAGACTGTCTTCACTCTTCTTAACTCTTTTCTCTTTTACCTGTTCAGCTTGGGTAATGTCTTCTAGTCTTTTGTCTATCTCACAGATTCATTCTTCTGTATCCTCTACTCTGCTTTTGAGTTCCTCTAGTGAATTTTTCATTTCCAGTATTGTATTCTTCACTTCTGATTGGTTCTTTTTATATCCTCCATTTCTTAGCTGGCATTCTCACTGAGTTCATCTATTCTTCTCCCCAGATCAGTGAGCATCCTTAACACTCTTTGTTTGACCACTCTGTCAGGTAGGATGCTCATTTCCATTTCACTTAGTTCCTTTTCTGGAGTTTTGTCCTGTTCCCTTACTTGGAATGTATTCCTTTGCCTCCTCATTTTGCCTCTTTCCCTGTGTTTGTGTCTACATATTAGGTAGGTCAGCTACGTCTCCTGCTCTTGGATAGCTGACCTTATGTAAGTGATGGCTTAGGAGGCCTGCAGTGTGCTTCCCTCAGTTCTCAATGTTCCAGCGGTGACCACTATGTGGGCTATGCATGGCCTTCTGTTGTGGCCTGTTTGCTCTCCCTGTAGGCACCCAGGGAGGCCGAGTTATGCTCCTGGCCAGCTGTTGTAATGCTCAGCTGCTTGTAGTTGTTGTGGGTCCTTCAGTCTCTTTATGAGGTGTGGGGAGCCCCAGCACATTTGGCTGCAAGTTCTAACACCACATTTGTATTGCAGTATTTCTTTTAAGTGAGTAGGCCCCCAGCGTGGCAGGTTGTTAGGCTCAGGGCCTTACAATTGCTATAAGCCTCCAGCCTTTGGGTCTCTTGTCAGCTCTCTGAGGATTGCAGCTGGGTGGGGCTGGCCTCAGACATGGGAGCACTCAATTGTTTCAGGCTTTGGAAGGTGGGGCAAACCCCCTCTGTGGGTCTTTGAGAAACACAAGTCTTCTGCAGCTGACAAGCCTTGCCGCCCACAGGTCCACACACACCGTCAACACAGTCCCGCCCCGTGTGTGTGCCCCAACCTCCCAAAGAGGACCCAGTCTCTCCACAGTGGGAACCCCACACACTCCACCACTGCCCCACACTCTCCACTTGCTCCTTGTGCACGCCCTGCCCCAATGAAGTTGTCTCAGTTGATAGGCTGCAGAGATTATAGTCACCAATCTATGCAGGCCCACAAGTTGCCTGAGGGCTTGTTGTTGGGTGGGGCCAGTCTCTAGGGTGGGCTGCCTGCCCTGGCTGAGCTGCATTAAATTGGTGCTCTAGAGGGTGGGACAGACCCTGGGCTAGCAGACCTCAGGGAGAACTCCAATGGCGTCTATGTCAGCACGCCCACACCAGGCCACAACAATATTCGCCACAAATGTCCCAGTCCCTGGAGAGGTCTCACCTCTCACCGAGATGCACACAGGGCCTATTAGGTGAATCTCTTTTCACCAAAGCACTGTACACCTTTCTTTCTGGTGATTTTTGGTTGCTTTCTAAAACGAGTGAGTTTGTGCATGGGCCCTTTAAGAGCCGGTTTCTAATTTGTTTGTGAACCAGCTTTTCTGGGGGTACTCCCTAATGTTTTAGTAACAGACAAAGTCAGTTATTCTGCCACTCGTCTCGATGGTACTGAGTCCACAACATGCCCACAGTGGGGGTGCTTCCCGGTTCAGGGCCCCGCTCCTCCAGGGAGGGCTGCGTAACTTTGGGTGACTCCTGGATGGCCATGAGGCACTGCAGCTTG